>NC_058103.1:75681287-75984318 GCF_020171115.1 Neogale vison
TTGTTTCTGACACAGACGTGCATTGTGGGGACAGGCAGCTCACCCCACTACCTCCCCCACCCCCATGGGGAAGGGGATAGAAAAATTACCTCACATCACCTGCCTTAACTAGAACAGGAAGAGAAACCAGTTGTGGGTCTATTACAAAAGAACTAGAATTACAGGTAGGTTATTTAGGTCCTCTTCAGAAGGTGGCGTGCGTTAGTCATAAGATCTAATAGCACGTGCATGAGACAAATCAAGTCAACAGGAAATTGTCGTGTTTTCATGAGGTGAAGACAGACGTTGAAATATGTGTGCGACACAAAAAGATTTGTAGGAAATTCGGGGATTGTGTTTTTTTTTTCTTTTTTCATGAAATGAGTATGAAGGGATATCGATTTATTAACAAAAGAGGGATACAGACATATCACTTAAGTAAATAGATATCCCTCCACATCACCGGCTATGTGAGTGCTGGGCTAGAAAGCAACTAGTCTGGGCCTGTTTGTGGACAATTGTCCCTTCCCTTAAGAGAAAGGAAGGTAAATGTAAGCAGCCTGTGAGTTTGTTTCAAATACACACAATCACACACAATAGGAAGACAAGTCTGTAGAGACCATCAAAATTCTGATTACAAGGCTACATCATCTTTTAATGCCAGTCTTTCAGAAAATGGAGTCCACTGAAGAATCTACATCAAATTTAGTCCAGTTTTTTGGGGGTTTGCACTGACCTAAGAATCAGCTCGCTCCTAGCATTATTCTCTCAGTTCATAGCTAAGGAAGAAGTGGCTGCTCCCGTATCACTAACACAGAACGCCCTCAGTTAAAGGCAGGACGTGTAACATACAGTTTACAGCTGACTCTCTTGTCCCAGACTCCAAGTGCCTGCTTAGAACTCTCCAGGAGCGCCTCAGAACTGGAAGGGAAGAGACCCACATCCAGATTCCTGAGTCACCCCAAAAGGTGGCCTTGGTTCCTTACTCCTCTCAGCCATGCACGTCCCTCCATCCCACACCCAATTCTCCTTCCCAGCTCCACCTCCCTCTTCTACCTTTGCATCTTTCTTAGCTTTTTAAAAATCAAGACTTAGGGGAGCCTAGTGGGCTCATTTGGTAGAGAGTGTGACTCTTGATCTCAAGGTTGTGAGTTTGAGCCCCATATTGGGTGTAGAGATTAAGAAAATAATAAAAATCAAACTTTAGAATAACAAAGGATTTTGGAGCATATGGTTATATAGCTATTAAATCTTTATTTTCTACCTAATCCCTTTTATTAATATATAACATGGAAATTTTTTTAGTTTATTTTTTTAGTAACCCCTACACCCAACATGGGGCTCAAATTCACAACCTCAAGATCAAGAGTCACACGCTCTTTTGACGGAGCCACCCCCCCCAACATGGCACAATCAATAGAAGAAACCTGAAATCTCAGTAAATTTAAAAATCAGAATTCAGGGCAGCTGGGTGGCTCATCTGGTTAAGCAGCTGCCTTTGCCTCAGGTCATGATCCCAGAGTCCTGGCATCCTTCTCCCTCTACCCCTGCCCATACTACTCCCCCACCCTTGTGTGCATGCGTGTGCCCTGTCTCTCTCACAAAAATAAATAAATACAATCTTTAGAGATCAGAATTTATTTTCAGATTAAATCCCCATATTGTAAGTGCCTCCATGTGGTTGCAGTCTAATATCTGTAGCTACACAGACTTAACTAAACAATCTTAGATCTTGCGTCTTGCTTCTTAATTGGAAGAGGAATCTGGAAATCATTGCCAAACAGGCTGCATGAGTCACAACAGGTGACTGTATTTTCCTTTCTGGTGTGAGGCAGTGCCAGATAAATTTAGTTTCTATTATTTTTGCTGTTTCTCAGGAAGAGCAGGGTTTGCAAAGTACATTAGAATGGCTGATCTGATTCACTTCAGTTTTCGTTTCCTTCGGCGGTGCTTTCTGACCAATAATGGAAGGTCTTTTCACTCACTCCTCAAAGGCTGTCTATGAATCTGGCCTCAGACGTGAGGGTTTGGTAGCTAAAGCACATCTGGGTCACTTCCTAGTCGCACTCAACTCCGTGGTTCATGCGGTCTGTTTGGTGTAGTATGGGCAGCTAAGAGAGTTTTGGTCCTTAGTTTTTCATTTTATATTCACTCATTTCATAAACATGAAATGTGGGCCTACGGTGCTTTGGGGTGCCTTGTGAGCTGTGTGAGAAGTGTAAGATTTGGCCTCTGTTTTCAAGGAAATAGTCGGTGACTAATTCTAAATGAATTACTGAGTGGCAGTAAATGACATCTATATAATGCTAAGGTCTTAAGGAGGGAAAGGATTGCCACAGGAGAAGGTCACTCAGGACAGTGTCATAAAAGAAGAAGAGTTAAAGTGGTACTTAAGGAAGCGGTAGAATATGTAGCATTCCTAACAGCCTGGCTGACCAGAGGCCCTGCCTAGATGCCCCCACAAAACAGCTAGATCTGCAATGAAACATATTTTCTTTGCATCAATGAGCTTGTAGGAAGTGAGGGACATTTCCCAGGGACAGAGATTAAAATGCGAGTGCTGAAACCAGGGTGATGAATAATCAGCACACAGGAGGCAAGTTGCAGTAACCCTGAGGGCAAATCCTAATGAACTGCACTAGGGAGCTTCTATTAGTCCACTAGGCCACCACCATGAAATACCACACACTGGCTGACTAAAACAACAGAATTTAATTTTTTCACAATTCTGAAGTCTACAATTCCAAGATCAAGGCACCAAAAGGGCTGGATCCCTCTGAGGTCGCTCTCCTTCGCCTGAGGACTGTCACCATCTCACTGCCCCTTCACATGTTCATCTCTGTGCTCTTGCCTCCCTTGGAAGGGATCCAGTCATATTGGATGAAGGACTGACCCTGATTGGATTAGGGATTCTGCCTAATTTTAAAGCTATCAGCTCTTTAATGAGCTTATCTCTAAATATGGTTATGGGTTCGATCTGAGGCACTGGGGATTGGGATTTCATCACGTGAATTTTGGGGAGACAATTCCACCCATAACAGAGCCTACATCTTGTGTCACAAAAGTGAACCTTGGACTCTAGATTAAGCCAAGGATCCTGGAAGGGGCCAAATGGTCCCTGAAGGCAGTGGCCCCTGCCTGCAGATAAAAATGAATTTTTCTCTGAAAAAGCAACTTCAGTTTAGACCCTGAGGGTTCCTATAGGTTAAGATCAAATATTCACTGATTGGGGCGCCTGGGTGGCTCAGTGGGTTAAGCCGCTGCCTTCGGCTCAGGTCATGATCACGGGGTCCTGGGATCGAGTCCCGCATCCGGCTCTCAGCTCAGCGGGGAGCCTGCTTCCCTCTCTTTCTCTCTGCCTGCCTCTCTGTCTACTTGTGATTTCTCTCTATCAAATAAATAAATAAAATCTTTAAAAAAAATATTCACTGATTACCAAAAAGATCAATAAGGAAAAAAGTCACTATGAGAGGGAATCAGCAAAAATGTTCTTCATAAGTCACCACTTACAAAGAATGAGGACCCTCCAAACTTTAAATACTAGAATTACCAAATAAAGGCTACAAAATAGTAATATAGGAAACATCTAAGGGCTGTAGGATTTCTTTTCCTTCTTGGTCACGCGGTTCTGAAGAGCGAAGAGGTAGACCAGACGAAGAGTGGTTGGCAGCAAAGCAAAGTTTATTGAGTGATAAAAAGCGACAGTACAAAGCAGAAAGTACAAAGTTTATTGAGTGATAGATACAAAGCTCCCAAAACGGGAGGGACCCTGACGGGGTTGCCACCAAAGTTTCCATGCCTAGGAGTTTTTAATGGGCTTGTGGAGGGAGGGCTATTTTAATCTGACTCACCCTCCCTCGCCTGGCATCCACTCAGGTTGTCATCTGCCTGTCATGTGGGAACGTGTGGAGGGGTCCTTCCAGGGTGGGTGTAAAATCCTTTTAGGGTGGTTTCCCCTTAACTCTGCCTGCCTTTCTTCCATCTATCCTTCATGGTAAATAAATAAATGTTGGAATCACAAAAATGGGTGGAAAACAATAAAAAATGATGGGGCTGAGTGGGAAAAGAAACACATAGAACTTCTAAAATAAAAAATATAAGTACAGAATTTTTAAAAACTCAATAAAGAGATTAAATAGCAGATTAGAAACAACTGAAGCAAAAATTGGCTGAAAAAACTGAAAGCAAGAGCATCAGAAATTAACCAGAATGTAGTGCGGGGAGCAAAGATAAGACAGAAAAGAGGAAAATGTTTAGCATATGCCTAATTAGAGTCTCAAAAGGGGAGGTCTGAGAAAATGCAAGAGAGGCAATATTTAAAGAGATCATTGCTGAGGATTTTTCCAGAATGAAGATACGGTAAGATACAGTAAAAGCAATCTATGCCAAGAAAAATAATTTCTTAAATATCTAAACCTAGGCACATCATAGTGAAATCTGCAGGACACCAGAGACGAAGAAAAAATCTTTTCTCAGAGAGAAAGGGCAGATCACCTACAAAGGAATAATACTTAGAATGACAGGAGACCACAGAATAGCACTTTGAAAGTCCGAGACAAAACAGCTGACAGCCCAGGCCTGTGGATCCATCAAAACCATTTCCCAAGAATAAGAATGCAGTGGAGATGTTTTCAGATCAACCAAACTGAATTTGCCATCCTTAAGCCTGCAATAAGAGAATTTCAAAATGATCTTGTCTTCTCTAGGGTTCCCCCAAAGTAAGTCTTATTAAATGAAAGTTGATTTGAGAGGTGATCCCAGGAAATATTTGTAGGCAAGTAGGGAAGTGAGACAGAAAGTAAAGGAGGCCAGAAAAGGTGCATTGTCAAGCAAGTCACCACCATGAGCCACTGAAGCTTCATCCCACTGAGGAACCCCGGGGGCCAGTGTCGGATGGAGGAGGCCAAAGGGCAGGAGAGCCGGGGTATCCGCCCGTCCCTTCAGAACGGGGTGCTGCTCCCAGGAGGCATTATTCCTCCACATTCTTGCCTGCACCCGGCAGGAGCAAAGGGCATGCAGTAGGCAGACCTGCAGATGCCAAGGGTTGGAAGCAGGACTGGCTGAGGGGATACCGAAGGGCCACTGGCAAAGCCTACCACCCATGGACTGCACTACAGTTGTGCAAGGGGAGGTTGTGAAGAATAATGAGCCGCTAGGCTAATGACATGTGGATCCATCTAAACAGACGCTGTTAGCATAAAATGAGAGTATTAGCATCGACATCGTAGTTCGAGACAGAGCAGACGTGACGGAAATGGTGGCTACTGGTATACGTTAGAGTCGGCCTCACTGTTAGGGGGAGGGAATTAAAGGTTAGGAACCCTGAGTTTCCTTAAAAGAATATGATTTAGCCAGTTGTCTTCGTGGGAGGAGGATAAAGGTATGTTATCAGAGGTGACCTGATGCAAGGGCAGCTGGGCTTACAGCTTGGAGCAGTGCCAGCTTCCAGAAATGGCCAGCTGGCTGGCAGGGGAGGAGCGATGGCTGAGAATGACTGGAGGTAAGGCAGGGGAGGATGGCGGCGGGAGAACCCTGAGAACCTAATGTTCTATCCCGCAGGACAGGGGTTCCGGGATTTTTCATCACCCACATCATCCATTAGTATTGTTTGAGCTTGTACACCTGTATGTAATATTCGTACATTATAAACCATACACTCAAAAGGAATTTTTGATGAGCCAGATAACATTGATCTAGATGAGTTAAATATGCCTTAAAAATCGTTCTTAATATTTGTTCTTAAAAACAATAATTAAAAAAATTTATGTGAGTGATAAGCTGGACTTACACAAGATGGGTATATTTTGATCTCTGGTTTTAGTAGCTGTCGTGGCTGATAAAAGATACCTGGGGGGGTGGGGGCGTGCCTGGGTGGCTCAGTGGGTTTGGCCTCTACCTTTGGCTCCAGTCGTGATCCCAGGCTCTCTGCTCAGCGGGGAGCCTGCTTCCTCCTCGATCTCCTCTCTCTCTCTCTGCTTGCCGCTCTGCCCACTTGTGATCTCTCTCTCTGTCAAATAAATTAATTAATAAAATCTTTTAAAAATTAAAAAAAATTTTTTTAATTTAAAAAAATAAAAAAGATACCTCAGGGGCACCTGGTGGCTTTGTCCTTAAGCATCTGCCGTGGCTCAGGTCGTGATCCCAGGGTCCTGGGTTTGAGCCTCACGTCCTGGGGCCCCTGCTCAGCAGGGAGCCTGCTTCTTCCTCTCCCGCTCCCCCTGCTTGTGCTCCCTCTCTTGTTGGGTCTCTCTCTGTCAAATAAATAAATAAAATCTTAAAAAAAAAAAAAGATCCCTCACCAAAGTAAAGCAGACTGAAGAAGAAGTGTGCTTATAAATCACGATAATTATTATTTCTTCAATCCTACACACTCATTATGCAAGCATTTTTATTGAAATTCAGCTAGGAAATTTCCATGTTCTCTGATTTCAATCAGTGGTGATAGCATACTAATCAGAAGTGGCTGATTTACAGGGTTGGGGTTTTTTTGGTTTTGTTTTGTTTTGTTTTTTTTAACAAACAAGTGCAAATCCCGTTGAAATTCCTCATCAGAACCATATTTAAACAAATTAGAAAATTATGCTTCTGAATTTTTTAAGCAGGCTGTGCCAGGAGGCCCCTGCAGACATGTGGGTAGGAGACTTAAGGTGCTCTAGTCAAGAGGTAGGTATGGAAAGAGGGGTCAGAGAACAAATTTGACAGGATTTGGTAATGGCCTATGGAAGGAGAGGGAACAAAGAAAAGTCTGGGATTATGAACCCCTGGATTAGTGGGATTCTTTCAGGTTGCAAAATGCAAGAAAGTAATCAAAATACCTCCATGAATGGAATTAGATTACAAGACTACATGGAAACCTGAAGGGGACTAGGAACCAGCTCTGTAACTGCATTCCTGGTCTCACGAAAATGTCACTCATGACATTTCAAATGTGGCTCTCGTAATCCAGTATCATCTCAGGGCTCAACTGAAGCCCTCCTCCGTGGCCAAGTTTGCGACAGGTCCCCAGAGCCTGCTATCACTTGTTCTCTCTCTCCTACCCCCAGTGGACTGACCACCCCCCCACTTTCCCCATCCACCTCACAGTTCTACTTTCTCCTGTTTTTTACCACCTCATGATTCCTCTTTGCTTTTTTCTCCATTTCTCTGTCTCATTCAACAGCAGTTCACTCATTCAGCATCCCCTCTCTGCCTCACAATTTAAAGTCTCAAAGGGAGAATGTCTGACTGGTCCAGTCACCACAGTGCTGGCCAGAGGTCTCAGGTAAGGCCAGTCATAGGTCACTGGCCAGCCTTCAGATGGCTGTCTTCGAGCAGATGTGCACCTGGGGTGGTGGGTCATGTCTCCATGGCACAAATTAAAGCCTCTTATGCAACCTGGGTTTCTGAGGAAGCAGCGGTGGGCGTGCAAATAGGCTGTGGACCTACAAACAAGCTGGGGTTTTGCCTACACGGGATGGTTAATGAGTCCGCTGCTGATAGCTTCTGTCCGTTATAGCCTGGGAGACAGGAAGATGGGATGTTCTGGATGTGGCTTATCATGAAACTAAGACCAGGGACTGCATATTTGTATTTCACTTCACACCTGAAGCTTTACTTCAGGTATAACATAAAATTACCTAACTGATCTGTGCCACAGTTTTCTCATCTGTAAAATGAGTTCAACAAAACCTTATCTCATTGGTAGGTTATGAGAATTGAATCAGTTAATATATTCAAATCATTTAAACAGTGTCTGGCATATAATTATCATAACATGAATAGTTGCTATTTTACTTTCAATCATGAGTTAAACTCCAAGTACATACCCCCATCCATGCATCGTATCTGCCATTTTGGTCTCTTGATTTTTAAGTTTGGCCTCTCATTAAATATTACCTTGCATTGTTTTTTAATTATTTCCTGTTGCTAGTCTTGGCTCTCTAATATGATTTTTATACTTTAATATGTGCAAAATAAATGTTTCCTTATTCAGAATTTTGAAACTATTCTTTGTTTTTATTTCACAGCCTATTCTAAGACTTCTCTTGTCTGATAAATCAGAGGGTCAAAATTCTGGGAAAGGAAATAATTCTTAGCATAATAAATACTTTTTAAAATTTTCTCTTGTTCTTATTTTTGTTTCAAGATATCTATTATATTGTCATCGTTTTTTTTAAAGATTTTATTTATTTATATTTTTGAGAAAGAGGGAAAGAGAGAGAAAAAATAAGAGCAGGAGGGAGGGGCAGAGGGAGAGGGAGAAGCAGACTTCCCACCAAGGAGAGAGCCCAACATGGGGCTCAATCCTAGGACTCTGGGATCAGGACCTGAGCTGACGGCAGTCACTTAACTGACTGAGCCACCCAGGCATCCCATATTGTTGTAGTTGTTGTTGTTGTTTTTAAGATTTTATTTATGTATTTATTTCACAGAGAGAGAGAATACAAGCAGGGGGAGCAGCAGAGGGGGAGGGAGATGCAGGCTCCCCACCTGGCATGGAGCCTGATGCAGGGCTCCATCCCAGGACCCCAAGATCATGACCTGAGGCATGACCCAAAGGCAGATGATTAATCCCCATATTGTCATAGTTTGATTGATTTCCCTCTGAAGAAGGTCAGGTTTCCTGGAACATTTGATACTATCATTGAGAGATGAAGTAGGTGTTACATGTTTATTGAAAGTGATACACAAGATTGACTCAGAAACCAGGAGGCATATGTTGATGTTTTTCACCTCAGTAGTCTTACTGGCATTGGTACATACTCGAACTTGAATACTGGCTCAAATGAATCTTTTTTTTTTTTTTAAAGATTTTATGTATTTATTTGACAGAGAGAAATCACAAGTAGATGGAGAGGCAGGCAGAGAGAGAGGAGGAAGCAGGCTCCCTGCTGAGCAGAGAGCCCGATGCGGGACTCGATCCCAGGACCCTGAGATCATGACCTGAGCTGAAGGCAGCGGCTTAACCCACTGAGCCACCCAGGCACCCTCAAATGAATCTTTTATGCAATGATCAATAGTTGGTAGGATTTGCTTCAAGTGTTGAAACCACAGTGCTCCACTCTATTTACAGATGTACATTTAAGCAAATTTTCATGATGTCCTTGTATTTTGAGATTACATACCCTAACTGTGAGACATAATCTACATGGCAACAAGCCAGTGGATACATTAACCAATGGATCCATCCCTCCTGGGACATGACATCCTTGAACTGAACCCCAAATTGTCCCTATCAATACAATGATCTTTCGTTGTTTCACCTTGCAGGAATCTGGTTTGGAGCTTGTGCAGATCTCTTCTCTTTCCTCTCCCTCAGAGGGCAGTCACTGAGCCAGAGCAGTAACCCATAGACCATCCTTCTTCTGCAAAGCCCTGGCAGAGAGAAACAGCATGCATGCCTCCCCACTTTCCCTCTCACATGGCCAAAGTCCCCTGCACAATTGCTAACCCTCTCGGCTCCTTCTTTTTGCCAGAATTATCACTGTGTCAGTCAGAGGGTCAGGTGCTTTCCCTCTTCCCACTAAGTCAGATGTCACTATTGATGAGAGAGAGCGAGGCAAGGAATTTCAAAGCAGATGGAGGCAGGGCATATGTTTCCAGATTAATATTGCAGGGGCTATGGAGACGACACACTTAACAGAGATATTTCATTCCTTCCCATCTTGACACCAACCTTAAAGTCCTTTAGATCAGTAATGGTAGCCACCAGTACTGATAATGGTAGAAGGCTCCTTCTCAGTATGTATGCCCCAGGATCTCTAACACCCAAAATAAGGTCAAATGGAATCACAGGGCCATGACACCTTCCAGCAAACTCAAATATCCACAGTCACAGAATGTGCAGAAATATAAACATGTGACCCTCCATGTCATCAATGCAGCATTTTCTAAGCCAAAATTGTGTGTTCAATATAATTCTGGGTGCTGAAGAATTATCAAAATGCACAAGAGATTTTTCCTGTCCTGAAGAAATGTATAATCTCATTACAGAGCTGAGGCAAGCAACAGGAAACAATTTGAAAACCATGCAAGATAACATTTAATCAGAAATTGTAACTTAAATTAGAGAGACCAGAATGGCAGATAACAATACATCTTGGGATATGTGGCCTTGAAAGAAGAATTACTCTCTCTGGACCTCAATTTCTTTTTTGGTTTTTGTTTTATTTTGTTTTTAGGTAGGAATAATTAGGAGTAATATTAATCCATTATTATCTGTTAAATGATTCTGTGATGGACCCATGTAATACAGAATGTGTCAGCACTTAAAAAAATTCCTAGGATTCATGGGGCGCCTGGGTGGCTCAGTGGGTTAAGCTTCTGCCTTCGGCTCAGGTCATGATCTCAGGGTCCTGGGATCGAGTCCTGCATCAGGCTCTCTGCTTGGCAGGGAACCTGCTTCCTCCCCTCTCTCTCTGCCTGCCTCTCTGCCTACTTGTGATCTCTGTCTGTCAAATAAATAAATAAAATCTTTTTTTAAAAATTCCTAGGATTCAAATGTAGGACATCATTATTATTACTGTAATTATTGCCATTATGACTATTCATAGAAGACTTGAAATTCAGGAAGAGGAAGGGATCCTGGTACTCTGGGAAGCATATCCAGAGAAGGAAGTGTCTGAAAACCTGAGCCAGCTCTGAGGGATGAGCAGAATTCAGAAGGGGCACAAGCAGGCTTGGAGGGGTGGCAGGGAGAACAGTGTCTGAGGCAAGGAGAGAAGTGTGAAGGATATGAGATCAATCAGGTGCCTGTTTGGCTGAACATAAGGACTGCTTAGGGTATGAATATGACACATACAGGGGACTGACCCAGGGCAGACCTCACCACCAAGCACGAGTCCCACAGTTAGAAAAGTTAGAAAAGGAATACGTTGGCATTTCCTTTGTTCAAGACTGGTGGTTTAGAAAAGAAATACTTGTGGTTTGCAAGATAAGCAAAGTCTACTTATCAGGGCAGGTGTTCAGAGAAGTAAATGTTTTGTTCTAGACACTACTGGCTGGATTCATGCTACATGTATCACTGTCCATCATCACTGCTACCGCTGTTCCCCAATTTCTTCCTGCTACCAGTGACCTCATTTATGCCAACCAATGGCCATTTGTCTTTATCCTTCTTGACCTCCGCTGAATCTGTGCCTGGTCCTTACTCATGCTCCATTTTCACAGAAGGCTGTATTGTCCACTCGGTGCTGGGAACAATTCTATCCCTGATTCCCAGGCAAATAGCTTCAGAATTCTGCCTGAAATTTAAACCACTGAGATATTTATACCTGTAAACCAGTCTTTCCTTTCAAAACACAAATACATCCAAGATGGCTAAGGAGGGCTGAGACTCACACTTCACTGCTAATGATTTTAATAAATTAATTTTCCTCCCACCATCTACCTTTGAGCTGTGCTGAAAGAATGAAGGAATGTTTGCTTGATGAGTTCAGGTGGAAGGAAAGGTCATCTGGAAGACGAGGAAATCATGCAGGAGGGCTTTGGTCAAATTAAAAGCAGAATGAGGATATCTGAGATCAACCTAATTTTCAGACTTCTGCCAAAACTCAACCTTACTCCTGTACACATATCTAGGGTCCCCTTCCCGCCCCTCACACCCACCCCAGACTTTTCTCTCCCTGAGAGCCCCAGAATGCAGAAGGGAGACACCCTTCTTTCCTCAGAGCAGCTCCAAATAAGAATAAGTATACATTATTTTCTTCCCTCTGAATAAGACCACAGGGTTCTCAGAAGGCAGACCTTGGCTCTTTTTCAGGACTGATCTGAGTTTCAGTTGCAAATGCTTAACTGCAACTTACATCTGCCTCCCTCGACTCCCCAGCCAGGAGCCACAGGGAGTGAATGTTACCTAGCTATGCTCTGATTAAAACTTGGGTTCATGTAAAAATCTAACTTCTAGGACCCAACTGTTCTAGAATGTTCTTCTGCTGGGATAAGGCTGAATCACATGAGAGCTGGGAGAACACTTCTCTCCTTCTTCTCATGTTCCATCATTGACCCCTAGAATAGTAACTTCTGCCCAGACTTTGTCCTCTCTAGGAAAGTGAGAAAGCACTCCCAGCTCTGCCTTTTGGGGAGGAGTGACTGATATGACCGGGGAGAAGAGTTAAGTTCACATTGCTTGCTCGATCTCTCTGCTCAGACCTGCTGCACCGTCTCTCTGATTTTGTTCCTATGAAGCAAGTGGATCTGGATGGGGGTGCAGGCCTACTTTCTGGAGGCTGATGTCTCTCTAGGCCTCCTCCCTGAGTCTGATAGGTAAGAAGGGTGGAAACTCCCTTCCCTGTAGAGATAGGTCAAGTATGCTCTGCAGAACAGCTTTTCCTACCCACAGGTAGAGCTGAAGTCCTACATGAACCTGGGTAGTAGTGGGGTTGTCTAGTTCAGCTTTACCATTAATTTAAAAACGTGGTTTTGTTCCCATTAGTTTTACATGTGTATTTCTCAATTGATTCGAAATGAAAGGGGAGAAAGCATGTGATTGATTGGGTCCCTAAGATTTCAGTGGTGTTCAGGGAGACTTGCTTATTTAGCAAAGCCTTCTACCTCCCTTGCTTCTTAGTGCACTCTGAAGAGCAAGAACCTATTCTGATATACCTTTTTTTTTTTTTTTTAAGATTTTATTTTTTTGACAGAGAGAGAAAGGGAGCAATAAGTAGGCAGAGCAGCAGAGGGAGAGGGAGAAGCAGGCTCCTCACTGAGCAAGGAGGCAGACATGGGGCTTGATCCCAGGATGCTGGGATCATGACCTGAGCCAAACGCAGACACCAAACCTACTGAGGCCCCCAGGCGCCCCTGATAGATCTTCTTAGAGATCTAGCCCCCACCTTCACCTCTATCCTAGTCTTCACCTCCCTCCATCCCCATTTGAGACCTGGGGTTTGTCAAATGTGCTTGGTGGGCTGGTGCTGGTGATGAGGACCCAGTAACCTTCCAGTTACATCGTGTCCTGCTCCTTGTTCCTCAGGCTCTGATTTGAGGCACACTGGATTACCAGGGTATTTGCAAATGCTCTAAGGGCCTGCAACCCAAGATACACTTAAGTCTACATGGTTTCCCTGCATAGTTTTCAATATTAAGAAATAGTTGGCCATTTAAAAAATTTACCATTTACTATTCACTCTTCTTTTTTTTTTTTTAAATATTTTATTTATTTGACAGAGAGAGATCACAGGTAAGCAGAGAGGCTGGCACAGAGAGAGAGCGAGAGAGAGGGAAGCAGGCTCCCCGCCAAGCAGAGAGCCCGATGCAGAACTCGATCCCAGGACCCTGAGATCATGACCTGAGCCAAAGGCAGCGGCCAAACCCACTGGGCCACCCAGGCGCCCCACTATTCACTCTTCTTTAGGAAAAACAACACTGTGGGAATTCTATAATTTATTATTTATCAATAGGAACTTTCATAAGAGTAAATATTTTTATCTTTCAATCAAACTTCTGATGGATTACCTTTGAAGAAAGATACATTCTTATATTACAAATGTTTCTTATATGACAAGTTTAGAAGAGTAACTCTAGAATTCAATTACATTGTCAGAGTTATTTGGCACAAACCATTATTGCAATGTCTCATAAAAAGCAATGAGATGAAAAAATAACCATTGTTTTTATGACTGGAATATTGGCTGGCTGGTGTCATGGCCATATTCCAATTAGAATAATTATATTCCATCTCTATGTTTCTATCTATGAATCAGCTGGAGTGATTTGAATAGGAAAATTCATGTCTCGGACTTTTGAGGTCTCAGGCTTAGTAAAATCCCACCCCATTCCACTCCAGAAGTGTATTTTAAAAATTAATGATAAAACATTTTTAATGGCTCTATTTTGCAGCTGACCAAATTCTCCACCTTAAAGGCTACAGAATGACATCTATTTGCATGACTTGAGATAACATAATATTCGAAAAGGTATTACACATTTTTCTAAGCTATGTTGCTAGAAGATATTACTATTAACATTTCTAAGCAAATATGTTCTTACATGTGATGCTTAGAGCAAATGCTTCAGTACCTGCACTATTCTGAACACATAAGAATAGGTGACAATTCTGTCTGAAAATATCTGAGAGTGTTGTTCCGTCATGAAAAATCATACAAGCTAACAGAAATCTGAGATTAACTATGTCAGAAGTTTCCCTCCTGGCCCCACCAATAACCCAGGAGTGAAAAATTTCTTATCTTCTGTTGCCTTCTTTCTTTTTTGTTCTCCCCTATCTCAGTAGTTTCTAAGTACCACAGAAACTTCCCTATGTGACCTTCCCAGTTGCTGTCTTCTTTTCATTCCTTTGGTCACAACCTTGTCACCCTTCACTGAATTTTTGTGAGAGACTTCTAATAACCTCAGTGTCCGTTAGACCCAGGTATGAGGGGCACATGTCCTTGTCCTCTTCTGGCTGTGCCCTTCTCCACAAAGTGAGCATAGTGTAGGGCTGAGGGACATAGAGTGTATGGGCCTCTATTTTTACTCTTGCCTGAGCCTTATTAGCATTAGCGAAAGGCCTGTCTAACTGGCCTCCCTATGTCCAGAATTTTTCAAGATGAACATTAGAGCCTCTGGCTCCTCAAGCAGAGAGGGGAGACATCAGTGGTATCTTACTTGGGCTTTAGTTCTCAGGCTCTTTGGAAATGTGCTCTTTTGCCCTCAGTTTTGTGGGCAATGTTGTGTCATTTGCAAAGAGGTAAAAAAAAAAAAAAAAAGCAGCTAGTTTAAATGACTAACTGCATGGGTGAGTCTATCAACATCCTAAACCAATCAGATTACTGAGGAGTCCAGAGTCACACTTCTAGGAACGCAGAGAACTGCATCCCAGCAGAGAGCAGGCAAACCAAACACCACAGACATTTGCGTAAGCCTCCCGTAGTACCTGACCTCTCTTGACCCTCACAACTCCCCTGGTAAGGCAGTCAGGAACAGTATCATTCACTTGACAGAGGAGATAACATGCGTGGAGAAGGGGAGTTAGTAAGATGCCTAAAATTAGACAGCTAATAAATGGCAGGGTATCCCAAGGCCTGACTCCAAATTTTTGCATCTAGGAGGTGCAGGATCCAGACTTACTCTGAGATCATATAGATGTGCTTTTTATACTTGCAAAAACAGCTCTAGGAAAGTACATTTGGCTTCCAGCTCTGGTCTGACACTGACGAGTGTTTCTTGGGGAAGTTGTTCCAGTAGAAGTAGGCCTAACTTTCCATCTTTAAGATAAAGGTGTTAAAGTGGATGATCTCTAGGACTTCTTCCAGCTCTGTGGTTCTTTTAGTCTGTACCCCAGATTGCATTGTACCTTCGTGAAAGTGGCCCTGGAGCCTGCGCCATACCACTGCGTTCTATGAATGAGTCTTTATCAAGTGGCCCCTAGTGTCCTCCATCCTCCTTGGTTCATCAGATCCTGGGGCACCAATTCAATCAGAAGTTAGACATGAACACTGGGCATGCAATGGCAAATCAACAGTCCCTTTTTTGTTGCTATTCCCAAACATTTAAAATATTTTATTTATTTACTTGACAGAGACACAGAGAAAGAGGGGAACACAAGCAGGGGGATCAGGAAAGGAAAAGCAGGCTTTCCACTGAGGAGGGAGCCTGATGTGGGGCTTGATTCCAGGACCCTGGTATCATGATCTGAGCCAAAGGCAGACACTTAATGACTGAGCCACCCAGCCACCCTATTCCCAAATATTTTTAGTGGCAAGACCACAGGCAGTACTTCCCATAGGATGCTTGTTCCAAGGGATATTAATAGGATCTCCTTGAAAAGGGAATCTTCCTGTCACTTGGCTAAACAATATCAACCAGGTTTCCTTTGTAGACACCCTCTAATACTTACAGGGATTATTAATTATTAATCTTCAGGAGGAAGATTTCTCACCTCCAAAAGCTAATGCTTAGAACCTAGCTTTAGAAGACATTTGGGGGAGCACATTTGGGATCCACTGATTGTTGCTAGCACCTCAGAATTTATATAGACCCAAAGCAAATTGTAGCTTTTGGTGATGACTAAATGAGATGTAAGATGATGAGGTTATCTGTTTGTTCCCTGATAAACCCAGAGGCAGGAATTTACCTGCCTGCATGTCAGTTCTTTGAATACACCCCTAGGAGATGATTTACTTAATGCAATGCCTAATCAGATCCGCCATGGTAATTGGGGGGAATGATGCTGGTTGTTTTAAGAGCTCCACGAGAGGTCTGTTGAAATCGAATTCTGGACTGGATGAGATCCACAGAAGGAAGTGTCCTTATTATTTAATGTTCTTATTATTTACTCCTCATCTTTTGAATCTAAAACAGCTTCACTCATTTACATTTTTTTTTTAAAGATTTTATTTGACAGAGAGAGACAGAGAACAAGCAGGGGAACTGCAGGCAGAAAGAGAGAGAGAGAAGCAAGCTCCGCTGAGCGAGAAGCTCAGAGCAGGGCTGGATCCCAGGACCCTGGCGCCTAAGGCAGAGGCTTAAGCAATTGGGCCACCCAGGCACCCCTTATTTACTTTTTCATTTTTTAAAGTAGGCTCCAGGCCCAACATGGAGCTTGACCTCACAGTCCTGAAATCAGGAGTCTCATGGTCTACTGACTGAGCCAGCCGGGGGCCCCACATTTACGTTTTTCAACAAACATGACACCTAAGCACTTCAGCTATTTTTGGAAGTCAACTCTATCCCTGTGGCAGATTGCATTTTCTGAAGATGCCTGCAATAATTCCATCCCACATACTCTTCTTACAATGACCCCTTGAGCCAGATTATAAAGATGTTGTGCACCCTTGCTCTCCTTTTGCGTTGCTCTCTTGTGACCCTCATTTGTGGAATCCGGCTACCTTGCTGGAAGGACGTCTAGATGAACATGTGCAGAGACCACACTGAGAGATCACGTGCATGTGTGCTTAGTCAGTTACCCACATCATCCGCCAGACCTATGAGTGAAGATGTCTCCATGGGATTCCAGCCTTTAACCATTGACTCACTCCCCTCTTCTTCCCAGGAGCAAACCTGGAATCACAGAGCGGAGACAAGCTGCCCCCTCTCTGCGCAGTCAGAATTCCCGATGCACAGAATCCATGAGCATTAAAAAAAGGTTATTTTTTAACCATTTCAGGGTGGTTTTTAGGCAGTCATAGTAACTAAGCAACCACCAAAGGGTAAAATGTGTTCCTGCTGAGGAAATTCGAAAGAACGTGTCGAAAAAGTTTTATTTCATGAATCTTTAGAATTGGAGATTTATCATCCTTGTATCTTGGACCCCTTTGTATTAGAGATGTTTGGATTCGGTACCAAATCACCAGCATTTTAGCATTTGAGTTCCTCCAAATCAGAATTTGTTTGTCCGAAAATGCCCAGGAATCCTAAAATTGTTAATATATGCAACCCGATGTCTGGATGCCTTCAGGGGCCTAACAAGTGAAAGAAATAAACCAAGTAGAGACTTGGCCGAAGGGAAACAGGAGGGTTCCAACCAAATTACTATGGTGTAATTTGTGATATTCACCAGCAAGTGATCTGGTCCCAACTTCCCTTCTGAAACTTTTGAGGAAGCCCTGTTGGCCTGTTGCAATCCCTGACTTACGCCAGATCTCTTTTTCAAGCTCCAAAGGACACTGAGAGTCCTAGGACACCCCCAGAATCTGAATTCTTTTGATGTTGAAACATGGATTCAAAGGTCATTCTCGAATTAAACTCACTGAGCGTGATAAATATGCTAGTGCCACAGGGCAGTCTTAATTAAACTCCTCAGCAAAAAAATTAGTCTGAGAACTAGAAATGGGTCATTTGCTCCAAGGGATCCCATCAAGTTTCTAGGAATAAATCATTTTATCAATTTATAAACGTGGCTTGGATTCTTGAGAACTCTGGGCTCTGTGACTGACAGTTTATCTCCCCCACCAACATTTCTGAAATGCACATTTATAGCCAAACTGTGAAAAAAACAAACAATTTTTTATGTGTTTATTCTTTTAAGATGCATTTTCTATCAAGTGAATGTGACTTTAAGGATTGTCTTCCCTTCTAGACAGGAAGCCTTCTCAGGGAGGCTTTGTCTGTCTTGTTTGTCATATTACCCACATTCAGCACAGTGCCTGGCACATGTCAGCTACACAATAATACATAGTCAATGATTGAACTGTATCCCATTTATTTAGTCCATGCACATACAGTAAGCACCCACTGTGCGTAAGGTATTAATCTTGGAGGTGGGGTAATGTTATGAGCAATACAGGCTCAACTCTGCCTTGGGACACTTGGAATTTAGTGAGGGGAGGGAACTGGAGAAATACCCAAGTAAACAAATAAACTCAATAATTTCAAGTACTGCTAATAGTTATGAAGAAGACAAAACAGTGTTCTGGTGATTGAGGGGGAAGTCAGGGTTATCCCTTAGGAAGACTCTTTTTTTTTTTTAGATTTTATTTATTTATTTGAGAGAGGGAAAGAGAATGAGTAATGGGGAGGTCAAGGAATGAGAGAAGCAGACTCCCTGTTGAGCAGGAAGCCGAATGAATGCGGGCTTAGTTTCTAGGACCTGGAAACTAAGCTGAAGGCAGACAGACACCCAGTGGACTAAGCCATCCAGGCACCCCCGCGCCCCTCCACCCCCGCCACTAACACCCTTAGAAAGGCTCTTATCAGTGAGCTGACTCATGGATAATGGGGAGCCAGATATTTATATAAGGGAAGAACAGTAATAGTGGGATGAGTGTTCCAGTAGCAGATATAATCAGTGCAAATGTCCTGGGGTGGAATTTGTTTGGCTTTTTTTTTTTTTTTTAAAGATTTTATTTATTTATTTGACAGACAGAGATCACAAGTAGGCAGAGAGGCAGGCAGAGAGAGAGGAGGAAGCAGGCTTCCCGCTGAGCAGAGAGCCTGATGCGGGACTCGATCCCAGGACCCTGAGATCATGACCTGAGCCGAAGGCAGCGGCTTAACCCACTGAGCCACCCAGGCGCCCTTGTTTGGCTTTTTTAAAGGATATGTTACATTGAAAACACAGTATAGCTGGACCATAGTGGAAAAGGGTCACATGGTAGAGGATAAGGTGGAGATGCTGGCAGGGGCCAAGCAGGGAAGGCCTTAGAAACAACAATAGAGAGGGATTCCAGGGGGTGCAAAGCAGCAAGCTGTAACAAGAGCCAAAGGAGCCTGTCTGTAGTGGACCTAAAGGAACATGTAAATACACCTACCTCAGGAACAGAAACCTCACTAGCTACAGCTGCAATCTTACAGGTGCTCTTCTCAGCCCAGGACTCTGAACTTGAGGACACCTGACCTCACTGCTGCCTTTCTTTGGGATCAGCTGCCAGCAATATAGCACACCAGAACCTGGTGGGCCACTCACTAGCTCTAGAAATTTGGAGTTCTGAGTTCTTGTGCGCCAAATATCACCGTGATTCAACATCATTATCATGATCACAATAATAAACAGCCCCAAAAGCTTTACTCCAGATTGAATGAATCAGACCACAGTATCAGGAACCGGCCTTAACAACAAAGTTATTTGGGGTCAGCCAGGTTGGGACAATTCAAGGGCCCCCTTCTTCAGCAAACCAGTCCTCAGGCATCCCCCTTTTAAGGACTTCCCTCTTGGCTACTCCTCCCACAGACTCCTCCCTCTGCTTATTTATGCCAGAAGCAGCAACCCCTTCGGGTCCTCACTGCTGTCTCCAGACCCAGACCCTCATTTGGTCTTCATGGCAGAGAATGCTTCTGGCCCCGTGGCACAGACTTAGGAGGTATGTGTCTGGAGGAAACGGGGCGTGGAAGGGGGATGAAGGTGTATGGGGGCACACGGTGGGGTGAAGAGGTTGAAGAGATTAAGCAGGACAGAGGGCTCAGATAGTTTTGTAATCAGATGAGGTAAGAGAGCTCTGGAATATTCAAGGGAGAGAAAGCAGAAATCAGGTGCAACCTTGGGAGAGGTGAACCGGGCCTGTCTACATTGTGATGTGAAAAGGTCACATGAAAAATAATCCATACCTTGTCATTTTGTAATCAGTAGTTTGGTCCTTTAAGAGAGACCAGAGAATTTGAGCCTTGGGGCAAAGTTCAGCAAATACATGAAAAATGTTATGTGAACTTTTCAATTCAAGTAGTAACTGCTTGGCTACATGAAGTCTGATGATTTTGCAGTGATAGGAGACCAGCAAGAGGCATGCAGGTTAATAAATACTGGAAAAGGAGCTCCAAGCGAGTTCCCATGCCAGATGTGAAATTTCAAAATAATCAGTCACAGGGTTTGGGAGCTCAAAGGGAATTTAGACATCCTCTAATCTAGAGGAGGCAAAACTGACCCACTTGCCTAGACAGGTTTTGTGTCATGAAGGCCAACAGGTAGGACATGCTGTCTCTGCTGACCCAGTCCTCCCCACTCCTGAACACTCACGTCCTGTCAGCCAGCTCCACGGGATTGTGTGACGTGGTTGGGCCCCGGAGAAGTTGAGGTTGTAACCCCTGTGAACTAACAAACCTCTTTTTGCCAGGGAGAAAAGAAGACTCCTCTATGATACATTTTTTTTAAGATTTAATTTTTTATTTAATGGAGAGAGAGACTCCTCACTTAGCAGAAAGCCCCACATGGGGCTTGATCCCAGGACCCTGAGATTGCAACCTGAGCCAAAGCTAGAGGCTTAACCATCTAAACCACTCAGGCACCCTCCTCTATGATAGTTAACACAACTGGATAATACTGGGGTGAGTGGCCTAAGGTTTAAAGTGATAGGCTCAAGCAGAATTTGCTCAGACGACTGGAATAGGGGGGAAAAAACTATCATTTTAAATTGGTGCTACATTATTTCTTTCCAAAACAGTTCAACAGAAACTGTCTCTTAAATCCCGACAATGCTGTGGGGTGGATTTTATAAATATAACTATTCCCACTTTGCAGATTGAGAAACAGAGTCCATTTTAACACCCACACCTTGATTCAGAAAAATCCTCCGAGCCCTAAGGTGTGTTATGAAGTTAGTGTGATAAGCTAACATCACAAATCCTGAACTGCAAGCACGGGTGTCCCTGTGGTTAAAAACAAGATCTCCTAAGATCTCGTGGCACCTGGGTGGCTCAGTTGTCAAGCATCTGCTTTTGGCCCCACCTCTGGGCTCCCTGCTCGGTGGGAAGCCTGCTTCTCCCCTTCTCACTCCTCCTGCTTGTGTTCCCCCTCAGCTGTGTCTCTCTCTGTCAAATAAATAGATAAAATCTTAAAAAACAACAACGGGGCGCCTGGGTGGCTCAGTGGGTTAAAGCCTCTGCCTTCGGCTCGGGTCATGATCCCAGGGTCCTGGGTCGAGCCCCGCATCGGGCTCTCTGCTCCGCGGGAAGCCTGCTTCCTCCCCTCTCTCTCTCTGCCTGCCTCTCTGCCTACTTGTGATTTCTCTCTGTCAAATAAAATCTTAAAAAATAACAACAACAACAAAAAAAAACAAAAAAAAAAAAACAAAAAAAAAACCCACCAAGATCTCCTCAAGTGCTTTGGTTCACCAGGAATCGGAGGTTTAACTTTCTGGCAAATGATAAAAGTTCTAAGGACCTCTCTTCTCCTCTCTCTTCCCTGTCTTTACATCCCAGGAATGTCTTCCTTTTTCTCAATTCCTCTTTTTTTTTCAAAACAAGAAAATCAGTTCCTTTTCTGTTTTTGATTTTGTTTGTCCTTTATAATTATGGATTGAACTGATTAGTTAGCTGATTATACTTTAGCATAAATAACATTTGCATGTTTCTGTGACGCCTGGCCAACTATTTGCATTTGAAGACTTTATCACAAATGAAATGCTTGGTTGTTTAAAGAATTAAAACTCTCAGTGAGGAATTTATTTTGGGTGGGAAGTGGGACTCTGCCGGCTTTGACTCCCAAGGCTAGATGGAAAGTATACTTGGCTTAGCTTTTGGAACCTAACAGTCCTTCTCCCTTCTCCCCACCCATTTTTTGTTGAGGAAGAGGGGATTGGAATTCCCTCTCCTGCAGTGAAAGGTGAAGGTTTTGGAAGGAGTCACAGTCCCCCAAGCTGCGGAAAGCAGGATTGATCTTGAGCTTAGGCTCTGGGCTCCCAGCCCAGCAAGGAGCCCAACAGGAGACTCAATCCCAACACCCTGAGATAATGACCTGAGCCGAAGGCAGGCGCTTAACCCACTGAGCCACCCAGGTGCCCCCATCATTTGTTCTTTTTTCATTTGTCCTATTTACTACTCTTCTAATTTGATAGTCACTGCGATTTTCCCAGGGTAACTGCACTCCTTTCTTGAAGTGCCAGAAAACCTCTTAAGCGCCTGTGTTTCCACCTTCGGGTGGCAAGGTTTCTCTGGCACAGAAATAGTGTGGATTTGGGACTAAGATTTTCCTGGCTATCCTAAACCAAACTGCTCTCAGAGGCTCAAAGATGAAAGGTGAATGAATGTAACAATGCCATTTTTTGTCTTTAATGAGCACTTCTTACAAATATTCTATTACTTAACTTTTATTTACTGAAACATTGTGAGAAGAGTACAGAGAACTTCTGTATACCCTGTACTCAGATTCACCAGTTTTTCAATATTTGCCACATTTGCTTTATCATTTTCACTCCCTCACACCCCTCCTCACTATTTTATTTTTTTCTGGATCATTTGAGAGTAGGTAGCAAGTAGCATGCTCTTTAAGTATATATTTCCTAAGAACAAAGGTATTTTTTTACATAGCCACACTATAATTAACAAATTCCAGAAATTCAATCTTGTTAAAATAATTTATTCTGCAGTCTGATTCTGATTTTTTGTCAGTCATCCAACTAATATTCTACTCTCCCTAAAAAAAAGTATCCTGTCTCTTTAGTCTTCTTTAATCTAGAATAGTTCTTCACTCTGTCTCTCATGACTTTGACGTTTATGAAGAATGTAGACGATTTATTTTTATGTTCTTCAAATGGTTCATCTGGTGTTTCCTCATAATTAGACTCAGATTATGCAGCTCTGGCTGCATTATTACATTGTGATTTTGTGTTCTTTCCAGACTCTCACATCTGGAGTCATGATATTTGTTTGTATCTACAAGGGGATAATCTTAGCCATCCAGTCACTGTTTATTTTTTTCTCTGTGTATTTATTACTTGGACACTTGAAATCAGTAAAAAGCCCTTGGAAAGACAATGAGTTCATACAGATAACCTCCTCATCAGATTTAACATGCATTCTTGTTCATCTGCGGTTGCTCAAACCGGCTGCAAGATGGTCATTTTTCCAATTATACCACCACTGCTTCCACATTTATTAAATGACCTCTGTTGTGGGGAAGAGTCTTCCTTTCTAGGCCATTTTATGGGTGTTTACAGGTTTAGTTCTACAATTCACATACCATATAATTCACCCTTTCAAAATGTACAATTCGATGTGTTTCTTCCTCTTTTTATTATGGTAAAGTACAAGTAATATGAAATTAACCATCTGAACCATTTAAAAAAAAATTTTGTTTATTTGACAGAGATCACAAGTAGGCAGAGATGCAGGCAGAAAGGAGGAAGCAGGGTCCCTGCTGAGCAGAGAGCCCGATGCAGGGCTCGATCCCGGGATCCTGAGATCAAGACCTGAGCCGAAGGCAGAGGCTTTAACCCACTGAGCCACCCAGGTGCCCCACATCTGAACCATTTTCAAGGATACAGTGAAGTAGTATTAGATGTCTTCACACTGTGCAACCATTACCATCATCCATTTTTCCAATTCTTTCATCTTGTAAATCTGAGACTCTAAACCCATTAAATAATAACCCTCTATTCCTCTACCCTTGGGCAACCAGGCCCTGGCAAGCGCCGCCATGCTCTCCAGTCTAGTCCTGTTGGTCCTCCCCTCTAGTCCTATTCCTTCCATCTCTCTTCTATCTCAAACTCTTCATCCATTACTCCCCCTCTCCTCCTCAAGGAAGCAGAGGAATCAATGAATCAACTAGATGTAACAGACACATACAGAAGGCTCGACTCCAAAACAAGGAAGGACACATTCTTCACAAGTGCCCACAGGACGTTTTCCAGGACAGACTATATAATAGACCACAATTTAAATCTCTATAGGATTAAAAAATTTAGATAACCTCCATCTTCAGAGAAGATATCCTATCTCAGAAGTTAGAAATAAATAACAAAAGGAAAACTGTTTATAGTCACATGATAATGGACACTTAGGTTTTTACAGTTTGGAACTAGTGCATTTAAAGTTGTGCCCCATAGTTTAGTTCTGAGCAAGTTTTAATTTGGCATGATACCCGCTCCGAGATCATAGTGGTGTACCTATGAAAGTTGGAGAAAAGAGAATAGGTAAATACCTTTCTCCCCTGGTCATTAATCTGATTTCATGCTAAAGATCTAACCTTCAGATTCTTTTTTTTTTTTTTAAAGATTTTATTTATTTATTTGACAGAGAAATCACAAGTAGACGGAGAGGCAGGCAGAGAGAGAGAGGGAAGCAGGCTCCCTGCTGAGCAGAGAGCCCAATGTGGGACTCAATCCCAGGACCCTGAGATCATGACCTGAGCTGAAGGCAGCGGCTTAACCCACTGAGCCACCCAGGCGCCCCTAACCTTCAGATTCTAAAGGATTTCTAATTTGAAAATAAAGTACTTAATGCCACACCCATACATATCCTCAACATTACTGTGTTGGGGAAGCCCCATGTCTTGTGTTTAATGTCCTTCAGTTTTGGAAACCTAGAAACTGCAGAGCTGACAATTTAAGAGACAACAGGCAAGAAGGAAAATGACAGAATTGCTGCGGACGTCAGTAAGACACCCCTAGAATTCTGGTCCAGGTGAGCCTATGAAGGCTAACCTGGGGGGTTTCCTCTCCCTAGCACATTCTGAGAACTTGTCCAGGATGCCTGCTGGGGAGATAAGGCTGCTTACTGCCAGTTTGGATTTTATACAGAAACAAAGGGAAGCACTTCAGTGGAAAGACCCTGATGGGAGCTGCCTTTTGGGTAGATCATTCTGGTTGCTGGAGAGTGGAATCAGCATGGAGAGATCTAAAGCAAGATGAATTAGGAGACTATATCGGAGCAACACTGAGGGCCTTATAAGGCAGTGGCAGGTGGCGATTGGGATTTAGGGATTCCTCTGGGAGGACCCACCTGGGATGACGAGGTACACTCTCAGGGATGTGGGAATGGCAGGGGTTGGACTCCCGGCACCCTGGGAGTCCCTTTCTCCTTGCCAAATGATCTTCCTCAGAGATATTTTTCCATCTCCTGCAGAAAGGAAGAAAATGTTCATCTCAAGTGCTACCAGTGTGAAGACACATGCAAAAAAAGAGGAGAGAACATAAGAAATAGACATGACAGAGGTGTCAGCGAGTGCTAAGGTGGTAATCACATTGCAATATATAAATATATCAAATCAACATGTTGTGCACCTTAAACTTACACAGTGTTATAATATCTGAGTAAAAATAGACTTAGGGTCACCTGGGTGGCTCAGTTGGTTAAGCGTCTGCCTTCAGCTCAGGTCATGATCTCAGGGTCCTGGGATCAAGTCCCGCCTCTGACTCCCTGCTCAGCCTGCTTCTCCCTTTGCCTGCTGCTCCCCCTGGTTGTGCTTGCTCACTCCTTCTCTCTCACTCTGACAAATAATCTTTTAAAAAAAAAAAAAAAAAAGTAGGGACGCCTGGGTGGCTCAGTTGGTTGGACGACTGCCTTCGGCTCAGATCATGATCCTGGAGTCCTGGTATCGAGTCCCGCATCAGGCTCCCAGCTCCACGGGGAGTCTGCTTCTCTCTCTGACCTTCTCCTCGCTCATGCTCTCTCTCACTGTCTCTCTCTCAAGTAAATAAATAAAATCTTTGAAAAAAAAAGACATTAAAAAAAAAGGTAGACTTAAAAAGATGTACTAATGGTTAGGCCAAAGTTATGCCTGTGTTCAGTGATTCTTGAGCCATTGGCTTAACTCAGGTTCTCATTGTTCCAAGACTGGACATGCTTGTTCTAACACGGTACATTTGTGCAGTGTGCTTTTACTTTCAAAATATTTCAGTTTTCATTCTCCCTCTTACTCCTCCAGAATAACTTTATTCTTTCCACTAGGTCAACTGTTTTAGACCGTATTTTTTTTTTTAAGATTTTATTTATTTATTTGACAGAGAGAGATCACAAGTTAGACAGAGAGGCAGGCAGAGAGGAAGGGAAGCAAGCTCCCTGCTGAGCAGAGAGTCCGATGCGGGACTCCATCCCAGGACCCTGAGATCATGACCTGAGCCGAAGGCAGCGGCTTAACCCACTGAGCCACCCAGGCGCCCTGTTTTAGACTGTATTAAAACCATTTTCTAAATGGTTGTGCCATGGTTTGAGTTTCCTAAAATACTACCCCTTCTGTAGATCTGATCAAGTTTCTTTATTATACTTAGTAATACTCCATAAAGTGCATAAAATGCACTAATCTTAAGTATGTAGTTTGAATATTTACATGTGTATATGTATGGATAACCACCATTGAGCTAAAACTATAGGATTCATTTCCTATACCCCATGAGATTCTCTTAGCTGCTGCTTAATCTATGCCCTGAAGCATTAATTGCTATTTCAATTTTTATAAACATCTTTTACTTTTGCTTGTTCTTAACCTTTATATAAATGGAAGTACATACTACAACTTTTTTGTGTCGGTCTTTCCTGCAACATAGTATCTGACCTTTCTCCATCTTGTTGTTGGAGGCAATTATTTTTTTTTAATTGATGGGTAGTATTCCATTATATAAATGTGTGTTGCAGTTCATTTGTTCATAAACATTTGGGTTGTTTCATATTACGGATATTATGAATAAAGTTGTTCTGGATGTAAGGTACAAATGCTACAATATTTGCATTCATTTCTGTTAGACATAAAAAAAAAAACAGAATTGCTGTATCATAACCAAATGTGTATTTAATCCTAGTAGAAACGAACAAATGATTTTCCAAAGAGATTGTCACTTTGTGCCCCCTCCCACCCCATCTGCAATATAGGGCATCTGCATCCTTAAAAACATTTGATATTGGGGCACCTGGGTGGCTCAGTCAGTCAAGGGTCTACCTTTCACTCAGGTCATGATCCCAGAGCCTCCACATGATTGGGGGGGGGCCTCCCTGCTCAGTGGGGAATCTGCTTCTCCCTCAGACCCTCCCCACTCTTGTGCTCTTGCTCTCCCTCTCTCTCAAATAAATAAATAAAATCTTAAAAAGAAACAAAAACCCCTGATATTTTCAGTCTTCTAAGTCTTAGTCTTTCTGGGGTGAGAATAATAGTCTCCTGTTGTGGTCTTAATTTGCATTTCCCTGATGAGTCATCTAAGGCCCTGTTGAAGTTTGCCTTGATATTTATCGCCCATCTGGATATCCTCCTTTTCCAAGTTGCTGTTCAAGTCTTTTGCCTAATTTTTTACTGGACTGTTTTTTTTTTTTTTTTTTCTCCTTCAGATTTTTAAAATTTATTTGACAGACAGCATAAGTAGGGGAGTGGCAGAGGGAGAAGCAGGTTCCTGGCTAAGCAGGGAGCCTGACTCAGGGCTCCATCCCAGGACCCCAGGATCATGTCCTGAGAGGAAGGCAGATACTTAACCGACCGAGCCACCCAGGTACCCTAGTTGTCTTTTTCTTACTGATTTATAGGAGTCTTTTAAAATAGTGGTTCTGAATCCTTTGCCAGATAAATGTATTGCAAGTATCTTCTACTCTGTGACTTGCAAGCAAATTTATCTATAAGCAAATGGAATTTCATATTCTTAACCTAGGGTTAGAAGACTGAAGGAAAACTTCTTGAGGTGTATTTCATCGTGTTCTTACAAATTAAAGAAGTAGCTCATAATCTCAGATCAATTTTCTTAAAAAGTATTTAGTTCAATTCACCTAGCCATTTATGAGGCATCTGTTAAAGCCTTCTAGAGATTCCAAGGTAATTAAGATGATTTCCTTCCATGAGGTGTTACTGTTGAGCAAGAGAAGCAAGCAAGTCAACTAAGAGTGCCATAGGATGTGAAAAGACATGTATGGTGTGCAGTGGAAGTGTGAATGAAGGGAAAACTAATCTGGCCTGATAGGAGGCAATACTGGAAAAGGGTGAGTTTTGAAGATGGAGCAGCAGTTTTCCATGGTTGGGTAGGTTTGTGACTTTTGGGTAGAGAATGTGACTCTTGATCTCAGGGTTGTGAGTTAGAGCACTACACTGGGCATGGAGCCTACTTTAAAAAAAAAAAAAAAAAAAAGAATAGGGGGTATGTAAGGATCAAATGCCCAGAGGAGTGAAAGGGCCATGTACCAGAAGCAGAACGAGTCTGAATGGTTAGAATGCAGACTGCGGGAGAGGAGGAATGAATTGTCCTACAGCAGGAAATTTAGCTAAGTGAGGATGTGGAGAAGTTTGTAGCACTGTTATAGTTTGAGACTTCACCCTGTGTGCTGGCAAACCCAATGAGGATTTGGAAAGTACAGAAGTAGTAAGATCAGGTCTAGATAGATTAGGTATAATTAGAACAGCAATTTTAATATTTTCTGGCCTTGAACCCCTTTGGAAGTCTATAAATAAAAAAAAACTATAAATTCCTAAAACTAATCGTATTCAATGTATAAATTAAAACACATGGTAATTAAAAGGGAACCAGTCATGGCGAAATACAAATATTTCTTAATTATGACATTTGTTCTATTAGCATATTTTTTAAAAGATCTAGTAATAGATCTAATAATTATCATAATTTCAAAGTAATGATTATAGATGATGAGATACTTGTTCCAACTGTAATGTGTTAGGAAAATACCTGAATCTACTGATGACCGTCATGGGTTCTCCTAATACTATGGTTTGTTTCTCACATTCATAATCACAGGTGAATTTCAGTTAGATGATAGTGAAAATAGAAATGTGCTTTTCTCGGTGTCAGATCCAATGAAGTCTGTGTATGCATCCCAGACTAAGGTTCCCTGTGATTAGGATATCTTGGCTGATACACTTAAAAGGAGTAAGCCAGAGGCAGACCAGCTAAGACACCATTTCAGTGATCCAGATAATCCTGAGTGGAGACTGTGGCAAGGGGTGGTATTTAGAAATAGAATCCAGGTGCATGTGTTAAGAGCAGGTAGGGAGATGGTTTGGGAAGTGGGAGAGGGAAATGCCTAGGAGGAACTCCCTTAGCTTCCCTGCTTGGGTAAGAGAGTTGATGGCATTCCGAGCTATACTAGCTCTTAGCTGAATTGTTGTCATAGCCTGCTAACTAGCTAGGAGGGTCTGTTCTTGCCTCACTAAGGTCTAATTTCAACAGAGCAGTCAGTGAACTTTTTAAAGATAAGTGAGATTACATAACATTTCTGCTCAAAGCCATGCAATGGTTGAAGTCCTTCCAATAGTCCTTAAGGCCGCATGTGATCTGGACCTCCCATCCTCTCTCTCCCCTCATTGCCTACTCCCTTCACCCCTCCTAATCCCCTGCCTCCACTGATTACTGCCTTCCAGCCAGTCGTTCTTCTCAAATATAATGAGGGAATGTTCTTGCCTTGGGCCTCTGCACTGATTCCTCACTTAGTCAGAAACAACTTCTCTCTCTTTTCCTTCTTTCCTTCCTTCCTTCATTCCTTCCTTCCAAGATTTTGAGAGAGAGTGAGTGAGAAAGAGAGAATGAGTGGGCAGGAAGGGGAGAGGGAGAAGCAGACTGTCCACTAAGCAGGGAGCCCAGTGCAGGACTTGATCCCAGGACCCTGGGATCATGACCTGAGCCAAAGGCAGCCACTTAACCAACTGAGCCACCCAGGTGCCCCTGAAACAGTCTTTTTTAGACAGCCACATACGAACGTCCTTGACTCCTTCAGGTTACACCAGCGAGGTGTGTCTGACAACCCTACTTAAAATAACCCCTCCTCAAGACTCACTTACTCTGTTCTATTTTTTCCTGCCTTCTAATATACCATACCACTTGCTCTGTTTATTCTCTCTCTCTGCTCTCACTAGCACAGAAACCTCTTGTAGACAGGGATCTTTGTTTTTGATCCCTGTGGGTCTCTCTCTCTGGAGAGAGCAGTGATTGGGCACAGCAGGTGCTCAGCAGATGTTGTGTGAATGACTAGGGGATGATGGTGTGTCTCTGAGAAAGGAAAGGCAGGAGAGCAGCAGAAGCTTTTAGGGAATGAAGTGGAATGTTATTGATTTAATCAAGCTATGGGTTATGCTGGTAGATGTAAACACCTGAGTTGGTCTGGGGTTCGGGTGATAAAGTAATTAGTAGAGAATTGTAGATTTGGAAGCTCTTTAGCTTGTGGGAAATACTGGAAGCTTGGGCCTGTCCAGAGAGTACCTGTAGACTGATCGAAGAAGAAAACTGTCAGATCTGGGGGGGGAAACTAACATTTAAAAGGAACCCCAAAAAGGAAGTGATAGCTTTTTCTACTATTCTTTCTTTGGCTATTGAGCGTACACACAGAAATTACTCAATTTAGGGGCGCCTGGGTGGCTCAGTGGGTTAAGCCGCTGCCTTCGGCTCAGGTCATGATCTCAGGGTCCTGGGATCGAGTCCCGCATCGGGCTCTCTGCTCGGCAGGGAGCCTGCTTCCCTCTCTCTCTCTCTGCCTGCCTCTCCATCTACTTGTGATTTCTCTCTGTCAAATTAATAAATAAAATCTTTAAAAAAAAAAAAAGAAATTACTCAATTTAAAAGTGGAAAAGTATATGTGTTCGAGGAAATTAGTAAGACAAAAAATATTTTCAAATTAGATTTAAAAAATGTGCAGTGGGTTTTTCTAATTTTGGCAACTGTGCTCTTGAAAAACAGTGTGGTTTTGTGGTGTTATAAATGCTTTGTTTCATTATTTTGTATTTTGTATTATTTGTTTTGTATTTTCTGACACCAGAAAAGTTGTTGACAAAGGCACCAGGTCAACTATGAATTCTTGAATGTCAAAGGAGACAGGGTAATTATCTGCTTTAATTCTAAGCAGTCATATATTAAAATGCACTTTGTTGGAAGCCCAAGTGTGAAGTGCAGAGACTGATGGGAAAAGTTGCAAAATTCTAGGGTCTATTTGAAGGAAATGTATCAAAGTACAAAATAGTCACATCATATAGTGCATTTAGAGAACTCCTTTATAGTTACTGGACAAAAGAAAGTGCTAGGTATCAGAGAGAAGGATTTAAATAGTATAGGCACTCTTCCATTCCCCTCACTACTATCTTTTTTCTTTTTCAGAAGACCTTTATTATTCACAGATTTTATCGGTAGATGAAATTTAGAATTTTTTGGTAAATTGCATTAGTTATTTCTATTGCATTACATTTCTGGATTAGGTTTCAGGCCCTTTTTAAAAAATTTTTTTATTTAAATCTAGTTAGTTAACATACAGTACAATATTGGTTTCAGAACTTTTTTTTTTTAAGATTTTATTTATTTATTGGACAGAGAGAGACACAACAAGAGAGAGAACACAGACAGGGGGAGTGGGAGAGGAAGAGTCAGGCTTCCCACAGAGCAGGGAGCCCAATCCCAGGAGGATCATGACTTGAGCAAAAGGCAGATAGATGCTCAACGACTGAGCCACCTCAGTGCCCTAGAATTATCTTTTTCTATGTGAGCAATGAAAGCAAGGCTTAAAGATGCGATTCATTAGTTGGTATTTTCACGTGCTACACTAAGAAGTGTAAGCATCTCACTGTGTTAATATAGTTCTAGTGTTTCATGTAAACCTTTGTAATCAGCTTGTCAAATTCCACTTAAAACATTTTTGTAATTTCGATTGAGGATACATTGAATTTGTAGATTGAAAAAAATTTTCTTCAAAACTTTGGGTTTTCCTATCTGGGAACACGGTTTATCTCTAGCTATTTGTCTTCTTTTATGCCCTTTTTTTTTTTTTTTTTTTTAAATAAGTCTTTAACATTTTTCATTGGATTCATGTGTAAGCAATATGATGGTTTTATTGCTATTATGAATGGATCGTTCTCCCCTAACATTTTCTACCTGTTTGTTGGAGTATTAAAAGCTATTAATTTTCAAATATTAATCATATATTGAATTTCCTCATTAGGTCTAGTTTAACCATCACCTCTGAAATAATTGTGTTTAAATAGAGATTTTATTTATTTATTTATTTATTTGAGAAAGAGCAGGAGGAGGGAAAGGGCAAGGGAAGGGGCTAGAGAATCTCAAGCAGACTCCACCCTGAGCATGAACTTGAGGCTTGATGATCTCCTGACCCTGAGATCATGACCTGAGCTGAAACCAAGAGTTAGATGCTCAACCAGCTAAGCCACCCAAGTGCCCCATCCTCCAAAATAGTTTTGTCTCAATCCTTCTTTTTTTTTTTTAAGATTTTATTTATTTACTTAATAGAGAGAGAGAGAGAAAGGGAGAAGTAGGCTTCCCGCAGAGGAGGAAGCCCAATGCGGGGCTGGATCCCAGGACCCTGAGATCATGACCTGAGCCAAAGGCAGACGCTTAACAACTGAGCCACCCAGGTGCCCCTGTCTCAATTCTTCTATTTACTTATATCTTCTGTTTCTTTTCCTTTTTGAGTGTGTTGACTAAAATTTCAAATAGCAAATAGTACTGGTGGAAATTAGGTGGGTTTTTTTGTTTTTGTTTTTTGTTTTTATGTTCAAGGGAATTCTTTTTTTAAAGATTTTATTTATTTGACAGACAGAGATCACAAGTAGGCAGGGAGAGAGGAGGAAGCAGGCTCGCCACCAAGCAGAGAGCCCGATGTGGGGCTCGATCCCAGGACCCTGAGATCATGACCTGAGCTGAAGGCAGAGGCTTTAACCCACTAAGCCACCCAGGTGTCCCCTCAAGGGAATTCTTGCTTTGAATGTTTCACTATTAGGTATGATGCCTTCTGTAAGGTTGTGTTAAATCCTCTGTAAGGAAGATTTCCTCTCTTCTTAGCTTTTAAAGGCATTTTAATAGGAATGTTATTAGATTTTGTCAAGTGTACTTTTCAGCCTAAGATGATAATTTGGTTTCTATTTCCTTTAAATGGCGGGTCTGCTGATTTGTATTCATAGACTTCATAATGTTGGAGCAGTTCGGTATTCCCACAATAAACTCTCTTAGTCATGATGGAATATTCCTTTACTTTACTACCATATTCGTGCTAATACTGTATGGATTGGGGATTTTTGCGTCTAAATTCATAAATGTTATTCTGGGGTTTTTTTTGGTGGGGGCAGTATTTCCCATTTGGGTTTGTTATCAGGATTATGTTGGTCTCAGAATAAAATGGGAAGGTTTTTAATTCTTATCTTTTCAGTTTTTGTTTTGTTTTGTTTTGCTCTGGGTAGTTTGTATAACAAAGAAGTCCTCTGATGGTTTGGTAGAATTCTTATGTAAACCCGTGGAGTCTTTTGGGCCTGGTATCTCTTTGGGAGTTGCCATTCTGTTTCTTAGAAGATGATTAGTTTTTTTTAAAAAGATTAGTTTAGTCTGGCTCTCTACCCGTTCTTGACTCCATTTTATGGTTTATATTTTCCAAAAGATTATCCATTTCATATTTTCAAATTTGTGTAAAATCACATAAATAAAATTTTATGGTAATTAAATTATCTCTTCTAGCTATAGTTCGGTCCTCTTTCTAATGTCTAATGTTGCTTAAAGAGCTGCAAACATTTAAACTGCAACATATTGAACTGAAGACAGCAAGAGATAATTTCCATAGCAGTACTGTAGCAATCAGACTCTCTCATACAGCAATTAGAAGTTCGGGTGCTTAGGGATTTGGGAATCTTGGAAGGAAAGCCTGAAAAACATTTGAATGGTAGACTATAATAAACAAGACCATTAGTCCCTTGATGCTCCAAGTAAAACAATAGCTAAAGAGTCTGAGAAACTTTGAAGAATTTAACAGTGTTCCCGAAACAACTCTATTCTCACTGGACCATTTTATCTTCACTGGAAATACATTCACTCTTAATTTTAGTCAATTTAAGAAATACAGCATTAAAATTTTTGCTTTGACTACTGAGTTAACAGCAGGATGCATCAATGTCAGTTCCTTGACATTTCAATTTCACCAAGCTCTAGATTCCATCTTCTCCATTTTTCTTCAATCTGGCTTAATGAATTACCTATATCTTTATTTTCAGCCTTGTTATCTTGGGCAATCCAGGCCATTAATTTTCAGGTTATCTTTTACTGAGGACGAAGAAAAATGGCCTTTTTATGTCAGGACTCAGTTTCATTTGTAGGTGACACATTACCACTGGTGCAAAATGCTCACATATAAATGTCATCACTTTATTCATTTCTGTTGACTTCTGCAAGCCTCATCTTGTTACTACACTTCTGGCTGTACTCAGCGGCCATGTTCTACTTAATAGTTTATAGTTCCGTTAACTCTGTTTTCTCTCATTTGCTTTTTTCCCAGATATAGTAAATCTTAGAAAGCTCTGAACTGAACTTCTTCTTTTTTTTTTTTTAAAGATTTTATTTATTTATTTGTGAGAGAGAGAGGGAGAGCGAGCGAGCACAGGCAGACAGAGAGGCAGGCAGAGGCAGAGGGAGAAGCAGGCTCCCTGCCGAGCAAGGAGCCCGATGTGGGACTCGATCCCAGGACGCTGGGATCATGACCTGAGCTGAAGGCAGCTGCTTAACCAACTGAGCCACCCAGGCGTCCCTGAACTGAACTTATTCTAATATAAATGTAGGTGTCCCTAGATTAGAGGGTGAACACATGCCATACCCTTATCAATGCAGTATATTTGGAAAACCTTGAATATGTAAAACTGTAGATCACAAGCTTCTGAGACCTACTGAGTGTAGGTTTGTCCCTATAGTACATATTAAGACCCAAGCGGTCTAAGTATTTCAGGTTAGACCATAACAGCTTGCAGGCAGCAGGTATGTTAACTTACTCACTCCTGAATTCCTAATGCTAATACACGTCTGGCATATAGCAGGTAATCAGTCCATATTGTTGATTGAAAAATGAATTGACATCTGTAGGGAGTCTAATTCATTAATGCATCTCAACATTTTCACTCAGGATTTGAGAGTAATAGAAAATTGTGTTAGATGCTTCCCAGTTTCAACTCTCAGAGATGTTCAGGTTGCCTTTGTTACAGAGGTTTATTGGAAGAATTCATGGTACCATGGAAAGTAACAACAAAGAATCTCAGAAAAGCCTCAAAAGAGTCTTCACAGAAAAATGGACCATCATTCCCGTGACTGGGGACTGGCACCTCCAGCAGCCTACTTGAAGTTCTTGGCTTAAGAGCACATAACACTTGTTCACAATTGGGTATCTGTTACTCATTTTCCCATTGCTCACGGATAGGGAGGCCTGTGTGTCTTTTCCAGCTGTGACTCTGTGTGTGTAAAACACATCACTCACTACCCTTCTTCAATCACCATCATAAAGAGTATGATTAGCTAATCACTAACCAATACGGTGTGTTCCTTCTGGGCTGAGTTCTAGAGGATTGCCTTCAGGTCATGTATTGATCCTGGATTCAATCAGCTGTGGCCCAAGGAGTAAGGTTACATGGAAAAAAACAAAAAAGAGGGTGACAAAAGAGACAGGTACCCTGAGTCATCTTGCATGGCCCTGTACTGCCTTACTATTTAAAGCAATAACCAGGGTCTGTCTTGTATCAATATCTAACCATCCAAACAGCCATACTGGTTTTATTTTATATTCATGTTCCACATGTTTGCTGTATGGATTTCATGTGCTAGACAAACCATCAATCCCAGTCATAGTTCCTAGAATCAAACCATACACCCTGGGGGCGCCTGGGTGGCTCAGTGGGTTAAAGCCTCTGCCTTCAGCTCAGGTCATGATCTCAGGGTCCTGGGATCGAGCCTCGCATCCGGCTCTCTGCTCAGCAGGGAACCTGCTTCCTCCTCTCTCTGCCTGCTGCTCTGCCTACATGTGATTTCTCTCTGTCAAATAAATAAATAAAATCCTTCTTTAAAAAAAAAAAAAAAAAAACCCATACACCCTGATGAAGAAACCATAATTCATTGAGAAGAAAATGTCATGTATTAAGCACACTGAAGAGAAATTCAATACATGGGCACTTATAGATAAGAGCTCAGGAGGGTTTTAGTTCTGTTTTATTTTTTTATTTTTTGTTTGTTTTTCACATGTGACATTTCTGTAAATCAAAACATTCTGGAAGTACATTACTCTCAGAAAAACAATTTTGGTCAGATCTCTACATGTTGGATTTTGCTGGTATACTTCATGAGATCGTTGGTAATGGCCTTTCTGGGATTTGGTACAAATAGTGTTGAATTCCCAAAATAGGTCTTCAACTATTCTCAGAATTATGCTACACTGACCTGGTACAAAGTAGTGATCAGATTCCAAGCACTCGCACTGTGAATTTCCTGATTATTGGGATATTTTCTGAATACACAGTTAGTTCAGCTGCCCAGGCTACCTCTGTCCATTTGTGAAGAGTTTTGAAATTGTTTCTTTTATGGGTGACATGATGGCCACATCAGAAGAATATTTCTCAGTCCTTACGTACGTTTTTGACTTCTCTGCAACAGGCAACATTGCGGAGTGCCATTGCTGAGGATGGTTCCTTCTTATATCCCCTGACATCTTCCTCTACTCCCATGCAGCAGCCCCCATTTGTATGCTGACGTTTTCAGAGTAATCTAGATCTAAATAAGGTTTCATCCCCAAGCTCCAGAGCAGAATCTTCCTGTAACGTTCTGAATGTTTGTCTAGATGTTTACAGGTTTTTCAAATTTACTGTGTCTAAAACCAAAGACTCCCATTCTCTACCCTTACTCCCACCCTCAGGGCCGATCCGATCTTTCTTTTGAGTTTCCTGCTAGTCCATGGTGTTCCACCAACTATTCCAAGCCAGGTTAAGGTAGAGTGGTGGAGGCAAGAATGTTGCCTTCTCTTTTTGCCTATGGCCAATCGCCACCAAAATTCTAACAATTCTGCCTCCTAAACCTCTCTCTAGCCTCTCTTCTCTGCTCCATCCCCACTGCCATTGCCTTCATTCAGGTCTGCATACTCTTGGGGTTGGCCTCTTGAAATAGGTTTTTTTCCCCACCACCTCTCCCACCATCCTGTTGCCATCTCCATACTCTGCTTTGTTGCTAAAGCCAGTTGTTTCTGAAAAAAATTTATTTATTAAAGTTCTTTCTGGTTTTCTGTCATCCTCCAGATAAGATCCAAATTCACCGCTATAGCAGTATTTGTTTGCTCTCCGTGCAATAATGTGATGTAACAAAGGAATCCAAAACTTGCTGACTTAAAATAACAATTTATAAGCAGGACGTCTGGGTTTGGCTGTGGTGGTTCTGCTAATCAAGACTGGGTTGATCCGTGGGTCAAGAAAGGTGGTTAGAGTTCATTCCACTTGTCTCCCATCTTCTGGAGACCAGCATGTCAACCCCAGCAAGTGGTTTTTCATGTTAACACAGGAGGCCAAACCTCTTAAGGTCTAGCTCAAAATTGTCACTTTAGCCTTATTCTGTTCCTCAAAGCAAGGCACGTGACTGAACCGATGCTGAACCAGGCAAAATTTTACTCAGACCTATTACTGAGAAAGACTGTAGTTATATGGGAAAGGTAGGGATATGGGGTTGCAGTGGGGGACAAAGAACTGAGGGGGAGGAAGGTGGCCTTTTTCTAATGCTCTACATCATTTGCATCTAACTTCCTTAAATGTGACTTTCTAATATAGCGTCTTGAACAGAGTATATTCTGTCATGCTTCAGTGACAAGCTGTTCCACGTGATAGGAACAACTTCTCCATCTCCATTGCACCCCATTTTGCCTGTCCAGTGAGCTCCTCTTCATCCTCCAAAACATAGCTGATATGTTCACCTTTCCTTCTTGAGCAACACCTTCTCCTAGAAAGAAGTTATTTTTTTTTTCCCCCTTTCTGGGCTGTTTTCCTTCTGCATGAACTTTTTTTTCCTGTTATAAAATGAAGTTGTTGGGGCGCCTGGGTGGCTCAGTGGGTTAAGCTGCTGCCTTCGGCTCAGGTCATGATCTCAGAGTCCTGGGATCGAGTCCCGCATCGGGCTCTCTGCTCAGCAGGGAGCCTGCTTCCCTCTCTCTCTCTCTGCCTGCCTCTCTGCCTACTTGTGATTTCTCTCTGTCAAATAAATAAATAAAATCTTTAAAAAAATAAATAAATAAATAAATAATGAAATGAAGTTGTTACTTATTCATATGGCTATCTCCTTTTAAAATTAATAAAGTTTTTTGAGGGTAAGTACTAGATTTTCTGGCCTTGGTCTCTCTCGGGCTCAGCAAAGTATTTGGCATACAAAGCTGAATGAATGTTGGCTTGAGTTAAACTTACGTTAGACAGAAATGACATTTTGGAAATAAAGACCAAATACAGCCAGTTGCAAGTATAGAGCTTTGCCTGGGCAATTTAGAGTAGAGAGGCTGCTAGTGTTCCTTTCTCTCTGAAGCATGGCAGTATGAAATTATTGAGATACACGCAACAGGCCAATAAAAGAACTACTACTAGAATTCTCTTTATGCTTGTAAAAGGAAAAGAAAACTAGTAGAATTCTCTTTATGCTGAACTGAGCTTTTGGGTTCTGATAGAAGCAGCAGAAGCTTGGTTTATTAAAAATATATAACAGATGGGGCGCCTGGGTGGCTCAGTGGGTTAAACCTCTGCCTTCAGCTCAGGTCATGATCTCAGGGTCCTGGGATCGAGCCCCGCGTCAGGCTCTCTGCTCAGCGGGGACCCTGCTTCCTCCTCTCTCTCTGCCTGCCTCTTTTCTGCCTACTGTTATCTCTCTCTCTCTGTCAAATAGGTGAATAAAATCTAAAAAAAAAAAAAAATATATATATATATATATATATATATATATATATATATATAAAACAGATTACTCTATCATGCTCTATCCAGTTTATGTGAAGAATTTAGTTTCAATTTTGTATTTTCCCATTTATAAAAAGGAGCTGGGATTTTCTGCATTATTCTTGTGTAGTCTTACAAAACGTTTGTGCTTTAAAACCCAAGGTGATGATACAAACTAAGAAAAGATTTTTCTTACAAACTTTTTTAGAGGATAAAACTCCACTTCGAAATTTTTTCCCTGAAGTATCTGATCATTTGGTTTGCTATGTACATTTTAAAATGGAGATTACTGTTGTTTACATCTACTTTCCTTTCTTTTTAAAATTTATTTTGTTTTTTCAGTGTTCCAAGATACATCTACTTTTCAAGTTAAATAGTATGGATCCATTCTTTCTTTCTTTCTTTCTTTCTTTTTTTTTTTTAGATTGTGAGACCAAGATCGTGAGCAGGGGGGAGGGGGAAGCGGAGAAGCAGACTGCCCGCTGAGCAGGGATCCCAATACCGGACTCCATACCAGAACCCCGGGATCATGACCCAAGCTGAAGGCAGACTCTTTATTGGACTGAGCCACCCAGGTGTGTGCCCCCCGCCTCGTTTTTTAACCATGAAAAGCAATATGGCAGAATTCTCCTTAGACTGCAATGGACTGTGGGGGCACCTGGGTGGCTTAGTCAGTTGGGCATCTGACTCCTGGTTTTGGCTAGGGGGCATGATCTCAGGAAGGTGGGATGGAGTCCCCTGTCTGGCTCTGCACTCAGCAGGGAGCCTTGAAGAGTTTCTCCCTCTGTCCACCCACACACTCTGTCTCTCTCAAATCTAAAAATAATGGAATGAACTGATATAGTTTGATGAGATGTAAAGGATCGGTAATTTGATTTATAATAGACTTAATGGCTCTGCCCCCTCATGGAGAATTTAACTGTTTAGTGAATTCACCCATCACTACTTCTCAGAATAGCTTACATTGTTTGGGATAAGGCAGTTAGTTCCCTATGTGATCCTCTAACAGGCATAAGGAAAGTAACTGCTGTGAAAACTACCAAATCAAACATGTGTTTTGAAGAGCCCTACACTGCTATGCTCACCAAATTTAAGGTGCACTCACCATGTTGTGGTAGACTCTAGTCCCATTAGGATGCATGGAACTTTTGATAGGACAAGAGCAAGTGGCAGGTTCCCTTATCTCAAAATTTAACTGTTCAAAGTCTTCACTTTGTTGAGGAGAACAACCGATTTTCAAATGTCTTTTGTGTTGTTGTTGCCAAGCCACCAAATCCAAAAGCAGTCCTAATAGAAATATTATGTGATGGGGCACCTGGGTGGCTCAGTGGGTTAAGCCTCTGCTTTCGTCTCAGGTCATGATCTCAGGGTCCTGGGATCGAGCCCCGCATAGGGCTCTCTGCTCAGCAGAGAGCCTACTTCCTCTTCCTCTCTCTCTCTTCTCTCTGCCTGCCTCTCTACCTACTTGTGATATCTCTCTCTCTGTCAAATAAATAAATAAAATATTTTTTAAAAAAAGAAATATACTGTGCTCGCTTCGGCAGCACATATACTAAAAAAAGAAATATTATGGGAGCTACATATGTAACTTTACATTACGCAGTGTATTTTTTAAAAATTTAAATATCTAAATATGATCATATCTAAAATATCATTTCAATATGTAATCAGTACTTTAAAAGTATTAATAGAGATGGTTATATTTTTTATTACTGTCTTTGAAATCTGGCATATGTGTTATACTTTATAGCACATTTCAATTTGGGTGCTATATTTTCATTAGAAATAATTGGTCTATATTTAGATTTCCTGAAATTTGCAGTTGGAAAAAGTAGATTCACATACCAACAACATACCCAAGTTGTTCCGAACATACTTTTTTTTTTTTTTTAAGATTTTATTTATTTATTTGATAGAGACTGCAACTAGTCAGAGAGGCAGGCAGGGAGAGAGAGGAGGAAGCAGGCTCCCTGCCGAGCAGAGAGAGCCTGATGTGGGGCTCGATCCCAGGACCCCGGGATCACAACCGAAGCAGAAGGCAGAGGCTTTAACCCACTGAGCCACCCAGGCGCCCCCATGCTTCATTTTCTAATAATGAAACCAGAGCCCTTCATTAAGTTTAAATTAGTTAAAATTAAAAATTCAGTTTCTCACTTTGACTAGGCACATTTCAAGCGCTCAGTGGTCACATGTGACTAATGACTGCTGATTGGCTGGAGCCATTCTGGAGAACAGTGGTAGTTTCAGGTCTTCTTCAATAATTAAGTCTTTGTGCCAAGTCTGGTGCCCCTCATGAACTACAAAGGATGTTGAGGTCACAGTTCATCTCTGCCCCATAAAAAGATAAAATGGATATGTGATCTGAAGGCCATATATATGTATTTAGGGAAAAGATTGGTGAGTGTGGCTCTAGAACACATGGTGAGGTAAGACCTTGGGCCCTGAAAGTCAAGAAAGGTGTGGGATTGGGGAGGTATCAGTGCTGGGCGACAGACATGACAAAAGCCCAGAGGCAGGAAAGTACAGGGTTTGGGTGGAAAACCAAACTAAATGGGACCAATAAGAGGTAGTGATTAAGAATTTATACTCCAAGGTCATGCTTCTTGACTGTGGATCCTGGTTGGACATTTTTTGACCTTGACCTAATTACTTGACCTTGGGCATGTTATTTGATTATAAAATAGGTATAATATTTCACAGAGATGTTATGAGGATTAAACAAACTAATCCCAATAAAGCATTCAGAATAGTGCTTACCACCTAAGTGTTCAAGAAATGTTAGCTACTGTTATTGTGTGGCTATTTGCTCTTTGGAGTTTATTTATTTTAAAAAACTTTTTTTTAAGATTTGTCAGAGCACACATGCAAGCACACACAAGGAGGGGAGCGGCAGGCAGAGGGAGAAGCAGGCTCCCCGCTGAGGAAGGAGCCCAATGTTGGGCCTCAATCCTAGGACCCCAGGACTCTAGGATCATGACCTGAGTCAAGGGCAGACCCTTAACCAATTGAGCCACCCACGCATCCCTGGAGTTTATATATAATAAAACAGCCAGAACCACTCTATTTGGAACTTGTATCTCAAAGCATTGAGCCCAAGTCTATCTAAACCAATTTACATTCTAAAATGTACAACCATTTTCAATGTTTCTGAGCCTTGTTTTCCCCTCTTGAAAATTTTGGAATAGTTTAACCTATTTCATGATATTACAGACATTAAATGAGGCCATCAAGGAAGACTCCTTCCAGTTATTAACTGTAGCCTTGGGAAAGTTATCCTTCTAAGCCTCAATTTCCTAATCCACAAGATAAGAAGGTGGTATCAGGATCAAGTGTATAATATATGTGAAGTGCTGAGCACAGTTACTATCACAAAAATGAGCAATTAACTTTTGAAAAGATCTTAAATCTTGATGACTCAGAGACTTCTAGCAACTCAGCAAATCTGATTGAGTGTTTCCATGGCTTGTAGTTTAGAGGCTTTTGTATTTCTAAGTACTGTAGTCACTTCTGCAGACAGGAACCAGAAGAATCACTTTTCATTTCCTTATACTTGTGGTTGTAGAAGGTAGACAAAGAGGAGCGGGGGGAGGAGGGTAGAAAGAAAGAAAGACAAAACAGCCAACCAATTTAAGGGAAGGTGGAGGACTGTTTCTGGTAAACAGAACCTTAGCAACAACTCCACAATCTTTCTCCCTTAGAAACAAGTGAACTGCAATGAATTTAATGAACCACTGGAAACAGGTTAGCTTTGGAAAAGATAGCTTGCCTCTCCTCTTGTTTCAAGAACTAAAAGTACACAAATACCTTTTTGCTTGTTTTTTTACTCTCTATGCAAGAGTAGCATTATCGGCACATTGTAATTCTACTATTCTTTATTTCCCCAAAACTTTATGATGAAACAGATTTACCAATCACCATATTTAAAATAGCGTATTTTCATGCGATGATTCTCAGCCACTTACTCATGATCATCCTTTAGCTGTAGGTCACAAAGTTCTTTTGTGATACTTCAGCGATTTCCTTCACATTTGCCATTGATTTACTGTAGTTTTTACAGAATTAAGATCTCCATGTTTAGGTGATCATTCAGAGCCTGGAACTTTAGAACACTTGCAATATCAGCAATACAACTTAGAGGCCAAGAAAAAATTATGTCCATGTTCTTTGCTAGAGTTCTAGATTAGTTTCCAAAGGCTACCGTAATAAAATACAACAAACTCGAGTGGCTTAAAACAAATGAAATGTATTCTCTCGCGGTTCTGAAAGTGAAAAGGGGGGAATCAAGGTACTGGCAGGGCCATGCTCCCCATGACGTTTTTTGGGGGTGGGGGTGGGGATCCTTCTTTGCCTCTTACTAGATTCGGGTGGCTCCCAGCAATCTTTTGCATTCTTTTGACTTGCAGCTGCATCATTCCAGTCTCTGTCACATGGCCATCTTCCCTGTGTCTCCTCTGTCTTCAGATAGCTTTCTCTTTGTAAGGAAACTAGTAGTCGGATTTAGGGCCCACCTCCATCCAGTATGACTTCATTTTTATTATATCTGCAGATACCCTATTTCCAAATAAGGGCACATTCACAAGTACAGGAATTAGGACTTGAACATAATATTTTGGGGGGCACACTTCAGCACACAACACATTCCTACTATTACGAGAGAATACCACAAGGACAGTGAAAACGTATCCTTTACATATGAAGTTTGTGCCACCCACTGATTTCCCAGCTCTCTAGCTTTAACTCACTAAGGAGAAAATGCCAGTCAATATTAGAGGTACAGTTTAGGACATGTACAAGAAAACTTTATTGGTCAATATAAAGTTTGAGATGTATTGAACTCCTGCTCTGTGCCCGGTCCTTTGGTGCTAGAGACAGAAGAAAAGGGCACCCATCTCTACTTGGGTGGAGCTAACTCTGGTAGGCTGGCCTGGTTCCATGACCTTGGTAACAGTAACAGCCTTGTGTTAATAAAGTGTGCAAGCCAGTTATCCTCAACACCTCAGCCAGTAAAAGAGCTTAGAGAGACCTCCATTAAATACAGTTTTGTTATATACTGCCTATTTCAACAAAAGTTGAAAAAAAAAAGTTAAAGTTGAGGGGATTATGTCCTTGCTGAAGATGAATCTTTTTTGAAGTGAATTATAAGTCTTTGGAACACTAGGGGAATGCAAAATAGAGAGCAAATCAGATGGAAAAGGGTAAGGCTCCTGTCAGCTATTTTGACTTCCTTGCTTCACTGACCCTTAACCCTTCACCAAGTAGCAACCAGTGATGTTTGTTTTGCTTGGGTGCCCCAAAGAGCAAACACATTTATCACCAACACTTACGAATTGCCATTGTGGGAAGGTCCTTATTTTCAACCCACTCTAGATATGTTTTATGCAATTATAGAGTTGTTTTAGAATTAGAAAGGTAAAAAAATTATGTTTGGTGAGATTCAAAATACTTTATTTTTATAGGTGAAAGAAGGCTATAGAAAGTGACTTGACCAAAGCTATGCAACTTTACTAGTCAGGACTTCAAGCTTTATAAGAGAACTGACCCTGTTTCTCCTCACTTTGTATTGTGAAATTAGTGTATGCTTAGCAAATAGTGAGTGCTCAGTAAGTGTGTGCTAAGTGAATGAAACAATTAGAATAATGAATGGGTAAAAAATACCTCTTTTAAGTACTTTATTTTGCCATAATGATCTGCAATTATTAAACAGATTTAAGATTCTAATAAAAAGCTTCACATTAGTCTAATAAATGTTCAGACATCATTTATCCATGTGCTGTTAAAGCTTAATTATTTAAAAATTATTATTCTTTAATTTGTGTTCCATATTATCCAATATTCTCAGCTTCTGCTCTCAACATTTTTCTGGTCTTTATACTTTCTGCAAGTTAGGCGGAGGAAGAGGAACTAAATCACAGAGATCTAGCTCCCAGATCTGTTCACCCACTAAGCCTTTTACAATAGCTGTTATCTGGTCCCAGCTGTTGTGCTAAATTTAGGATTTTGGATTATCTGGAAGTGTTCTTTCTGTCTCCCATTACCAAGGTTAATTGAGAAGTGATTGTAGAACAAATAAAATTTCATAAAGGAAACTACATAATATAGTATTCAGTAATATCAAAGTCAGATCCATGGGGAGTTGACATTTGTAGCAATTACATCGATTATGGAACTGTTGCCATTTGTCAGAAGTCTCATCTTCATGATACCAGAACATTTTCTTGAAAATGAAATGTTACCTTCCTGCATGTTTTGCCCTGTTTGGGTTCGATATAGTCCTAATCACGGCAGTTGTCAATGTAGTTTTACTGTACATATCAAAACCTCTGGAAAATTAGTATTTTTCATAATTGAAATTTCATATATTTGATAGAGACAACAAAAATGCAATTTCCAATCTTGTACTTTACAAAAATTTTTTCTGATGTAAAATTAATACTTAAGGCTTTGCAAACTACAGAAGACAAACATAAGTCACTTTCAGACCTACCCTAACATTTTCCTGTTTTGATTCTCATATGCAAAATTATTTCTAAAAAAACACTTTTTCAGATGAAACCAAAGAGCATTGAAAATTTTGGACTTCTATTAGTCTCTGTTTGAAGCTCACAACCTATGTACTGTGTCTATAAACTGAGTAGCTAATAGCTTCAGCCCTTGTTAAGACTGCTTTTTTTAATTACAGCAGATCCTTGTCATCTGTTTGTGTTTAAGTGATGACACGACATCACAACATGAAATGTCATCATGTCACATTGTTATAGGACAGCAAAATTACAGCTCCTCAACAATAACACGGTGTCAAAAGTGTCCTCCTGCCATGAGTCAGTGTTTTGGATGTTATAAAAGTTATTTTTAGCACAGCGAGTATCTCAGGAGCTTGGGTTCTGAATCCTACTAAAATGTCTAGTGATTTGGGGGAAATCTAGGGAGAGGGGGGCTTCTTGTTCTTAAACTCCTGGCTCCTTGACGCGCATGGCTGCCCACTCTGCTATCCCTGCCACATTAGACCCGGCTTCCACCATGTGCTGCAATCCACTCGGGCTCGGTCACAACCCAGAGCCAACATCCCAAGTGGTGGAGGAGGAAACTATAATTATCCTTCTCGTCTGGGGCAGGCCCTGGATGCCATCTCCCCAGTTACCCTGCGCTCTAATAGCGCAGCTCCGATTCCTGGTACCAGACGCGCCACAGCTGGCTCTCAGCGCGGGCAGGGCCCGAGGCACCGTCGCAGCGCCCGGAGCTCCTCCAGCCTGCCGGCGTCTGCCCGGCCCTCGCAGCTGCCATCCCCACCACCCCGCGCCCGTGCAGCCGCTGGGCACCTGCACCGAAACCCAGGCCGGGGGCTGCTGCCCCGGGGCGTGCGGCGTGTTACCATAACAACCGGGCGCTCGCCGCGGAGGCCGCCGGGGAGGAAGTGACGAGTGGTGGGTTGGCTGTTGTTGGGACACGTGACCCGGGCAGTGTTTTGACAGGGCAAACAGCAGAGAAAGAACTGGGCGAGCGAGGGGGCTCGGGAGCTGGGGCGCCAGAGCTAGAGACAGCGGGCGGGCGAGGAGCTGGCAAAGGCGCGGGGCGAGCGGGCCGGCCGGGGCGACGGGCGGGCGAAGCCCGGGGGCCGCGGGGCTCGGGTGCGCGTCGGGCAGGGGGACGGGCTGAGCGCTGGGAGCGGAGCGAGGCGGCGGCTGAGGCGGGGGTGGATGGCCACAGGGGCGCCGGGGAGCCGCGTCGGGCTTGTGCTTTCGGGCCCCCATGGTCCTCTGACGCATCCCGGGGGGCCGCTGCGCGCCACACTCGGCTTTCGCCGGCCCTGCGCCTCTCGGAGCCTGGGGTCTGAGGTGGGAGTGTGATGTGAGCCGCTGGGCGAGCGGCGGAAAGAAGTGCCAGCAGGAGGAGGGTTTGGGACGGGAGAGGAGAGCGAGTTAGTCAGCAGAGGTCCGCGGAGGGAGCCATGAAAACAACTCTCCGACGGGGAGAGGGGCCGGCCCTGCGCTCGGTGCGGCGGGACTGAAGGAAATCCGGGGCCGTGTGGGGACGGAAGGGGCCCGCACGGGGCAGGCTGCGTCGAGCAGGGGCGAGCGCCCAGCTGTAAACACCCCTCTTGGGGCCGACCTCAGGCCGGGCCTCTTAGGGCCGGGGGCTTGGCCAGGGGCGACCCGGGACAGCCCAGTAGAGTTCGTTTGGGGCTGGGGGCTGGGCGCGAGGAGATGACTCGCGTTTCTTTCTGACCCTTTTATTGTGTAAACTTGGCCGCGGTGGCCACAGGAAGGCTAGCCAGAGGGTAATTACACAGGTGAGGCCCTGCGGGGCGGGCGGAGCTCCGGGGGAGGTGCTAAGGGGGTCTTGAAGACTTTGCTGCGCCCAGGCACCAGGACCGAGGATTTCTTCCCAGCCACTGCGGAGGTGCCACTGTTCCCAGCGGCGTTTTTTTTTCAAAGGGGTTAGTTAGCTTGTGTTGCTTGAACCTTTTTTTTTTTTTCCTTCCCTCCCCTTGCCTGTACCTCCAGGTTATAAATAGATCTTTCTTTGGTTCAGAGACGCTGTGTCAAGGAAGGACACTTTGGCCTGGAGAGCACACGGGCGGGGGAGAGGGGTGCTGGGGCCCGAGGAGATGGGGGAGGCGGTGCACAGAGTTTGGCTTTTTTCAGAGCAGCCGATGGTGCTGTCACCGCAGTTAGTGCCAGGAAGAGGCCTGTTAAGAGTAGGTTTCTTGCAAGGTCCGGGTGTCGGAGCAGGACTAGATTAATTTTATTTTGGTCCCTTTTAGCATTTTGAAAACGGACCAGTAGCCACAGAATCAGCGACAAGCCTGTTGAAGGAACCCACAAGTGTATTTCACAGCACCTTGGGTGGAAATTGGATGTGAAAATGAAGCCAGACCGAGGTAAATGACTTACTTTAGTAGATTTTTTTTTTCTGTGCCCCATTTTATAAGTCTTAACCTATTTTGTGGCAGGATCAATTCTTTGTGTATTACATATGACTGCTTGTTTCTGTTACAGGTTCCAGCTGGTGAGATAGAAAAGGGATGTGGAGGGAAAGTTAGGGTCTAGATGGGAAGTTATATTCTTCAAAAGTGTATAGTAGTTTCAAGAGATACTCTAGTGTAAATCAAAATGAGATTATCAGGAACAGCATGTCTATCTTTTGCCACAGTAGTTTGCATCATTTTACATTTACATTACTCATTTTTAGTAAAGTCAATCTAACTTGAACTTTAAAGTTTACAAACTTTTTCACCTTGAGAATTTGAATTTGAAAAATTGAGGAAATTTAAGGTTGAGTTGACAGATTTTATTGTGATTATTGTTTTTATTAGCTGATTTTTGAGCTTTCGGCAAACTCTAAAAAAAGTTTGCAAAGTACTCCATGGCCTTATTTAAATATCTGTGTAAGTAAATGGGTCATTTCCTTACTAAACCTGTATTTTCTGGATTTATGAGAATAATGTATACTCTGTTTTTCAAGGACTTCAAAGGAATTAAAAACTAATTTATCAATCTTCTTTTGATTAAGGATAGGGACCAAGTTGAGAAGATTATATAGTAGTAGTTAGGAGTGAAGTCTTTTCAGTTGTGTGGGGGTTTGAGTCCAAGTAACATTGTTGGAAGAGGATTATTGTATTTGGTAGGGAGCTGGACTAAATGACAAAGAGTTGAGGCTTTACGATTAGAGATGTTAATTTATCTTCCTGTGAATTAAATGATCATTTTAAAAAAGATATGTAATAAACTGTTAATTATTTCCGTATGTTTTTCAAAGTGCATTAAAAGACAAATTTTCTATTCTAGTTAAAAATATGTCTTTGGTAACAGTGTCTTTTAAAACACTAGAAAGAAGTGGAGAAAGCCATACTTAAGTTAGTGGTTTAATTTAGTTTTAAGTGTTTGGCTCTTTCTTAAAATTGGCTATGTATGCATGAAATACTATCAAGTGTGTTGTTACTAAGGAGGTTGCTTGTGTAGAATGCCAAGGTGAGACTTTTAGATTACATTGGTGACTTTTGGAAAAAAGATCAGTAATTGCATGTCAGAATACACAAGCAAATAAAACCAAAGTTACTATTTTGGATTTTTGGTTGTTGTTAAAGTTTGCTTTAAGATTGTAAACAGCTTAAAAAATAATATTTGCACATATCTCTATTTTAGCCCAAACTAGTACCAAACACAATATTACACACACACACAATGGTATATAATATGTATATATGCATATACATATATATGTATACTACATAGTATATAGTACACATATATATATACATGCACACATGTACATACTGATTAATAGGAAAAATAAATACATTTATTAAGACTCAAATAAGTGACCTTTTCTCTTTAAAATTATAGCTTTCTTTAGCATTATGATGTAAAGAATTGCAATTTTAATATTGAGACTGTATTTCATAATAATGCTATGGATCTTTAGGCCCATAAAATAATATCTTTTAAAGTAATATCTTTTATTTTGCAAAATAGTATAGATAAACAGAAAGAAGCTTTTCATAAAGCATAGTTACCTTCACTATGTGAGTGTGGTCTTGTATTTTCTGTTCTACTTTCTGTTTTTAGAATTTGCTGTTACAACTCACTGAGTTGATTTCTTGGCCTACAGTTGGAAAGGCACAATGATGGGCAATACTTAGCTAGATGACAGTAATATTTCATTTTTTTCTACATTGGTGTCTAAGAAGCTATGTGAATTTTTCTATATAATTAAAACTTTATTTTTTAAATGCCAAAAAATGGATTTTCAATTGTAATCATGATATGTTGTCAGACATCTAAAATAGGGCTAGAAATGCTCAATAGATTTAAATTTATGAGATGTTGTTTTGTTTTGTTTTGTTTTGTTTTGTTTTACCTCTAGCTAAAATTACTTCAGTGTGGTTTTTTTGTTTTGTTTTGTTTTGTTTGTTTTTTGGGCTTTTTTTTTTGTCAGATCTGATTTTTAAATTTTTAGTCTTTGTTGTTAAAATGTTTATTTTTCCCTCCTTTTAATTTCACTGCTTTTAGTCTCTGGACTAGAGAACTCAGTAACCACACTTAACACTGAGTTCTCTATAAAATAAGAGTAAATAGGAGAACCCTTCAGATTTCTTTCAGAATCTGAGTAAAGTATATGAATTCTGGTGTAGAGAGAGACAGATATTTGCTTAGCGGGATACAGCTGCGCTTCAGAGAGTTTCTAAATAAGTAGTTGGTTGGCTAGTTAAAAAAAGTCGGTTTAAGTGAGGAACCATAAAAATAAGCTTTAATTATTTCACCCATCTATCTATCTATGCTCAAGCTTCTTTTGGAGGGTAAAACGGGATCTGTTTCTCAGAGTTAATCTGATCTTTTTTGTAAAAATCACACCAGTAATATACACCTAAGACTTCTAGTCCTCTCCCCCACCTTCCCCTGAGATTTCTAGTTTTGATTTCTTAAAAATATAGAGCAATCTGAGGACAGTATCTTTTACATTTAAAAACATTTTAAAATTATTAATGTTTCATAGAATCTTCTATGTGTCCTGTGTACACAGAAGTCAACAGGAAATTGTTTTGGAGGAAGAAGGAATATATGTTCATCAGATATGTTCTTTCCAAAGCGTTCAGCAGTTTTCACAGAAATAACTTTTTTGCACTCATTTCATGGGTTTATATAATATTTAAGTAAATTAATTATTATAAATAGGGTGGCATAAACAACTTTTGAGGACAAACACCAGGTTCTAGTTAAGCATACAACTCAATTAGTAGAAATAGAAATGTGAGGACAACTGTAAAGTACCCTATCCCCTATTGTCTTCCAGTTTGCTTTATGGAGGCTATGGAAAGCATTGGTGGATCATGCTAATTGATTAAGCAAAAATCACTTAGGAGAGCTCCTACTGTACTTTCAGATAACTAAGATGTTACTGTAGAATAATAGCTACATTTTACAGTAGTTAATGGTATTTTACCATAGTCTGAGGTTAAAAAAAAAAAAATTCTGGGGGGGAGGGGCAGAGAGAGCGAGCGAGAGAGAATATTAAACAGGTTCCATGTACAGTACCAAGCCCCACTTGGGGCTGGATCTCACAACCCTGAGATCATGATGAGAGCTAAAATCAAGAGTTAGATATTTAACTGACTGAGCCACCCAGGCTTCCCTAAAAAAAGTTTTTTTTTTAAATTTCTAAGTAGTTACGTAACATTACTTGGGCAATGCAGCCAAAGAGGAGTCTTTGATGTTATCATTAGCACATCAGACCTATGTTTGTATCCTTGTTCCATTACCTGTTAGCGAGGTAATCTTCATCTAATTACTTAATCCTTGAGATCCTTGGGTTCTGTGTATAATGGGAATAAATCTAACTTATGCTTTATGCTTTGGTTAGAAACAGTTTTTCACCAGACAGTTCTAAGAATGTTGTGTGAGCCTATCAACAATTACAAAAGACTAAGACCTGTAAAATCTGATAAATCATCAATAAATTAATAATTTAAACGTACTGTTTCAATTTAAATGTGAATGCATATTATAGGCCATTTATCATTCTTAAATAAACACTATTAGTGTAAAACATGTTCCACAAACTAAATACCAAACAATTAGATGTTTTTTGAAGTTAAAACTGAGAGGAATACTGTGTCTCTTCCCCCTTCCCTACCAAATTCGTGTGTTGAAATCCTAACTCCACAAAGTGATGGTGGTAGGAGGTGGAGTCTTTGAGAAGTGATTGGGTCATGAGGATGGAGACCTCATGAGTGGCATTAGTGCCCTTATAAAAGTGGTTCAAGAAAGCCCTTCCATCATCTGATGTTATGGTGAAAAGACGTCATCTTTGAGCTCTCATCAGAATCTGAATCTGCTGGTGCTTGACTGTGGATTTCCCAACCTCTGGAACTGTGAGAAATAAGTTTGTGTTGTTTATAAGCCACTTAGTTTATGGTATTTTGTTAAAGCAGCCTAATGAACTATGACTTCCCCCTCTTCCCGTCTATTATAATACAAGTTTAGTTAGGCTTTAGCCTTAGTAATATAGCAGCTTCAGAAGTTACCTAGGGTGTACTGCAACCCTGTTAGCCTCAAGCAGTTCTTTCCTAGGCAACTGAAATAGGAGGAAAGAACTGGTAAGACCTAAGAACAAAATAGCAAGGGAATTTGTTGCCTTGCTTATTTACTTAAAATAGATCATTGTTATTCAGTGTAAATCAAACAATAGAAATGACAGATGTCTGAGGAAAAGAAATGTTGACACAATTAAGTAGAACAGCTTTACATTAAATTCCCAGGTGGAGGTGGTGGTGGTAATAATAACATCTAACTCTTGTGCATACTATGTGCCAGGCTCTGTTCGAAGTAGTTTACGTGTGCAATTCATGTAGTCTTCACAGTTGCTCAAGGAAGTAGATGCTTTTGTCATCTCCATTTTATAGATGAATGAAACTGAGTCACAGAGATTTGGCAAGTTACCCAAGGTCACATAGCTAACAAGAGGGTTTACCCATATTTGAAGCAGGCTCAGTATATATTCTTAACACTCTGATGGGTAGCAATGAGTTATGTAAAAATATGAGACCAAACTGGCTTGTGGAAAACACAAAATAGATCTGCAACCTTGAAAACTTCTCTGCCTCACCTTTTTTATCTTTATAGTGGGGGAAGTAATAGTATCTTGCTTTGGGTTATTTTCAGGATTAAATAAATATATTTAAGGTGCTGAGAACTATGGTTGGCACGTAGTAAACATTAAGATATGAACTGCTCTTGTTATTATGAGACATACTCTAAGAAGTCACTTATTTAGAGAAAGATGGGGAGGACAAAAAGGGGCTAATTGAACCGTACGTATTTTATATACACACTGTGATCTCAAGTCAGAAGTTACTGTTATTGACACTGATTGATCCTGACACATAAGTAGCTGTGAAATAATTGCTGACTTGATATAACTTCTGAAATTAGACACTAACGGGTTTGACATAGACATTCCCTGTATGTTTTTGCTAGTAAGAAGGAAATGATTCAGTGGATGGAACACTGTCATTTCTTTGAAGCATGAGAAAAAAAATAATTGGAAGGCAGACTTAAGAGGCTAACGTGTATATAGGGAGCATGATTTAAAAGGTGATTTCCTTTTCAAAAAGTGAATGGTTTCACTTATTTGTGGAGCATAACAAATAGCATGGAGGACAAGGGGCGTTAGAGAGGAGTAGGGAATTTGGGTAAATTGGAAGGGGAGGTGAACCATGAGAGACTATGGACCTGAAAAACAATCTGAGGGGTTTGAAGTGGTGGGGGGGTGGGAGGTTGGGGTACCAGGTGGTGGGTATTATAGAGGGCACGGCTTGCGTGGAGCACTGGGTGTGGTGAAAAAATAATGAATAATGTTTTTCTGAAAATAAATAAATTGAAAAAAAAAAGTGAAGAACCTGAGCATTCTACATTGTGAGCAAGTATAGAAAAAAATGAAGAAAATTTTATTTACTTTTTTGTCTTCTTAACTTTGTATCTTGTTATGGGAATGTTTTCCCCCAATTTGAGGCTGAGGATATTAAAAAAACGCTATCAAACTTAATATTGATTTTTTTTTTTTTTTTTTGTAGTGAAAAAGCAGAATTGCAGACTCTGGAAACAGTACTTCTTTTTCAGTATGTAAACCAAAGTCAGTTGGTCAATAGTTAATTCTGTCTTTGCTCAAATGGATGAAAAATCAGAATAGTTCCTTCATTATATCAGACTTTGTATTAAACTGAAACAGGATAGACGGGGTAACAACGCCAGTACCAAATCAAAATATTAGACAATAATCGATGTGTAATACTAATGAAACTTAACAATAATTGAGTTTAGTTTTTTCATAGTTTCCTTTTTATATGAAAGATATTCATCCAGTAATAAGAACTTTTGCTTTTTTTTCTCCTTGTTCACCATGCCCAGCCCCATTGGCTACCTTATAGGTTTTTGATTATCATTCAGGGCCTCATATGGACTATATTCCCTCTACCTAAAAAGCCTTTCTCTTCAGGCATCAGATGGATGGCTCCTTTTGATCTTGTCTTAAATGTCATTTTTCATAGAGGCTTTCTCTGACTACCCTGTCTAAAGTGTGCAATTAATGTTAGCTACTGTTATATTTATTAAATTAGATGTCCTTTGTTGTTCTGTCTCAGCAGTCTTTTTTTTTTTTTTTTAAGGTTTTATTCATTTATTCGGTAGAGACACAGCAAGAGAGGAACACACGCAGGGCGAGGGGAGAGGGTGAAGCAGGCTTCCAACCGAGCAGGGAGCCTGATATGGGGCTCAATCACAGAACCCTGGGATCATGAAATAAGCTGAAAGCAGATGCTTAACAAATGAGCCACCCAGGTGCCCCTGTCTCAGCAGTCTTATTTCCTTCATAGAATTGAACACATTTTGTGGGGCGCCTGGGTGGCTCAGTGGGTTAGGCCGCTGCCTTCGGCTCAGATCATGATCTCAGGGTCCTGGGATCGAGTCCCGCATCGGGCTCTTTGCTCAGCAGGGAGCCTGCTTCCCTCTACCTCTCTCTCTGCCTGCCTCTCTGTCTACTTGTGATCTCTCTCTGTCAAATTAAAAGAAAAAAAATCTTTAAAAAAAAAAAAAGAATTGAACACATTTTGTAATGTTTATTGTTTGTCTCCGCAACTAGATTTTAAGTTCCCTGAGGCCAATAACCTTGCTTTTTGTTCAGCTATATTCCCATCACCTAGCAGATACCCTTATATATGGTAGATTCAGTGTAGGTGCATGGGAGGTACTTAACATAAATTTGTTGAATGAATGAATGATTAGTGTTTCTCTATCTGTGGAGCAAATAGGAGTAGAAGCAGAGGTCAGCAATCAAGGATTGTCGTACTCACACCTGCTTAAATTCTGCCAGTTCAGGGATTTGTTTGAATTATTGACTATTAGGCTAGTATCACAAGTTTATGCACAATTAAAAAATAGATTTTAAATACATTTGCTCATAAACTTAAAGGAAGGTTATATTTTAAAATTGATTAAATCTCATTGAACTAAAATACCATGTTGTAAAATAACAAAGGAGTAGGTGAAAGCTTTTTGGTATAGGTGGTCCCTGTTTGTATACATTGAATTAACAAATGATCCACCCACAAATGTTTGCTGCAAGCTCTCTGCCATCCACCCAGCATGCAGAATTTGTTCGTGTTGGCTATTTCTCTAGGGAGAGAGGTTAAATTGGTTGAAGAACTTCAGGTTTATGAGTACAAGAGGTAGGGTAGGTTAATAGGAAAAAGACTCAAAGGATTTAGAGTTTAGATTCAGGACCCATTCTATCACTTAGTTCCATGACTTGGGTCCAGTCCCAGACCTGTTTTCTGTAAAATGTACTGGGCCCAAAGTGTTGCTTCTGAGCTTCAGGTGAGGTGTGTCAAAGAACTTTATAAGCCATGAAGTGCTGTGTATGTTGACTAGTTTACCCAGTGGGATAATCATTTGTGTAGATGAGCAAAGGGCCAGGTGCTCCTAAGTGCAGGTAACTGCATCTTACTTGGGGACACTCAGCCTAAACGTCCGTTCACATTGTGCCTGGTTTTTACTATTTTTAAACGTACCATCTCCTTACTGAAATGTAATTGGAATACACCAACTCTTTCTAGGTGATAATACACCGTAGTGAACATTTAGAGCAAGCATTAGGGTAAAGAGATTGAAGCAGAGGTGGACATTGGAGGGATGTTGAAAATATTAAAGTGGTGAGATGGTGCCCCAAATTGCTGTTTTCTTCATTTTAGATCATTACCTAGGATTGACTTAGTGCTTGGAGTATGGCCCTTCTCCTTTGAATTCAGACTTCTTTCATGTTGCTGCAAATAATGGTCATTGTAGGTTAAAAAAACTTTGGTAGCCTAGCCGGGGAATCTAGTCATAATTCACATTATTAATAAGTAATATTTACTCCAAGTATGACCACTATTTGGTCTTAAACTTAAATCCCTTTGAGGGGCACTTGGGTGACTCAGTCAGGCATCCAAGTCTTGATTTTGGCCCAGGTCATGATCTCAGGGTCCTGGGGTTGAGCCCCACTTTGGGCTCCGTGCTTAGTCGGAGTCTGCTTATCTTCCTCTCCTTCTACCTCTTGCCCCACTTATGTGCTCTCTCTCTCTCTAAAATAAATATAAATCTTTTAAAAAAACACAAAACTTATCCCTTTGGGAGCACAACTAATTTATCATTGGGGGTTCACATTCTAAATTAATATGAAGTTCCCATTTTTTTATTTTCCTACTTACCAAACATATATTCTTGAATGGAATTAAAATTTGTTATCAGTATCTGAAATCAGGCCATTTATAAAACTTATCCTCTCATCTACAAAATTAGAAATTTTCTTTTGTAAAGTGGTATCATATTTCTCTTTTTTCTTTCCTTTCTTTTTTTTTTTTTTTTTTTTTTTTTGAGAGAGAGTGAAAAAGCATGAGCAGGGGTGGGGGCACAGGGAGAGAGATTATGACCTGAGCCAGCTCACTTATCAACTGAGCCACCCAGGTGCCCCTCTAGTGTGTTATTTCTATCTAAATTTATAATAGTAAAAATATGTAATTTTATCACAGAATATTGGCAAATTGCTTTTTCCCCCAAAGTTTTTATTTAAATTCCAGTTAGTTAACATAGAGTATAATAATTGGTCTCAGGAATAGAATTTAGTGATTTATCACTTATAACACCCAGTGCCCATCATGACAGGTGCCCTCCGTAAGAGATGGTGTTCTTAAAAATAACTTTAGGTTAAAACTCCATATCATATTTTGTGTACTTAATGAAAGGATATTGATGCACAAAGTTCTGATTTGATCATTTTACAAAAGAATTAGCTATAGGAGAACTTCCTTAAACTTCTTACATTGCTTGCTCTATAATTTAGTTTATATCTAATTTTTTAAAAATTTAACCCACAGAAAAGTTGAATCACACAATTAAATACCTTTTCATTGGTTAATTGTGAACATCTTACTACTTTTGTTTTATCTCACAATAGATAGATGGGTAAATTAGGTAGACAAAAGAGGGGGGTTTCTTTTTTTTTTTTTTTTTTAAAGATTTTATTTATGTATTTGATAGAGATCACAAGTAGGCAGAGAGGCAGGCAGAGAGAGAGAGAGAGGAAGGGAAGCAGGCTCCCCGCTGAGCAGAGAGCCCGATGCGGGGCTCGATCCCAGGACCCTGAGACCATGACCTGAGCCAAAGGCAGAGGCTCAACCACTGAGCCACCCAGGTGCCCCAAGGAGGGGGGTTTCATTTTTATTTTTCGTTTTTACAACTTGAGAGTAAGTTGTAGACATGACACTTTAACCCTGAGTACTTCAACATGGAACTGACTGGTATCAGGATGAGAAAGCTGATTGTGTACATTTCTTCCCATTTCTGTATCAAATTAGTTGCTTTTAATAGTCAATAGGGGTGATTTACAACATGGAAATTGGTAATGCTGTAAACCAGGTTTTTTTCCCCTCTCCAGACCAGCTGTTAGACATTTACCATCACACCACTGCATGTACTCCCTAAAAGTAAGAACATTCTCCTACATACCTGCAATGCATTTGTCATACTCCAGGAATCAAACAGTGGCACAATGCTAATATCTGATATACAGTTTGTATTCATATTTCCCAAGTTGTCCCAATATTGTCTTTAGGCATGTTGCCTTTTAAGGAAGTAAATTGTTTTCTGTTACAGAAAAGGAGTTAGACCCTGATATTGAACAACATTTAGGAAGGTTTTGGGGACGCCTGGGTGGCTCAGTTGGTTAAGCAGCTGCCTTCGGCTCAGGTCATGATCCCAGCGTCCTGGGATCGAGTCCCACATCGGGCTCCTTGCTCGGCAGGGAGCCTGCTTCTCCCTCTGCCTCTGCCTGCCTCTCTGTCTGCCTGTGCTCGCTCTCTCTCCCTCTCTCTCTGACAAATAAATAAAGAAAATCTTAAAAAAAAAAATAATAAAGGAAAGTTTTGGACTATACTTTAAGAATATGTAAAGGTAGGGGCACCTAGATGGCTCAGTGCTTCAGCTCGGGCCCTGGTCCCAGGGTTCTGGGATCAAGCCCCTCGTTGGGCGCCCCTGCCTGCCTCTCTGCCTACTTGTGATCTCTGTCAAATAAATAAATAAAATCTTAAAAAAAAAAAAAAAGAATATGTAAAGGTAGAAGTGAGTAAAAGTATTGGTGTTTAGGGGAAAAAATTAGGTCACATATATAGGACAATTAAGATATTTGCAGGTTTTTCCTTATTTTATTTACCTTTAAAAGAAACATTCTTGGGGCGCCTGGGTGGCTCAGTGGGTTAAGCCGCTGCCTTCGGCTCAGGTCATGATCTCAGGGTCCTGGGATTGAGTCCCGCATCAGGCTCTCTGCTCAGCGGGGAGCCTGCTTCCTCCTCTCTCTCTGCCTGCCTCTCTGCCTACTTGTAATCTCTCTCTGTCAAATAAATAAATAAATAATCTAAAAAAAAAAAAAAAAGAAACATTCTTTGCACTAAATAGATTTAAGAGAATAATGAGTGTTTATGAAATTCCAGGATTTTTTTTGATTGAAAAGAATTTTATTTGAATTGCGAAAAATTATGTTTTTCATTCTAAAGCCTCAGGTTACCTCTCCAACCTCATTTTTTTAGTATTCTAAGATCCCTTCACTCTTGGCACATTGATCATCTTCTTCAGTCACCACAAGCAAATCGACATCATGGGGCCTTAACATTTGCTGTCTGCTTCTGGAGTACATGTCTCATGACCCTGTCCTTCATTTGACTTTGTGCTTAGCTGTCACCTCCTCAAAGAAGCCTTCCTGACCATCCTATGAAAAGTACAGCTCTTTTATTTTCTCTTTACATTGCATTACTTTTCTTTTTTTTTTTTTTTTTTTTTAAAGATTTTATTTATTTATTTGACAGACAGAGATCACAAGTAGACAGAGAGGCAGGCAGAGAGAGAGAGAGAGGGAAGCAGGCTCCCTGCTGAGCAGAGAGCCCGATGCGGGACTCGATCCCAGGACCCTGAGATCATGACCTGAGCCGAAGGCAGCGGCTTAACCCACTGAGCCACCCAGGCGCCCCCCACTGAGCCACCCAGGCGCCCCACATTGCATTACTTTTCTTCGTATTCCTTATCACTGCTTGACCTGATGTTCTATATTTATTTATTTACTTTTCTTGTTTTTCTCCCCAATAGGAATGTAAGCTTCATAAGAGCAGGGACTTAGTGATATTTGTTCACTGCTGTGTTTCCCAATGTTGTGGACTGATGCCTGACATTTAGTAGCTGCTCAATAAATATTTATTATTAAATGAATGTTTGCATGAATTTTAGTATCTTTGTAATATACCATAGAATTCATTATTACTTGAAAATTTTATGCATTTTTTCCTGTGATTTGTTAGTTTTATAACCCTAAGATTTAACTCTCCTTTATCAGTTTTTGTTCCTAAATTTTTTTAAAAGGCTTTATTTATTTGAGAGAGAGACAGAGAGTGACAGAGATAACAAGAGAGAGCACAAGTGGGGAGGAGAGGGAGAAGCAGGCTCCTGCTGAGAAGGGAGCCCAGCACGGGGCCCAATCCCAGGACCCTGGGATCATGACCCAAGCCAAAGGCAGACACCCAACCTACTGAGCCACCCAGGTGCCCCTCAGTTTTTGTTTCTAAATGGAAATATTTATGCCCACTTCTCAAAGTTATTAGAGGATCAAATGAAATAACTACACAAATAAAATATAAGAATTTGATAACTAAATAAATGGTGAAAATGTCTACCATGAGAGTTTGTAGGAAATAATTTCAGCTGGGGTGATTAATTTCATTGCACAGACTCTTTGTCTGAGACACAGTATTGAGATTTAAATGATGGGTATGTTTGGGATAGGTAGAAGTTTACAGAGGTTGAGACAGGGAGGACTGGAAGAGATAACAATCTGAGCAATTAAGATGTTGGAGGGGTACCAGGTAGACTAACATGAATTGTAGAAGTTACTTAGGAATGAGGAAAATTAGGGTTTTGAATGTCACAATAAGAAATTTGAGTTTCGGGCGCCTGGGTGGCTCAGTGGGTTAAGCCGCTGCCTTCGGCTCAGGTCATGATCTCAGGGTCCTGGGATCGAGGCCCGCATCGGGCTCTCTGCTCAGCAGGAAGCCTGCTTCCCTCTCTCTCTCTGCCTGCCTCTCCATCTACTTGTGATTTCTCTCTGTCAAATAAATAAATAAAATCTTTAAAAAAAAAAAAAAGAAATTTGAGTTTCTTTCACTTGATAGTGAGGCACCATTAAGTAGTTTGGTCTGATTAAAGAGAACTTTTTGGAAGAACAATTTGGCATTATTTATTTATATATATATATATTTTTTTTTTTTGAAGTTTTATTTATTTAATCTCTACACCCCATGTGGGGCTTGAACTCACAACCCTGACATCAAGAGTCCCGTGCTTCTCTGAGCCAGCTAGGTGCCCTTGACAGTAGGTTTCTATTATTTTATTTCATTGTAAACTAGCAAAGAATTATTATTGAATATATGGCAGTTTTAAAATCAGTTTTTAGCTCTCAAAATTACATTATGACCTGGTGTTATAAAAATTACCAGACACTCATCTCTCATGTTGGCTAATCTTTTTTCTTGTCCATTTTTCCCCCTTTGCCACCATTCATTATAATATATGAGGGATTATTGTTCCCTTCTATGAAAATTCTTGGCAATGTTAACATGTATACAATACTGACAGTGTCATAGCTATTGCTTTATGATACTCTTTTTTCAGAATAGTTAAACTGCACTATTAAAGCAGCTGTTTATTATAAGAACTAGGAGAAAAAAACAATAAAATTGGAAATTTTTCTCAGACATATTCTGGCAGAAATGTCATAAACTCTGGGAGTAGAGGCCTTTGTATCTTCTAACCACATGTGAACTATGAGAGTAAGGAGATCATCCCCAACCAAGTACTGAATAAGCTTTCCTACCTGTGTTAGGAGGGAATGGACATGTCTCCTCCCTGCCATCCAACCAAATAAACATTTTCACAACAAAGCTTCAAGAAAAAAATTTTTTTGGCTATGGGAGGGAGTTATTCAGTGTATTATGGTAGAAAGAACACATAGCAGGAAATCTTAGATACTCTTATTCATAGCTCCTTAAAAATTGTCTGAAATGTGTGTTCTTAAGTTGGAATACTCATTCAGAAGTTGGGATAAGGAATATCCCTATGCCTTTGAGGAACTGTATTCAAATCTTAGTAATTGTGTCAATTAACTGCTGGTCCTTAAGGTCTATTTCTACAGTCTAGCATGTAACAACCCTGACTTGTGTTTTTTCTTGTAGCTTGTGTTGCAGAAAACTTGCAGGGAACTCTGAATAGCTAACAATGGGGAAAAAACACCCTCTGGTTACATAGTGGTACAGATTAAATTCCATTACCGAGAGCTCAGGACACTAAAATCCTTTTTTTTTTTTTTTTTTTTTTAAAGATTTTATTTATTTATTTGACAGAGAGAGATCACAAGTAGACAGAGAGGCAGGCAGAGAGAGAGATAGAGGGAAGCAGACTCCCTGCAGAGCAGGAAGCCCGACGCGGGACTCGATCCCAGGACCCTGAGATCATGACCTGAGCCGAAGGCAGCAGCTTAACCCACTGAGCCACCCAGGTGCCCCACACTAAAATCCTTTTGTTACTCTGAAATTACTTTGGAAATCATGCTATTGCTTGAATTCAGAGTTGGAAAGGTCATTAGAAAGTGTGAGTCTCTTTCATTTTATAGTTAGGAAAACAAGACCCAGAGAAAAAGAAGTAACCTGTCTAACGATGAAAGTAAAACTAAAATGGGACGCCTGGGTGGCTCAGTTGGTTGGACGACTGCCTTCGGCTCAGGTCATGATCCCGGAGTCCGGGGATCGAGTCCCGCATAAGGCTCCCAGCTCCATGGGGAGTCTGCTTCGCTCTCTGACCTTCTCCTCGCTCATGCTCTCTCTCACTGTCTCTCTCTCAAATAAATAAATAAAATCTTTAAAAAAAAAAAAGAAAGAAAGTAAAACTAAAATTTCTTGCTAGCCAATTTAATGTGTCTGTACTTCTATCAAGAGCTCAGTTGCCTCTAGGTTCTGCACCAGAAATGACATAATGATCAATCAGCCTTCCTCAAGGAACTTGGAAGAAACACAGGCTAGGTGATTCTATCTTAACATTATTCTCCAAATAAAATATACCTACTTTCAGAAGAAAGTCAAATGGTAATAGACTTGAAGTGAAAGGCATATTTCATCCATGAAGCAGGATGCTAAAAAGAAAAACAATATAATGAAATTTGAAACTAGATAATGTGAAGTTTAAAAATCAAAAATTAGCACTATAAGCTTATTATTTAGAAATATAGAGAAAACCCTTTACTTTTTTTTTTTTTTAAAGATTTTATTTATTTATTTGACAGAGAGAGATCACAAGCAGACGGAGAGGCAGGCAGAGAGGGAGATAGAGGGAAGCAGGCTCCCTGCTGAGCAGAGAGCCCGATGTGGGACTCGATCCCAGGACCCCGAGATCATGACCTGAGCCGAAGGCAGCGGCTTAACCCACTGAGCCACCCAGGCACCCAAAACCCTTTACTTTTGTCATAAGAAAAACAGGTCTAGTTTTAGTACTAAAAGTTATATTGTAATGATTAAATGAGGTAATCCATCTAAAGTGCTTAGTATAGTATTTGAGTCTGAAGAAATAAAGTGTTACCTAGAAATATAGCAACATTTCTTCAACAAGTAAGGTAAGTACATATTCATTAAAAAAAAAAAAAAGGTATATTTATTTAGTAGGGGAAGAGAGAATCAACCAGACTCACACACAGTGCAAAGCTCAACACAGGGCTGGGTCTCATGACCCTGAGATCAATGACTTGAGCCAAAACCAAGTTGGATGCTTAACCCACTGAGTGCCCAAGTGTCCCTGTCTAACGAGGTACATCTTGTAAGTGTTCTGAAAAGAACCTACAAAGGCTAATAGAGTGACTGACCGAGGCCAGGAAAAGCACCTTTGGTTAGGATGATTAGGTAAGGTCTCTCTGAGAAAGTAAAGCAAGGATGTGAAGGAGCCAACTATATAAGTCCTGAGGGGAAGAACATTCCAGGCCGAGGGAGTGGTATGTGCAAGGGTCTTGAATTTAGAAAGAGCGGGCATGCTTTAGGATCTGAAAGAACAGAACATACACCCTAATTTGTATTTCCTTCCTTTGCTCACATTAAATTATCTCCTTCCTAGAAGATTTGTTCTCCAGGAATTTGGGACACATATGACTAATTCCCTCACACCTGTGGTAGTGGTAGTTGCCATTTATTAGACACTTGAAAAAACGTTTAACTGTCTATGCATACTTAATCACCATCAGTGCCTTGTGGGTGAGGACTTGAGCTTTCTTTGTCCTTTCAGATAGAAGTATGCTAGGATGTAATGAATTGTACATGGTTAGCTTTTTTTAAAAGAGCATTTGAAAAGCTGATACACAGTTATAAATTATTTCAAATGTAAAATACAATTTTTTTGACATATCAGTGAGCTGCATGGAGTAAGAAAATTCTCATTTAAAAAAATTAAAATAATTTGAGTTAACCATTTTATATCTCTATTTATACCACGAAGTTCAGATTTTCTTGGGGGATGGGATGGAAATACTACCTGGGATGATCCTGGTTTCCATCTGTTACCTCTGTCCAATCCTATTTCAAGATTGTGTTCCTTCACTCTAAATGTGTCATTGTTTAGACAAAGAATTTTATGGTCATCCTAATTATTAGCCATTTTGCTGTCCTACTAGCACATTCTATAACTCATTTCATTCTGTATTAAAATAGCTTAAGTATAGCTTCAGGTAGACAATTTGCCCCAGCTATGTTCTGTAGGATATTGCATATAATATTTTATAATTTCTGTGGACTCTTATAAAAGTCAGGGGATTGACAACATAGAATGCTTGTCTTGATTTTGACAAAACACTTGGACTTTGTTTCAGAAATGGTTGATTTCTAAGGTGTTTTTACCAAAATGCACCTATTTTGACAAAATGTTGTTTTTATTCAAAGTCATCTGAAATCTTATGAACGGGGCGCCTGAGTGGCTCAGTGGGTTAAGCCTCTGCCTTCGGCTCAGGTCATTATCTCAGGATCCTGGGATCAAGGCCCGCAATGGGCTTTCTGTTCTGTGCGGAGCCTGCTCTCCCCTCTCTCCTCTTTCTCTGCCTTCCTCTCTGCCTATTTGTGATCTCTGTCTGTCAAATAAATAAATAAAATCTTTAAAAAAAAATCTTATGAACAATGCCTTCTGTGATAAATATTAGCGATTACTTAATGTATCTGTAGAGTAACTTCCCATTTTTAGCATTTACTGTTAAATATTGTAAAACTTTAGATATTTGGATCCCTTTCCCTTTGTTCTCTGAAACAAATCTTCATTATGTGCTGTGCTGGAAATGTAATGATGAGCAAGAACTAACATGGCCTCTGGAACCTGTGGTACTTTCTGACTTTTTTCCTGAGTCAACAGACAAATCAAGACTGGAAGGTTACCCTGTGCTGTGTTGACAAAGGCTCAGGTGGGGAGTAGGGAAAGTGGCCCAGAGGAAGAGTGTATCAGATGGCCTGCACAGATCTGTAGAACTCCTACATTCCACTACCCTCTTCTATTTGTAGTAATCTAAAATATGTTTGGTTTGAATATAAGGGTGTGTGTGTGTGTGTGTGTGTGTGTGTGTGTGTGTGTGCGCACACGCGCGCATATGTAGGAGAGAACGAGGAATGGAAATTTATTTCTCGGTAATTGGAAGTTTTAGTTGAGGTGCTCAGTTCATGAGGCCTTATTGATTTTGCCCTCTAGGCAATACCACTAAAATCTTCCTGGTCTGAAAGGTTAGAAATTTTGAGGTTAGTCAGTGAGAAATACTCTCCACAAGCTTTCTGGGTGACATCATTGTATAAACTAAAATAATGTTGCAAATGAACAGCTTTCACCGATTGACTATAGCATTTATTTTTTTTAATAGTTTGCATTTTAAAGATTTTATGTATTTATTTGACAGAGAAATCACAAGTAGATGGAGAGGCAGGCAGAGAGAGAGAGGGAAGCAGGCTCCCTGCTGAGCAGAGAGCCCGATGCGGGACTCGATCCCAGGACCCTGAGATCATGACCTGAGCCAAAGGCAGTGGCTTAACCCACTGAGCCACCCAGGCGCCCCTGACTACAGCATTTAAATGAGGAAAAATAAAACAACTGCCTCCCTCTCCACAAAAAGGTATATGCAATAAGTTACAGAATTTGTACATTCTGTGTCTTTAAAGATCAACCTTTGTGTCTCTAGTAATGTAGTGTCACCCCTGGTAAAAAAGGGTTTATGGTTGTGGCAGCACGTGAGGTATTTGAATTTTGGTTGTAAATCTTCAGCAACTGCTGCTTTTTTAAACTCTCTTTAGTAAAATAAAACTTAACATCAGCCTTTAATACGTGTTTTCAAAGTCCATGTTGGTGAATGTGATAAGGTTGAACCAAATACCTGTTTGGGAACATGGCAGCGCATGGTGGTAGTTGAGAGACAGTATCATATAGAGCATTGGCTTTAAAATTTGTCAGCCCACAATTACAAAAACAATTGACATTGCTCCATCCCAGCACTGTCCCCTCAAACACAAGTCATTACTAATCTTCCTCTGCAGTGGTAATTTATCTTTTCTTTTTTCCTATTTTACTTAAAAAGAAAGTAATATTTCCAACCCCTTAAATTAATTTGATAGCACATTTAAATCTACAGATTGTTTTAGCACTTGGAAGTAACTAGAAACACCTGGATTCACGTTCTGGTTTTTGTCACCTGCTATGTGTAACCTTGATCAAATTACCTAACTTCTCTGAGCTTTAGTTTCCTCATTGGTTGAAACAGATAATAAAAATACTCATTTTGTAGGTTTGTTACAATGGCATAACCTGATTTTGTTATAATGGAATAACAACCTGAATAAAATGGTTGTGTCAGGCACTTAAAAGCACATAATTAATGGCTATTTTGATTGTCTCCAAAGTTTGTAAGCTTAGGGAATTGGGAGCAAAAATAATGGTGAATCCTATTCAGAGGAAAATTAGTTCAGTTTCCGGTATGTTAGCATATGAGGTGTTATAGGTAGTCAGAGTGTTTAGTCATATTTGGAAATGAGACTATATGAAATATGAAAATAAGACTATATGAATTTTTAAAAATGCAAGCAAATAGAGTATTAGTGTTTTGGGGACTTAACAATTCAAGCTCTCTTAAAGCTACATGAGGTTTATTTAATTCTGTTACAGCTGTTTCACTTAACCAGCTTTCTGCTAACATTCTCCAAAATTTAAAATGCAGAATCTCATTTGTATGACTACTGGCATAATTAGTAGATGTTCTCTACTCAGTGATAGGTACTGGTAATAGGTAGTTGTGGAAAAAAAAACAACAACATAGGACTTGGAATTAAACCTGGGCTAGGTGATTCAGCTAGGTAATCTACCAGCTGCCTTAATCTTTATGGTTCAGTTTCTTCATCTACAAAATATTCTTATTTCACAAAATTAGATTGTCAAAGGGACAAATGAGTGTAAGAAAGATATACTAATTTCCATGGAAATACTTTCAGTAAAATATCGTTACTAACAGAATAAAAAAAAATTGTGATGGTTCTAGATTTTAAGATTGAATCAAACATACCGTTCTTTATAATATGATAGCAGATGATTAACAACATCCTAGAACTTGTCTTTAAAGAAGTAAGGGTATAGGTAAAAAGCAACCCATGTGCATCTTGGCACATGCTTTAGGTAATAATGATGATATTAATTTATAAAAAGTACTGTAGGATATTAAAATGAATTCTTAAACCTGATCTTGATACTTAGTAAGTCCGACTAGTGTGTGTACAAGATATTATTAGATGAAGTGTTTGTCCAGTAGCTTAGATTATAAATAACCCGTGTTCTAGCTCATTTTAAACAATGTAGTATGAATGATGCCAAAAAACAGGCTAGAACATTTTCTTCTCTCCAAGATCTGAGATTTTGTAAACAAGGCTCTGCTCCTGGAGCTAATCTAGGTCATCATAACCCCAAATCTTTTGAAGGATGAGAAACCCAATTAAGTCTCTTAGGTACTTTTTAATATTTTTTAATTTTAAATGTTTTAGCTCTTAAAAACACAGTATTTTTGGATTGTTGTTTGGCCACTTAGCTTATTTGTACCATTTCATAATGAATACAGATCACTGGGTAATCATTTCAGCAATAGTGATGTCTGGGAATCTCCGTGTAAGTAATTTATGGCTTAATGTAACTAATTATGGCTTAATTTATCCCAGTACTGACCTAACAGTATAACATTTTGTTTTTGAATAAAAAGTGATCTAATGAAAAAAACCATAAATTTCTTAACTTCTAAAACTGTTAACAATGTTAAATTCTAGCTATTATTTAGTCTTTTTTCTTTTTAAAGATTTTTATTTGTTTATTTATTGAGAAAGAAACTGAGAGAGAGCATGAGAGGGGAGAAGGTCAGGGAGAAGCAGACTCCCCGTGAAGCTGGGAGCCTAATGTGGGACTTAATCCACGATCATGACCTGAGCCGAAGGCAGCCGCCCAACCACCTGAGCCACCCAGGCACCCTATTATTTGTCTTTATTGCAAATTTGTTATTGAACTGTGAAATGTGTTGTTAAATGTGACATTATTTAAGAAACTTTTAAAATATCAATGTCATAAAGATTTAGTAATGAAAATTTAAATTTTATCTTTGTTATTATTATGATACTATTCATTATAGTAATTGCCCCTTATTGGGTGTGTGTATGGATGGACATTTGCCCTTTACTAACTAATATCCTTTAGAAGTGATGTTTGCAAAGGAAAAGAGACAACTTGAGTTGCTTAAGACCCAAGTCCTGGGGTAGTTGATTTATAACTCTTAGAGAAATTATTATTCCCACTTTACATGTAAAGAAATAGACTCAGGTTAAATAATTTGATAGCACAGTTTGTTAAGAGATCTTGAACTCCTAGACTACGGCTCTCCTCCGTTTTGTCTTGCAGCTTTAAAGGATCATTCCAGTAATGAGGGTGATTTTTTGTGCAAACATGTTTACATTGCTATACCCTAGGAGACCACAGAAGAAGATGATATTCTATTTGTGTGGAACATCGTTCAAAATAATTTTATCCTATCCTATTTGGTCTTAACAACAAACCAATGTTACCGGCAAAAAAGAAAAGAAAAAGGGATTCCTGACTTAGAAATGAGCAATATTTGAAGAAGTGCTTGAGATTATAAAGTTGATTAAAGGTGGAGTTTACACTAGAACCCAGATCTGTGGCTCCTGGTTTGTGTTCTTTTCCACTTCTTTTACTCTCTCCGGATTATGTATGTGATCCATGAATATGAAGTAGTTAAGTTTTGCAGATTGAATCTTCTGTGTCTTCACATAATGATCACTCTATTACTATGGCCTGGCTCCCTGTTCAACAGTCAAATCCTGTTTTCCCATCCTGTGATTACAGTATCAGTGACAGATTTGAGGTATGATGGAGCTGTAATAGTGCTTATTGAATGAATAATAAATGGAAAATGTTGAGATTTCTATAATTAAACTTCATTCTTATATGATGCCATATTTGCCTTATGGAAATGTATATAAGAAAGGAGTTGTTAAGGGAAGGACAGCATTGGTTAAGCACATGCATGTTAGATTCAGGAAGACCAAAACTTGAATCCTGGCTTTTCCCATTTGGTTCTACTCTACTTGGTCAAGTAACAAGCCAGTTTCCTCATCTTTGGGAATGGTAACTGCTACAGGCGCCAGAGGACATAGGTATATAAAAAGACTGATACTGTGCCTGGGCCATGGGCCTACCTACATAGAAGCTAGTATATCATTACCTGTTAAGGGTTCTTTCTTTTTTTTTTTTTTCTTTTTCTTCCCTTTTCTAGTAGCAGTGTATCTTTTTGTTTAGAAAGTACCTCAGATTAGCATGGTTATCTCTAAAGTATCTTAAAAGTAGATAGTTTCCCATTATTTCTGCTAATGGAGGGCACAGCTGATTTGAAACAGTTGATATTTGAGACTTTTCCATTTTATATTTAGAATATGTGGTTTACAAAAACTCATGGAAGAGCTCCTTTTTAAATTATTTCCTTATAGGGGATAATATAAGTAATTTATATCTCTTGAGCTGTCCATTTGGAGAGCACAATTTTGACCATGCTATGTGAGTTGTAGGGGGAAAAGGGGCTTTTCATGGTTGGAGATGAGAATTGAGAACCTGGGGCTAACATTTAGTATAGAATTTCATATTATTCAGATTTTAACTTGTAGGCTGTTGAGACCTACAGAGTAGATAACATGCCTTTTTTTTTTATAGCACACCCATTTATAGCTTTGTGTACCAAGATAAAAGCAGGGAAAAGCAAGCATTCTTCAGAATTAAGTAAAGTGCCATTATGAAATTTTTTGGAAAACTGGCAGCACAGAAGAAACATTTCACTTAATCTCTTTGTTGGATTTTACTTTTTAAGGTGGCATGTCTCGTGTGCATTTTATTCATTTATAGTTACATGTTCCTGACTAAATTTAATTTTTTTAAGGGGGGCACAGAGGGAGAGGGAAAGTATCTTAACCGAGTTCCACACTCAACACAGGGCCCCATGCAAAACTCAATCTCATGACCCTGAGATCATGACCTGAGCTGAAATCGATATTTGGTCACTTACTGGCTGATCCACCCAGGCACTCCTGGCTAAATTTAGTTTTTATAAGTTCTCTTTGTATGTTAATCATTATAGATAGAGGCTATCATTAGCCTTTAATTTAAAAGTTTGAGAATTATAACTGAAAGGAAATATTCCAAAATAATTCAGGGATTATATACTTTTTTTCTTTTTTGGCAGTAGAAGAGGTTAATTTTGAATTATAAACTTATTCATCAAAAAATTTAAAAAATTTTAGTTCCTTTCACTTCTAGGTGTGTGACTTGAGTAAATGAAATTTTAGAGCTGATTTTCTTATTTGAACAGTGCAGATAATGCTACTTGTTCTGTTTACCTCCCATAATTGTGAAATTAAATTAACTATTATTTGGGACATAAATCAGGCATGGTGCTAGGTTAGCAATAATGTAGACAAAACTAGTACTTCTCTTTTTTTTAAAAAAATTTTTATTTATTTATTTATTTGACAGAGAGAGAGATCACAAGTAGGCAGAGAGGCAAGCACAGAGAGAGAGGAGGAAGCAGGTTCCCTGCCAAGCAGAGAGCCCGATGCAGGACTCGATCCCAGGACCCTGAGATCATGACCTGAGCCGAAGGTAGAGGCTTAACCCACTGAGCCACCCAGGTGCCCAAAACTAGTACCTCTCTTTAAAGCACTTACAGGTGGTGGAGGAGAATGTCATTCAACCAAATTGTTTGCATTGATGTCATTCAATGCAAATAATTATTTAAACCTATATGAACTAAGTCCTGAGCAGGAGGTATAGGGGAACTAAGATGACTCTTGGATCAGGGAATGCTGCCCTGGGAAAGAGGAATTTAAGCTGAGACTTATCAACTGAAGGCATTGTGGGAGTCTACTCCAGTAGAAGAGGAATAAATATTATTTGCAAAAACTCCAAAGTTTTGAAGAAGCTTAGGATCCTTAGTAACTAAAAGTCCAGTCTGGCTGACAGCACCTTTTAGCCTTCACAGGAGCCATGTGAGTTGATGCCATTTTACAGATAAGAAAACCAAGGCTCAGAGGAGTTTAGTAAATTGTATAGGGTCTTTTTGTTTGTAAATGGCACTTTCAGGTTTTGAACCAAGGTTGGTTGGCCTGACTCCAAACTAAATGTTCTAGTATGCCCTTCTTTCTCTGAGCCACTTACCTCACGGGCTTCTTGTGCTCCCAAACACATCTTCCCTCTTGTTATTTCTCAGAGGGCTTAGCAGCTCTCCCTCTGGTTAATTTTGGGGCCAGTGATCAGGTTATTTCTTTACACTAAGGTGATAATGATGTTTAACTCTTACAGGTTCTGTACTTTGTACTCTTACTTTTGTATACTGTAAACTCCAGGGATCCTAGAAGCTTTTTCAGGGGCAGGAATCTTGTGGACTCGGGGGCTGATTTGAAACTGCAGTGTTGTTTGTGGCCTCTCATTTAAAAATAGCCTCATGTTGCTCATGGGGTGCCTAAATAGAGCCAACATTTCCATCAGCCTCTGCTCCCTACCCCCAAGACACTCCAGATAAACAAAGATCTGAGTAATAAACAGTGTGCTGCTCCTGTAGCCTCTGCCTACTCCCACAAACCTCGGTTGTATAGAAATCCTAAAGCTGCTGCTAATAATGCATTTTATTGGAAAAATGTAAATAAAAAGAGCTTAATTGCCATAAAAGTTTAAAAAACACTATCCTAGTTTATGTGATATTCAGGGGAAATATTTCCTAAAAGGGAATTTTTCTGATTCTTCATATGTGTATATCTCACCACTGGCATTAACTCCCCCAAAACATCTTTGTAAGTTTGGGAGGGATTTTTGTTCTTCTTTAAGCTTCAGAGATAGTGTAGACTGGTACATTGAAGTCCAGTACTTGAAACCTGAAGAAAATCTCCTGTGCCTTCAACAGCTGCAGATAATTTTATAGTAAAGAGAATAGATGAACTCAGGCTAAACATTGTTGTTTAATGTAAAAAGAGACATTTTAAAGCAAATACCTAGCTAAATCTTTATTGTTGTAAGTTTGCTAAGAAACTATTTTCCCTTTTTAGGTCTTTTTCTAATCTGTTAACATCAATTTTTCTTATCCTTTAAAAGGCATTGTATTAATTTGAGGGGGGGCTATTTTATGCCCTATCCCATTTTAACGAACAGATTGTGCTTTTCCAGGAATTGTGAAGTTTGTTATAAAGTAATTCTTTGTTCTAGAAGATGGGGGTTGATATTCAATTCTAATTGCTTTAAATTTTTAGATTTTTATGTTTCCAGAGGGTTTATCTTGGTAGAACCTGATTTACTGGAAATGTGAAGTAATAAAATGATTTCCCTCCACCACCCCCTTTGTCCTGTTTCCTGTGAAATACTGAAATAAATGTTTGCCTTATGAATTTCTCTCTTTTAAAAAACATCCAGAGGCACACTTTTTAGGGGCTCAATGCTAGAATACTTTTGTCATGATCGTTCTGCCGTTCTTTCAAGTTGCCTAAACACAGCTGAGTTGGTAAGAAGAGCAAAGACAACATGATAATGCTGCCAAGTAGACAGGAAGCCGTAGTGGACCTAGCAAGCAGGGGCGGCTGAGCACACCCTCGTCCAATCAGCTGTAAGTGCTGTTGCTATGTGCGCTCTTACTCTGCTGCCTTTGTGGAAAACCTTACACAGAGGGAAGTGGAATCAGCACCCACCGCTGAACATTTGTTTTAACCACTGCAGACATCTGGATCCCTCAGTTACTGACTGTGTAGCTATTGACAGCCAGAAGGCAACTTCTTTTATACAAGGATTCCAGTATGGTTTTCAGTGGAAACAAAGGGCTTCACAGAGAAGGTGTGTAATGAAGTGTTTTTAACGGCTTTATTTTTAAACTTCCAATTTTCTGTAGCTGTTTAGCAGTTGCGGTATTTCCTTTGCATAGATTTTTTAATAAATAGGTCTAGAAAAATGATCTCACTTTGAAAAACCTTGAGCTTAGGGAATTTTCTTTAGCTTCGTATTTTCTTTGAATAGCCTTGCTTAAAAGATTATTAAAATGCTGATCTGAACAATGAGTAAGAAGAAAAGAAACCAAAATACAATGTGCTCACTTTAATAGGGGGAAAATGTGATAAAAATGGGACTACGGGGAAGAGAATTGGGGTTAGCCAGAAGCAAAAACTGTACTTGGGAGCATGCGGTGTTTTTTTTTAAATAAAAGCTGTTAAGAATAAGCTGTATTTAAAAGAAGTTATGTATTTTTAACTGAATTCATTGTTTTCTGAATTTGACAGATTGTCAGAATTTAGCTTAGTGAGAATTGTGGCATAGTTTAGGAAATTGATGTGCTATCTTTTTATAAAGGATTTCTGAAGATGCTGCCACAAATTGTACAATCTTATAATTATTTTGATCTGTTGACTAGTTTGTGCAGTTCAGATAAAAGATGGTAGTATAATCCAGCCTCAAAGTCATTGTTGTGCTCTGCTCTGTTAAAAGTCCAAATGGAAAGTGGAAAAATAAAGGATGTTAAAGACAACATACCACAAATGGTTAAGATAGTATTATTAGAGGAAGCCTCTAAAATGTAATAATTCTGATCTGTCTTAATACTGCAAATATAGTAAAATCTTATTAAATTAAACCTTACTAATTAAATATTTGTAATAATTGAACAGAATATGAGTTACGATTTTGTTTTATGAGACCTGGGAAAACCAGTTTACCCAACTGATTGAAAGTGCGAAAATTTTAAAATATCTTAAAAGTTTTCTACATATTCTCACAGAGAGTTGACATAGTTGGTTTAGCTAATGATTCTTTTAAATTAATTAAAGCAGAGCAGAAGACTAATAGCATATTGCCCATTTATGAACAATTTTGTGTGGCTTATTCATTTTCACCTGGCTGTGTAACTGGCTCCTTTTTAATTCACTCAGTGATTTATGTTTAATGAATAAAATGCATATAATATAAATTCAAAATTGATATTAGAGCTTTATATCTTATCTCTTTCAAGAAGTATTTGTCATTGGGGCATCTGGGTGGATCAGTTGGTAAAGCAACTGCATTCAGCTCAGGTCATGATCCTGGAGTCCCGGGATTGAGTCCCACATTGGGCTCCCACCTTCATGGGGAGTCTGCTTCTCCCTCTGACCTTCTCCCCTCTCATGCTCTCTCTCACTATCTCTCTCTCAAATAAATAAATAAAATAAATAAAATCTTAAGAAAAAAATAATTCAAGAAGTTCCTGTCATTAAGTAGGCTTAGCAGTCAGTGGTAGCATAATTTGATAAGTGAGAAGAGATATTTCTTTTCTTTGGAAAGAACTCAAAATATATCTCATGCTTTGGTGCCCATCACTGATTATTTTTAATGATACATATGTTTGTGTTAATGATACATATGTTAAAGCCTTCAAAAAATAGAGTCAAGTTTATAAATTGTCCCTAAACATTAAAGTGTTTCACATGAACCTGCATGTTGCATTTCTTAGTTTTTTCAGTTTGTTGGGTATACCCCAAAACGTGAACTTGACAGGAGGTATCATAAAAATTGTAGCATAATATGGGCACCTGGCTGCCTCAGTTGGAAGAGCAAGCAACTGTTGATCTCAGGATTGTGAGTTCAAGCCTCACATTGGATGTAGAGATTACTTAAATAAAAACTTTGGAAAAATTATAGCAAAATAAAGAAATCTATTATATTCTTTGGACTTGATATCCTCCAGTGTAAAGCACTCGTGTACAAAAGAAGATCTGTGAGGGGCCATGGGTTTGGAGGCAGAGGATGATAGGAGGATCCAAGTTTATTAAATATTACTACCCACAGAGAAGTTATTTTAGTCATTTCCATTTTCTTGAGCTATCATTCGCATCAATCACTATTCTTATTTTTTACAATAGAACCACAAAAACCAAGTTGTGCTTGATTTGATTTGCTACTTTTCCGTCTTGTTTCATTTGTTGAGAATTAATAGACTTCCCAAGAGCAGGCTGGTTTCATTCGTATGCTGGAAAAGATAAAGGAACATAATAGTGGCAAGAAAGTGGAGTCTACTGCTGTGTTACACAAAAGCTTTGCCATTGCGAGGCAGGAGGAATAGTCTTGGCAGAATCTCAGATTTTATTCTGGGCTCAGTAACTAAAAGATGTATTTTATACTGGAACATCTGAAAGTTTCTGTCAAGTATCAAAACCTCAGGATAATTGATGTTTTTAGTCTGGTCAAATATAATAATATTGATAGCATAGTTCAACTTTCAAATTCATCTATTAGTAGATAGTACAATTTTTATTGTCTTATTCTATGTCAAATCTTTAAATTGGCTATAATTTTATGAAGTAGAAAAATAGTTCAGTTCTTGAAAATAGTGGTTTCTGTTTTGTCTTGGCCACTTACTAATATTTATCAGAGGCAATGATTGATATAACTGATTTTAAGTAATGTTGTTTCTCTTTATTTTGAAATCACCAGGCAATAATATGTAACGTCTTATATGCAATTCTAAAGATTCTGTAACTTAAAACCTCAATAAGGGGTGACAACTTGAATTTTTCTTTTTCTCTCCAGGTCTCCTGTAATCATTCCTACTTCAAATATTATCCCAAATGTTTGATTCCTGTATATGTGCTTAAGTGCTACATATTTGTTATTGTTTTTTCCCTGTTTCTTTTTGTTTTGTTTTTTTTTTGGGGGGGGGGCGGCTCTCCCTCTTCCTTGAAGAAATTCCATTACTTATTCATATTCTCAATCCCAAAATGATTTGACTGTCACAGATGAGCAGGGAAGTTTAGTCTTGACAACTTTCTTTCAGGCGTTTTCATTTAGCTACATGCTCTTGCATATACTGTATTGCTTGGAAGACTAGTAAATCTTACTATTTGTTTTAAATCTTCAGATGTTGCTATATCTAAAAACAAAAACCCAGGTTTTAAAAATGTAGTCAATGCGGTATTGCTTGAATCTGATTATATAATCCTTAGTGATAAGGCTAAAAGTGGTAGCATGATGGCCATTATTTGAAAAACTAGAAATACCTTCTTGTCTCTTTGCTGTTCTTCTCAATTTTATTCATTCAAAGACTTCTGAACATCAAACGATTTGAATTAGAAGCTTTATGATAAACACATAGACATTATAAATTATAGGAAGTAATCGAGATGGAGTAGGACATATAAGGCTCATAGATAGTTGGGCTTCAGATTGTGTCCTAAGCTTCTTGTCACCCTGAATAGGAGAGGGAAAGCCAATCAGCTGTATATATCTCTGTTATTTAACATGACATTGCTAATTATTGGCCATTAAAATCTAAATCGATTTCTGTTTTCTTAATATTTTGAGATTTTGGTGGGGCGTTCAGATTTGGGGTAGCTTATCTATTCTGTATGGGTTTTTTTTAAAGGATTTTATTTGTTATTTGAGGGAGAGAAAGAGAACAGGGGAAGTAGCAGAGGGAGAAGGACAGCTAGACTCCACACTGAGCACAGAGCCAGCGCAGAGCTCTCTCCCACAGCCCCAAGATCATGACCTTAGCCAAATCAAGAGTCGCATACTTAACCAACTGAGCCACACAGGCACCCCTGATTTTTTATTATTATTATTTAGCAATATTGGGCACAATTTCACCTCTTTGAACAGTAGTTTCCCAGTCAATATAAGAAGACCATAGGGTAATTGTGGAATTTAAATGAAATAGTTTAAGAAAAACTACTTAGGTTAGTGGCACTGAGTTAACACTCAATAAAATGAAATTTTTATAATAAACCCATTAAAATTTTTCTACATTTTGGAATTATGAGGATTTTAAGTGTAGTTTTTTAGACTTTTCCCCTGAGCTTCACATATGTTGATATAATTTTAGTTTTCTCAGTTTTCTAATACTTTGTGATCTAGAGAGTCATGGAAATAATGGGATTTGGGCAGAAGAAAGGGCACAGGGTTCATAGAGAAGTACATTTCTGAGTTTCTGGAGAAAGAGAATATCAAGAACAGTAAGGAAATAATGGGTAATATAGAAAGGTAAATAAGGGAAGGCAGAAAAAAATATTGTTCGATGTAATATTATCTTCGGGGTGTGTGTGTGTGTGTGTGTGTGTGTGCATGCACGTACACACAAGTAGCACAGATGCTGAACTGACTGACTCGAGTTGCTGAATCCACTAGGAAGTGATTTCCTAGGAAGTAACTTTTTTCTGATTTTTCTTTTGAGTCCCTCAGCTAGGATTAGGGTAAGGGTCACCTGGTATTTGACACCCTATTAATGACAAGGGACAAGCCAGCTGCCTGAGAGCCAAAAATTAAATATCATCACATACATTGGGGTGCCTGGGTGGCTCAGTGGGTTAAGCCTCTGCCTTCGGCTCAGGTCATGATCTCAGAGTCCTGGGATCGAGTCCTGCATCGGGCTCTCTGCTTGGCAGGGAACCTGCTTCTTCCTCTGCCTGCCTCTCGGCCTACTTGTGTTATTTCTCTGTCAAATAAATAAATAAAATCTTTAAAAAAAATAAATATCATCCACACATGATGAATGTAACTGTGTTGAAATATAAAAACTTATATTTTTTATAAGAGAGAAAAAGTTGTTGATGCAGGACTAAATTTTGAAAACTCAAACTTCCAAGCCAAAACGTTCAGAAAATGCTCTTCAGTCATTTTAATAAGTGCACAAAATTTCAACTGACTGCAGACTTTTCATTACTTTGAGTGGTCATAATTTAACATTCTTTTAGGAGAGAGGTATAATTTGAGTTCCCATCCTGTTTTCCATATTTTAATCAAGTGCTAAGATTTTGTGATTCCTACATAAACTTCTGTTATTTAGCTCTCCAACTTGCTGATGATACAGTTTAGCTTGTTGAGAATTAGAGAATAAACAGGTGTAAAGAAAAGACCATCTTTTCCAAGTGTATTCCATTTTATCACTGTTAATATGTTCCTTAGTACTACCAAACTAGTTAGCTTCTGCTTTGGGTCCAGACACTTTTTTGCAATTGACAAAAAGGATAGGAGGAGAACCATTTCAGAAATAAGTATCCTAGTTTTATCTGATTGCATTGCATTGATGTACTTGCGGGAGGAGGTGGTGGAATGGGGGAAACATACTTACCCTAAATCACTTTTCCTTAAAAAAAAAAAAAAAAATTCCACACAGACCCAAAGAACAAAAAGAGATTGCTCTATGCCAGTATTTTTCAGTTTGGAGTAATCTAGGAAAAAACCCCACATCTATGCTTATACACACCTGATTTGTGGAAAATATCCAGAGGTTCATAAATTCTCTTAGGTTGTAACATTTATTGAACATGTCTTGGTTTTAGACATTGGATAAAAGCATTAATTTTTAAAATTATTTTGTTTTTTTAAGCACAGGGTCACCTGTGGTTTTGAGAGACAGTACTTTGTTTCCTCTCTGACACTGTTTTCTCCGTTTTTCTCCCCTCATGATTCTTTCTGATGTGTGGAGTGATAATACTATATAATCAGGAATATTCCCACAAAAGACAACGAAGAGGAAAATATTTGCTACTTGAGCATTTTTCAGGCTCTAAAACAGTGATGAATTAGGCCTAATGGTTTATGTAGAACACAGAAAATTTATATAGGGTTAGTGCAGGTAAGAACAAATGAATAAAATCTGTGTAGCTCTGTGCCGTGATGTGGTATGGCTTAAAGCAGTTCTGGCAGCCTGGACTTGAAGGAAGCAAGACAAATGGAAATTTCCGCAGTAATGCTGACTAGTTTTAATTCTTACATTTTAAATCTTAAGTCCTCTGAGAGCTTCCTCTGATTTCCAAGATTGAGTTTCTTCCTGAACATATGCTCATCTACCCCGTTATCATTTATCACATCACATCACCATGAATTAGATGTACCTGTAGCATCCTCATCAGACTGTCCTCTTCTTGAAGGCAGCACAGTAGCTTGAGCTCCACATTGCCTTTGGGAGAAGAAGTAGATTTCACTGATGTTTTATATTGGTAGAAACTTCTTTTTTTCAACTCTTATCTTCTAAACTGTTTTCAAAATTACTTAAAATATAGCTTTCTTTTCTAGAGTTTAAGCTGCCCCCAATTTATCATGTAAGCAGCCACTAGATTGTTATGATGAATTCAGTCTATAAATCCCTGAAAAAAAAAAAAGGCAAAATTCCGATAATCACTAGAGAAATTAGAACTCAAAAGGCTCTCTGTCTCTTATTTTTGACAGTTTAAATGTTTTTGCTCTAGGCTAGAGATTTAGTGATTACCTAACCCAATTTCATTGTTTTAGAAACAAATATTTCCGGGCGCCTGGGTGGCTCAGTGGGTTAAGCCGCAGCCTTCGGCTCAGGTCATGATCTCAGGGTCCTGGGATCGAGGTCCGCATCGGGCTCCCTGCTCAGCAGGGAACCTGCTTCCTCCTCTCTCTCTGCCTGCCTCTCTGCCTGCTTGTGATCTCTCTCTGTCAAATAAATAAATAAAACCTTTAAAAAAAAAAAACAAAAACAAATATTTCCTTGTTCATTTAAGAGAATTATATTGAGGCACCTGCCTAACTCAGTAGGTAGAGTAACCCTTGATCTCAGGGTCATGAGTTTGAGCCCCATTTTGGGCGTAGAGTTTACTTAAAATTTTTTACTTTAAAAAATTTAAAAAGATTTATATTGATAAAGGTCATTAAAAACAAAAACAACAAAACCTTTTCAGTACAAAAGAGGGCAGAGACTAGGTCCTTGTTGACTAAATTAAGACCCGCTTTAGGAAGCAAAGAAAGTTGAGATTCTAAATAGGTTTAGGACAGTGTGTCAGCTGATACATTTGTAGAATTTTATTTCCAATTTCGACTTTTCAAATTTGGAAAAAAAAAAACAGAATACTAGTTGGCAGTTAAAATATTAAACCCAGGCAAAGAACAAAATTATTATCTGAAAAGGGTAATAGCAAACTTTTACCACTTTAATCAGAAATAAGCTGAAATAACAAGAAAACAAGATCTAATGGAACATTCATCATTCATTATTTCCACAAGTGTTCTAGTGCTTGTTCATGCCAAGCAGCTAGTCTGGGCAACAGGACCAACTTGTTCTTGTGGAGCTTGATGGGTTAGAGGAGAGATGCAAATGATTTAATTTTGTTTGTGTTAAGTTTTAGGAAGGGAAAGTATAAGGTGCAATGAACTCTTGAAAAAAGAATAAAAAGCCCTGGGAGGGTGTAATGGGATCAAATGAGATGGATAAGCCCCAATGATGAATTATGTGTTTAAACTGAAATAGAGACAATCTCATTATTTTATGCCTCATTTATTTATTTAAAGGTTTATTTATTTATTTTGTTGGGGAGAACAAGAGGGGTAGAGGGAGGAGGAGAGAACCTTGAAGAGGACTCCCTGCTGAACACCCATCCTGACCTGGGGATTGATCCCAGGACCCTAAGATTATGACCTGAGCTGAAATCAAGAGTGGCATGCTTAGCTAACTGAGCCACTCAGCCACCCCTCTTTTCTTTTTTTATTCCAATAAAATTAACGTACAGTGTTACATTAGTTTCAAGTGTACAATAGGGTGATTCAACACTGTACATTACTCAGTGCTCATCCTAATAAGCCGCCCATCTCTTTCGCCCATCCACCTATCCTGTGCCCTAAATTTTTATCTGTAGAACTTTCTTTTTTTTTTTTTTTTAAAGATTTTATTTATTTATTTATTTGACAGACAGATCACAAGTAGGGAGAGAGGCAAGCAGAGAGAGAGAGGAGGAAGCAGGCTCCCCGCTGAGCAGAGAGCCCGATGCGGGGCTTGATCCCAGGACCCTGGGATCATGACCTGAGCCGAAGGCAGCGGCCTTAACCCACTGAGCCACCCAGGCGCCCCTAGAACTTTCTTTTTAAGTGGGGCTTGAATTTGTGACCCTGAGTTGCATGCTCTGCCAGCTCAGCCAGCAAGTCACCTCTAATCAGTAAAACTTTGATCAAGTGGTAAGGTTACATTTTTAACTCCATATGAGTAGAAATTATGTTAGAAAATACATTGTGGGAGGAGAATGTACAGAGAAAAATCCCATGCACAAGAGCAACAAACAAATCTAATCTTGGATGAACACAATAGAAATATTTTAAGACCTTTATGAAGAAAATTTTAGAAGTCTGCCAAAGGATGTTTTAAAAGCATTATATAAGTGGTGAGATTTTAATCTTTAATAGGCAGTTTTCAAAAAGTTAAGGTGATTTTTTGAGTCACTGGTTATAATTTGGGAGAATTATTGATAATTACCGAGATATCTGAAGACCAGAAAAGCAGTAGGAATGTTAGGAGAGTTGTAGTGCTCTCCTGATGCACAGATGAACAGATGCATTACCTCTTTACTGCAAGGTTTTTCTATGGCATGGCTTTAAGAATATTGGCATTGCTGGAGACGAGGATTAAAACGACTGAATAGGGCTATGAGGCCTGCCAGGAGGGGACCGCTGGAAACAGGAGGAATTTTAAGTATAATTCATTGGAATACAGAGGGTGGGATATCTTGAGGTGGCTGTAGGAGAGAATGAGTAGATCAGTTTGGTCAGAGCATTGGATGCATAAAGGCAGTAATGAGAGAAGTGAACAAAGATAGATAGTGTTCTTTTTCAGCTCATCTCTCATTACTCTCTTTTATGTATCTGATGTACCAGCTAAACTAGGAATGGTGAGGGATCAGGTATAGGAGGTTGTTAATAGAAGTCAAACCTTATCACTGATGCTTTATTGGGAACAAAGAAAAAAGGGGGAGGCATATATAATTCTAAGTTTGAAAGTCAAAAAATGCAAAAATAGCTGGACTTGGGGTAACTTTTGTACTCTCACCAGCAACCCTATGCTGATTTTAGTTTGTGGTTGACTCGATGTACCAGGGTCAGTGCTATGGCCAAAGTGGGACTAGTTGTAAATGGGATAATATTTTTTAACTCCAAAAATTGGCACAAGTAGAGTCAGGTACTGTTTAAATTGGGAGGGGACAACTAGTTTCAGACACCTTCATTTTACAAGTCAGTTTGTTGAGGGTCACAGAGTTTAATTGACCTTTCCCAAGGTCTTGGGGCTAGTTTATTACTAGCCAAAATTAGAATTCTAGTACATGGATTTTTCTTTCTTTCTTTTTTTTTTTTTTCAAGTAGCTGTAACATTTTTTTCATTAGATTTTTGTTTTATTGAGAGATCTGTGAATTTCAAGATCTTTTATAAATATAAATGTTATTAAGGTCTGTTATTTAGATATCAAAATTTAGGGAAAAGATCTAAGTGAAATGTGGAGTGAAAGCTGAGTAGTAAATTTATTTTCTAAACAGATGATTTTGGAAAAATACAACAACAAATAATTGCTTGATCATAATTGTTATGTTCAGTTGACTATAGTTCTAATTGTGTGCGAATTGGCAGAACTAAAACCAGTTTAATCTGGTTCTAGGAAGTATTCTATACTTGTCTGACTAAAGTTGACGATAATGACCACAGAGTCATCCAATAAAACATTAATTAAAAGTATTACATTAGCATTAAATCTTACTGCTTGATTATTATCTTTATCAAAGAATAGTGCCTTTGGCAGAGTTAATCATTTTAAAGGGGGAAATAAAGCAATATGAAACTGCTTTGAGGAAAAAATTAGAGTATTGTTTCAGTTCTCACCACTTTTATAGTGAGGTGATCTCCTTACGATAGCCATTTACAATTAAACTGTAATTTTCCATTCTAAATAATTGATCTCCCCACATTTGCACAGAGGTTAATGAATGAATTTCACTTGCACAAATAAATGGTTACAAGGGTGGCAAGTGTCTGCCTGCTTCAACTGGTTGAATCACTAGAACTAGTGGGTATTCTTTCTTGGTGTTATTACATCATCTCATTTTTTTTCCTCTGGCAAACTATCATTCTCATAGACTTCTGGTCCTTTGCCCCCTTTTTAAGAATTGGCCTTTTTCCACTTTTGTGAAACATGATCTCTACCCTTCTCACCATTGCCCCCTCAAATGATAGATAAGCTTCTCAGACTGATTGAGGTAGATGCAGTGGAAAGGAAGGGGAAGGAACCCATTAGTTAGGCTCTTGGTTACTACTCACACAGACCTTGAAGTCAGATAGCTTTCAGCTTACTACCTTGGTTCCCAAAGGCTTTCCTCAGTCTAGCTTTTCATTTGTCCATGGCAAAGATGTCAGCCTTTCTCAAGAGGGACTGTCCTTTTCTATGATCATGCTTTCCAATTTTTGGTTATTAAATGACTTTTTCTTTTCTGAAATGATGCTGAAAGTAAAAGATAAGTAATACTTTCTCTAACTTGCTCTTATTTAAGAAGTGAAATATTAAAAATTAGCAAGGTTTTAAAAAAACTGTTTATATTGTCATTGATACAGGTCATCTTTATGAAGTTTATACATTATTGAAAAAATTATAAATATAAAATTGTATATGTTGCTATTTAACTTGGCCTTTATCATACATTTTCCTCTATCAGTTATTTTAATGGCTGTAGGATATTTTAACATGTTGACATCACTCAAACCATTTTCCATTGGTAAATTAAAAAAAATTTTTTTTAAAGTTTGCTCTTTTTTAAAAAAAGATTTTATTTACTTGAAAGAGAGCACAGGATCAGGGGAGGGGCAGAGGGACAAGCAGACTGCCTGCTGCATGGGGAGCCCTACAGCGGGCTCCATCCTAGGACCTCGAGATCACAACCTGAGCCAAAGTAAGACACTCAACCGACTGAGCCACTCAGGTACCCCTAAACTTCCTACTATAGTAACTATAACATGGATTTTCTTTTCTTTCTTTCTTCTTCTTCTTCTTCTTTTTTTTTTTTAAGATTTTATTTACTCATTTGAGAGAGAGAGAGGCAGAGAGAGTACAAGCAGGGGGAGAAGCAGAGGGAGAGAAAGAAGCAGACTCTCCGCTGAGCTGGAAGCCCCATGTGGGGCTTGATCCCGGGACCTGGAGATCACAACCTGAGCCCAAGGCAGACGCTTAATGAACTGAGCCATCCAGGCACTCCTATAACATGGATTTTCAATATGATTTTAATTTTTATTCCTTTGTTTAAACCTACTCTCGAGAGAGAGTAAGCATTCTTCTCTGTGTTTATTCTTTTTATTTTACATTATGTGCCTTCTTTTTCTCTTTTCATTTAACTTTTGAAATAACAGTAGTTTAATTAAAATAGCATATAGAATAATGAATGCAGTAGAAACAAGGAAGACTTTGTCAACTATATATTATAGAAACATTTCCACTTCTATTTTTTCATTTTTTCAGGAATATTTAGGTTTTATACAATTTAATCCAGCATTCTTTTCCGTTGTGTGTATTTTTCTATTTCCAAGCTGAGAAAATTCTCATTATTCCGTAGGTCAAATAAATACATACTGAATATTCTGCTAGTTTCCATCTTAAAATTACAGGCATATCTTATGTTATTGTGCTTTACTTAATGAGCTTTGCAGATACTGTGTTTTTTACAGATTGAAAATTTGTGGCAACCTTGCGGTGAGCAGTTCTCTTGGCACCATTTTTCCAAGCATTTACTTACTTCATCTCTACATCACATTTTCGTGATTCTTGAAGTATTTCAAACTTTTTCAGTATTATCATTTGAATCGCCACAGTCTCATGATAAAACTTTCATGAGGAGTTGCTTCTTATGGATGAGCAAAGAAAGTAGTTTCTTGAGATGGAACCTGTTCTTGTTGAAGATTGTTGAAATGACGAAAGAGGATTTGTAATACAAAATAAACTTAGTCAATAAAGCAGCAGCAAGGTTAGAAAGGATTGACTCCCATTTAGAAGGAAGTACTACTGTGGGTAAAATGTTATCAGAACCATGTGCTACAGAGAACTCTCCCATGAACAGAAGAGTCAATTGTTGTGGCAGAGTTCACTGTCTTACTTTTTAAACAAATTGCCACAGCACCCCAACTTCAACTACCACCCCAGTCAGTTGGTAGTCACCAATATCGAGGCAAGACCCTCCAACATCAAAAAGATGAATTCCCTAAAAGCTCAGGGGATGGTTAGCATATTTTAGCAATAAACTATTTTTTAAGTTAAGGTATATACATTGCTTTTTTAGACGTAAAATTGTTGCATACTTAACAGACTACGGTATGGCGTAAAATAACTTCTGAGAAGCCCAAAAGTTTAATTGACTTTATTGCGATATTTGCTTTATTGTGGTAGTCTGGAGGTGAACCTGCAATATCTCTGAGGTATGCCTACATATTGTACATGTGGCTGTTTTTCAAGGTATTCATTTTGATGTATGATCTAATGTGCCATTTCTCACTGTATTTCAGAGATCACCTGTGTCAGAGGCATATAGAGCTTTCTTGTTAAATTTGTAAGCCACATGAGTCAGAATCTATGAAAATATACACAGGAGATGATACTTGTGTTAGGATCAGATTGCTGCTATAAGAAATTAACCACACCTTTATGGCTTAAAACAACACAAATTTCTCCTTTCACAGTTCTGTAGTTTCAGAAGTTTAAAATGGGTCCAAAGTTCTGTGCTTCCTAGGGGACACACACCAAACTCTGTCTCCTTGACTTTTCAAGTTTCTAGAGGCCTCCCATAATCCTTGGCTCATGGTCCCTTCCTCCATCTTCAGAGCTAGCAGTGTAGATCTTCTCTCCTTTCTGATCTGCAGCATTATAAACATCTAAATTCAGATGGTAGACCTCTGTTACATAGGTTTATTCAGCCGTGTTTCTAACAAAATACAGAATCCTCAGTTACATTTGAATTTCAGATAAATGACTTTTTTTTAGATTTTATTTATTTATTTGACAGACAGAGATCACAAGTAGGCAGAGAGGCAGGCAGAGAAAGAGAGGGGAAGCAGGCTCTCTGCCGAGCAGAGAGCCCGATGTGGGGCTCAATCCCAGGACCCTGAGATCATGACCCAAGCTGAAGGCAGAGGCCTTAACCCATTGAGCCACCCAGGCGCCCCAAATGACTTAATTTTTTAATGTAATTATATTTTATACTGAAATTCAAATTTGACCAGCATCCTTTATTTTTATTTGCTAAATTGGAGAACCATAATTTTTTTTTTTTTTTAAAGATTTTACTTATTTATCAGAGAGAGAGGGGGCGGGGAGAGAGCAAGCACAGGCAGACAGAATGGCAGGCAGAGGCAGAGGGAGAAGCAGGCTCCCTGCTGAGCAAGGAGCCCGATGCGGGACTCGATCCCAGGACGCTGGGATCATGACCTGAGCCAAAGGCAGCTGCTTAACCAACTGAGCCACCCAGGCATCCCTGGAGAACCATAATCTTAAGAAGTAAATGACTCCCCATAATTCTGTCTCACAGCCCCTGAGTTAACTATAAAGAGCAGTTTGGTATATGTCTGAGGTATTTTTCTGTAGATAATTAAGATCGTTGTATAACTCTCCCAGTATTATGCATTTTTATATAGCAGTGTTCTACAACTGCTTTTTTCTTGATATATCTTAATAGCTTCTTATGTTCATTTCAGCAATATTTAAAAGTTTAACTACCACACTTAGTAGTATAATCTCTTAAAATTTTTTTATTAGAAGGTAGTAAAATTGTGGAAAAGTAGACTTTTTAAAATACTACAATATTTTCAATGGTTTCAAATTATGATCAGATATAATAATGACATTTAGGATTAACCCATTTCTAGATCTTTAAGACATCACAGAGGACTTACCCAGGACATCTTTGTTTCAACTGTTAACCAAAAAAATTGGTAATAAGATCTGCAGTTGACTCAGCAGAGGCAGTGAGTGAGCACTAGGGAAGTAAGTACTGAATGAAGTAGGACTAAGATACGTTGTTTCTGGAGACTTTCTGTATATTTTTGCTGCTGTCACATAATCTGTCTAGACTTTTCTGATACTTCTTTAATGTTTCATCAGAGAAGTTGTGAAAATAATTGAGGTGAGCAACATGAAAGTATTTATGACTCAGAAATTACAGTATAAACAAAATGCTGTATTGACTTCAATACAATTAAAATGATTCTAAAAATAGTAGACTTACAATATTAAAATCTGCATAAACTTGACATTGAGATTGACTTTAAGATGCAGGTGAAGAAAAAAAATCACTGATGAACTGTCTCATCAATGTCTCATCACATGTTCTATCATGATGGACTTGTCTCAATTTTAGGATCTCTGTCATATGTTTAGAAATTCCAAGACTTTGCTAACTTAAAGACAGTATCAGGGAGAGAGAGAGATTCAAGATTTATTATAAAAAGTTTAAAGCCTCTTCATTACATAATAGAGTTGATATTTGAATACATGTAGTTTCTCTTCTAAGACTCCCCACAAATGTTTAAGGAAAAAAAATACTGTTTGAATCAGCCAACATGTTTTTTATTACAATGTAGAAAAATTAACCTGGTGCAATTTCCTTATTCCTCTAGCTCCAGGACAACCATAAAACTGAAACAGTTTTAAAAACTAAATGCAAATAAAACTGTAGAACCAGTAACTTTTTCTTTCTTTCTTTCTTTATTTGACAGAGAGAGAGAGATCACAAGTAGGCAGAGGCAAGCAGAGAGAGGGGGGGAAGCAGGCTTCCCACTGAGCAGAGAGCCCATGCTGGGCTCGATCCCAGGACCCTGAGATCAGACCTGGGATCGAGCCCTGCATCAGGCTCCCTGCTCAGCAGGAAGCCTGTTTTTCCCTCTCTCACTGTGTCTATCAAATAAAATCTTAAAAAAAAAAAAAAAAAAGGAAATGTGAATATAGGAGTTGGTATTATAGGACAAATCTTTTTGAATTGAGCATGCCTCTTGGTATTTGCTTGTTGTATAAACCTCTGTCAACTTCCATTGATACCCTAGGCCTCAGAGACACTGTGCATGCAACATGAAAGTGTTATCTGTTTTTACTATTATAAATGAGCCCAGAACTATTAAAGTCAGGATATTTAAAGACTAGCAAAACTATAAATATAAGTTATAATTGCAAATACGAATAAGAAACTGAAATTATAATGATATAATGATAACCAATAATCCTTGATTATCATTCACCACTCAGATGATTCAGAGCAGGTTCGTGCTTATTCTTGGAAATCTTCACTGAGTCCCCAGAATGTCCATAGACCCCATATGACAACCACCTCTAACTCAGTTAGATATTACAAATGGGTATATGCAAATCCATGTTTATAACTGAAAACACAACTCCAGTCAGTGTACATATGTTGTAGTGTGTCTCTGCTTTGCTAGCATTACCAAACCTTTCTTTATATGGGCCCCCTTGCCTAATAATCTTCATTTTCTCCCTTTGTGTGGTATTAAGCTTCCAACTAGAACGGTAGTTCTCAATCCTGGTTGCACATTAATATTGCCTAGGGAGCTTTTAAAAGAATGTAATACCTAGCATTGGATCGGTACGAAAGTTTTGTTTCTGTTTTATTATTGTTGCTGCTGCTGTTTGTTTTTAAAGCTCTCCAGTTTGTTCAGTGTGCAGCTAGGATTCAAAACCACAAGATTCTAGGCTGCTGAGAATTTCAAAGTCACTTTGGCTTATTAAGGATCAGTAGAATTAGGTACTACATAATGATGTTTATTGTATGCCAGACACTGTATTCAATATAACATACTGTTATCTCGGGAAATTGGTGATACTATGAGATAGATATTACCTCCATTTATCAGGTAAGTGAAGTTTAGAGAGACTAAATAGGTTTCCTGGCCACATAGTTATTGGCAGCAGAACCAGGACTCAAATTGTCTATTAACCATAAAACTATAAATATCTGTCTTTTCACCCCATTCTTACACTATAGATTTACCTTAACAAATCAGTACTAAACACATACTTTGATGGAAGTATTTTTACTTGAAAAGTACATAAGCATTAGGGTGCCTGGGTGGCTCAGTGGGTGAAGCCTCTGCCTTCGGGTCAGGTCATGATCTCAGAGTCCTGGGATCAAGCCCTGCATCAGGCTCTCTACTCTTGGGGAGCCTGCTTCCCCCCTCTCTCTGCCTCTCTGCCTACTTGTCATCTCTGTCAAATAAAAAAAATCTAAAAAAATAAAAAATAAAAATATATAAGCATTGTGGTGCTTGGGTGGCTCAGTAGGTTAAGCATCTGCCTCTTGATTTTGGCTCAGGTCATGATCTCAGAGTCATGGGATCAAGCCCCATGTCAGGCTCTCACTGAGTGCCGAGCTTAAGAAGTATCAGCTATAATTATAACTATAAGTGTTAAAACTGCGTGATGATCTACAACCACAGACTAGAGAGTGGTGTCCAGCAGTCTTTGCTTCAGTATAAATGAAGTAATCTGTTCTCTGGGTATTTTCTATAGATAAGTCCTTTTATAAACAGAAATTCAACTGGCATTAAATTCATATTGCCCAAACTGCTGTATTTACAGAGTGCTGAAAGTCATCATTGTACAACATATTTTACTGCTCCTTAGGGACTCTTATTCCAGCATATCCTCTAAAATTAGAATTTAATATAGATACTAAACAGCCTAATCTAGGGGAATTTTGTCCAAGAAACATAGCACAGAAGTTATAAGAGAAATAAGGTTATTGTCAATAAACTTTGAGAATGTCAGTTATTATAAAAACTGTGCTTCCTTCAGTCACATAACAATTTTTTACTTGTGATGCAAATCCAATAACAAATAATGTTACAGAGGCAACATTTCTCCCTTCTTTCAGTAACCTGTTTTTTCCAGGCCCTGAAGACTTCTAAGTAGTCTCATACTTATCAGACACTTAAATGCTTAATGTAAACATAAATTCTGTTAATTTAAGCTTGTGTAGAAGACAATTTTGCTGTTGTTGTTGTTGTTGTCCTAGGATACTGAAGACTTATCTGAGCTTTGATACTTTTCCTTTTTTGCTTGTACAGTTGCCCTCTATAATTTTTTTCTTCATAATTCATGCTTCCTGAGGGAACATCTTAAGTACAATTTTAGGATAAGTGAACACATTATTTTCATAATTGATTTTTAAAAATTTTTTTTTTAAAAATTATTTATTATTTATTTGACAGACAGAGATCACAACTAGGCAGAGAGGCAGGCAGAGAGGGGGAAGCAGGTTCCCCGCTGAGCAGAGAGCCCGATGTGGGGCTTGATCCCAGGACCCTGGGATCATGACCTGAGCCGAAGGCAGAGGCTTTAACCCACTGAGCCACCCAGGCGCCCCTTAAATTTTTTTTTAAAGATTTATTTATTTGACAGAGAGAGAGAGAGAGAGATCACAAGTAGGCAGAGAGGCAGGCAGAGAGAGCGGGGGAGGCAGGCTCCCCGCTGAGCAGAGAGCCCAGTGTAGGCCTCCATCCCAAAACCCTGAGATCATGACCCGAGCCAAAGGCAGAGGCTTAACCCACTGAGCCACCCAGGCACCCGATTTTTATTTTATTTTATTTATATATTTATTTACTTGACAGACTGATTGCAAGTAGGCAGAGAGGCAGACGGGGGGTGGGGAGGGAGCAGACTCCCCTTTGAGCAGAGAGCCAGATGCAGGGCTCAATCCCAGGACCTTGGGATCATGACCCAAGCCAAGCCGAAGGCGGAGGCTTTAACCCACTGAACCACCCAATCACCCCCGATTTTTATTTTTTAATGGAAAAAGTAAAAAATGTTTTTCTGGCATTTTATAATAGGTAATTTTTTTTTAAAGTATTTATTTATTTATTTATTTGAGAGAGAGAGAGAGAGAGAGAGCATGAGGAGAGGAGAGGTCAGAGGGAGAAGCGGAATCCCTGCTGTGCAGGAAGCCCTATGTGGGACTTGATCCAGGATCATGTCCTGAGCTGAAGGTAGTTTCTTAACCAATGGAGCCACCCCCATAATAGGTAAAATTTTTAAAATAGACTTTATTTCTTTAGAACAGCTTCAGTTTCACAGCGAAACTGAGCACAAAATATAGAATTCCCATATATATCCTATCCACACAGATGACAAGGTATCCATATATCCCACTATCCATATCCAATGCCATAGTGGTACGTTTATTATAATTGACAAACCTATGTTGACATATCATCACCCAAAGTCCATAGCTTACATTAGAGTTCACTCTTGGTGAATAAGAATATATATTTTTTTTTTCTGGCATTTTATAGGAGGTAAATATTTTTTAAAATATGTTTTTTTTTAAACTAAAAATAAGTAATATACATTGAAAAATGGTATTTTGGGGGGCAGTTCTTGTCCAGACAGTTTTTTGCTTTTTAAAATTTTTCCTTTGCACTCATTGGGCATTCTAAATTAAGTAAAAGGTGGCATTTTTTCAAGGGATTTATTTTGCATGTTTATTTATCAAGTCAAAATATCTTTATTATAAGCCTTCTAAACCTGATAAAGGATATCTATGAAAAATCTACACCTAATATCACACTTCGTGGTGAAATATTGAATACTTCGTTGCTAAGCTCAGAAAGAAGGTTTGCACTTTAGCTACTTTTATTTTTAAAAAAGATTTATTTTAGAAAGAAAGTGCACATATGGGAGGGGAGAGTCGAAGGGAGAGGGAGAGAACAGAATCTTAAGTAGAGATCCCCCCCACCCCACCCTGAGCACAGAGCCCAAAGTGGGGCTCGATCTTATGACCCTGAGATCATGACCTGAGCCAAAGTTAGGAGTCAGATGCACAATTGACTGAGCCACATGGGAACCCCTCACTTCTACACCACATTTTATACCTACCCATTGCCATAAGGTAAGAGGAAGAAATTAGCATAAAGACTGGAAAGAAAGAAGCAAAATTCTATTTTGCAATGACATAATTGTTTATATAGAAAATCCTAATATGGGACGCCTGGGTGTGTCTCAGTCCTTAAGTGTCTGCCATCGGCTCAGGTCATAATCCCAGGGTCCTGGGATCAAGCCCCACGTAGGGCTCCCTGCTCAAAAGGAAGCCTGCTCCTCCCTCTCCCCCTGCTTGTGTTCCCTCTCTTACTATCTCTCTCTGTCAAATAAATAAATAAAATATTTAAAAAAAAAAAAGAAAAAAGAAAATCCTAATATAAAGGATATAGGAATGAATGACCTAAGCTCTGTCTTTATGAATCTCACTGGTTAGTAGCTTTAATACCAGTACCTATCAGAAGAAATACCTGAGGAAGTAGAGAGGTTTCCCCTATGCCTCAGTTATGTGATGTTTAAACTTGTTCTTTCATAAATAAGAGTTTGGGCTTTAAATTGTAAATAATGGAACCATTATGGAGTTTCAGGCCAAACTAATCACATTTGTATTTTAGATAGAATTCTAACAAGGGAGATGGGGCTGGATGGGAAGGGTAAGAGACTAGATGCAGGGAGGTCAATCACAGAGCTGTTGTAATTATCCATGCAAGAGATCATGGCTTTAGTAGTTTTGACAGGGGTCACAGAGGGAGGAAGAAAGTGGCTTAGAGCCATTTATAGGACTCATAGTTACCAAGTTTTTTGCTTGGGCAATTGAGCATGGATAATATATTATATGGAGAACTCAAGAGGGAAGAGCAAGTTTGGCATTGGAGGAGAATGGGTAGTAGGGAGAAGTAGTATGTAATATTGGACTTGGTGAATTATAAATGTATTCATCATTATTTTTATTTTCACCTACTGAGCCACCCAGGCGCCCCTATTTTTATTTTCACTTCCCCTTTATTCCTCACTCTTTTCTCCCAGTTTTCTCCACTTGCCCCCACCTTGACTTCATTAGGTAGTTATGCCGCAGAACAGAAGGGTTTTCTTTTTCTTTTTCTTTCTGAGTGAGAGTAATTTAATGATTTAGTATTTGACATGCCACACTTCTGATCATCACAATTGTGTAAGGTGGTAAGATAGTTTCTATAATTGCTGAGGATTAGGGTAGTACCCACCTTTCCTCCTTCTGGGTTCCAGCTAGGAGTATGTGCACATGATTGATAGTAGAACAAGAAAGTATCACTATTAAACTGGGCATGCACCCTATAATCCCCCAAGTGCAAGGCTTCTGGAAACCCACTTATGCCTGATAATTTCTCTCCCTCTTTTATTAATAGGGAACATGTGGCTCTAGGGAATGGACTTTAAGCATGCCTTATCCAGAAATCTAGAGCTAAGTACAAAAATATCTCCGTTGACTTTGAGGAAGGGACAACAAATATGGATCCAAATTCCTGGCTTTTAGTCTTTGTGTATAAGCTTAGGCTGCTTTAACAATATGCCATAGACTTGGTGGCTTAATCAACAGGAAGTCCATTTTCTCACTGTTATGGAGGCTGAGGAGTCCAGGATCAAGGTGTGGGCTGATTCGGTTTTTGGTAAGGGTTTCCTGACTTTCAGACTAATGTCTTCTCATTGTGTGCCTGCATGGTCTTTCCTGGTCACGTGTACCTGGAGAAAGATATTCTTTCTATTAAGGCCCCCATTCATGTTAGATTAGGATCTTACCCTAATGACTTTATTTGACCTTAATCACTTCCTCAAAGTGCTATCTCCAAATACAATCACATTATGAGTTAGGGCTTCAACATATGAGTTTTAAGGGGACACAATTTCAGTCCATGGCGCTTGGTAACCACACTTCAGGGGTGGTCCAGTAGTATGGCTATTAAAATCATACCAGTCATTTGGTTTTCAAATATTTGGGGATTTTCCAGATAACTTTTTCTTACTGTTTTCTAATTTAATTTTGTTGTGGTTGGAGAATATACTCTGGTTAATTAAATCCTTTTAAATTTATGGAGACTTGTTTTATGACCTAGAATGTGATCAGTTTATTTTGGTAAATGTTTTGGATATCTAGTAAAAATGTTATTCTGCTTTTGTTGAGTGGAGTGTTCTGTAAATGCCAATTAGGGCAAGTTGTTCAAGTTTTTTATATTCTTACTGATTTTCTGTTACTTATTTTGTTGATTATTTTAAGGGGGGGGTGTTGAAATTTCCATAATTGAGTACCTATTTCTCCTTATATGTAGTTCTATTGGTTTTTACTTTACACATTTTGAAGGTATTTTATTAGGTACATAAATGTTTAGGGCTGTTATGCTCCTTTGATTGATTAGCCTCATAATCATTATGAAATAGCCATCATTGTCACCTGCAATGTCATTTGTTCTGGAATCTATTTTATCTGATATTAATATATCTACTCCAACTTTCTTTTGATTAATGTTAGCATGGTATATCTTTTTGTAATCTTTAACTTTTAGCTTATTTGTATCTTTATATTCAAAATAGTTTTTGATAGGTAATATGTAGTTGTGTATTGCTCTTTTATCCAATTTGACAATCTCTGTTTCTTTAAACTATTTGCATTTAAGATTATTGTTGATACGGATCGGATTAAATCTACCATTTTACTCCCTGTCCCATGTAGTCTTTTTTCTATTTTCACTTTTGTTTTTGGTCTTTTTTGGGATTTTTTTTAAAAGTCCACTTTATCTCTTTTGTTAACTTACTAATTATAGGGCTCCTGGGAGGCTCAGTTGGTTGAGTGAGTGCCTTCGGCTCCGGTCATGATCCCTGAGTCCTGGGATCGAGTCCCACATCAGGCTCCCAGCTCCATGGGGAGTTTGCTTCTCCCTCTGACCTTCCCTTTCATGCTCTCTCACTCTGTCTCTCTCTCTCTCTCTTTCAAATAAATAAATAAAATATATTTTAAAAAAAGCTTACTAATTATAATTAGGTTTTGGTATTCTTTGGTTTTCATTTTGATTCTTTTTTCTTTGTTTTTGTTGTTTTATTGGTTACTTTAATGTATGTGATAATCATCTTTAATTTGTCACAGTTTACCTTCAAGGATATTATACTACTTTGTGTATAGTATAAGAACCTTATAATGATATAATTCCATTTCACCCTCTTCTGACTTTGTACTATTGTTATGATGTGTTTTACATTGTTATGAATCATAGAATTTCACTACTAATTTTCCTCTATATAGTCCATTCCATTTTTTAAAAGATTTTATTTATTTATTAGAGAGACAAAGTGAGACCGAGCATGAAAAGGGAGGTCTCCGCATGCTGCTGGGTGCCCAATTCAGGACTTGATCCCAGCACTCCGGGATCATGATCTGAGCTGAAGGCAGTCGCTTAACCAACTGAGCCACCCAGGCGCCCTAGTCCATTCTATTTTAAAATGGTTTGAAAACCATTTTATATTTTATTTACTTGTTTGTTTATTTTTTAAAGATTTTATTTATTTGACAGAGAGAGGCCCAGCAAGAGAGGGAACACAAGCAGGGGGAGTGGGAGAGGAGAAGCAGGCTTCTCGCTGAACAGGGTGCCAAATGGTGAGCTCCATCAAGAACCCTGGGATCATGACCTGAGCTTAAGGCAGATACTTAACCACTGAGCCACCCAGGTGCCCCCATTTTATATTTACCTACACTGATGATTTCCAGTGCTATCTGTGTAGACCCACATTTCCAAATGGTATCATTTTCCTTTTCATAGAGGAAGACATTTTTGGTAGTGCAGGTTTGTTGTTGATTAGTTTTTTTCATCTTTTTTGTGTTTAAAGAAATATTCTGTTTGGTTTTTTTTTTTTTTAAGAATTCTAGTTTGACAGGTTTTTTTTCCTTTCCTTTAAAAAAATTATTTATTTATTTATTTATTTATTAGAAAGAGAAAGAGCACAAGTAGGGGTAGCGGAAGGGAGAGGGAGAGGCTTCTCGCTGAGCAGATGTCAGTTTTCCATTTGTGTGATGAAATTTTTAAAAGTTTATTTTTGTCACATAAATAAGAGAATACAGTAAATTTTTTTTAACTTGTGGAGCACATGTACAGGCAAAAAGTATGTGCATTATAACTCCTCACACAGTGATTACCCAAGAACATTATTGGTCTTTTGTGTAATGATTCCTGTGTGCCTTGCCTCAATTAGAGGTCTACCAGTCATACTCGAAATATCCACCAATTCAATAAAATTGAATTTTATATCAATTATTCCCTTGTATTTCTTTTTTTTTTTTAAGATTTTATTTATTTATTTGACAAAGAGATCACAAGTAGGTAGAGAGGCAGGCAGAGAGAGGGGGGGAAGCAAGCTTCCTGCCAAGCAGAGAGCCCAGTGTGGGGCTCAATCCCAGGGCGCTGAGATCATGACCTGAGCTGAAGGCAGAGGCTCAACCCAATAAGCCACCCAGGTACCCCGCCTTGTATTTCTTCATAGTTTTACCACATATGTATGTAATCATCAAGTATCTCATTTAATTTTACTTGTGTTTTAAGCTTTTATGTAAATGGAGTCATCTTACAGTTTTCTATAACCTGTGGGTAGCTATCACTTGTTCTTGTATTTAAGTCCACTGTCATATTGTGTCCTCTTTTATGAATATGCCACAATTTATCCATTTCGTAGATGATAGAATTTGTTCTGGTTTCCAGGATTTTTGTTACTACAAATACTGCTTCTTTGAATATTCCTATACTGGTCTCCTAGTAAATGGGCACAACATTTTTTCCATTTTTTTTACTGAGCAGAGTAATTTTTGAGCTGTAGGGCATGCCCTTCTTTGCTAGATAATGCCAGGTTATTTTTCAAAGTGATTGTACCTGTGTTTACTTTTACTAGCAGTATTTAAGTATTTCAGTTGCCCTACACATTTACTGACACTCACGGGGTCAGACTAATTTTTCCTCTTAAATCTGGTGATTTTGAAATGATATGTCATTATAGATTTAATTTGTGCTTTATGATGATTAGGGATAGTTAGCATCATGTGTTAGCTTCTCAGGATTCTTAGGTAAACTCTTCTGGATGTTCATCTTTTGTTGGTGACTTAGGTTACAGATTTTCATTTTCTGTATTGGGCTTCTTTTCAGTCTCTGTGGTGCCTTTGGTGTAGCACTTTGCTCTGTTTGAACAAGAAGTTCTTATAGCCTACAATTAATAAAGACACTGTTCTGCTCAACAACCCACTTGGAAAATATAGATAATTCTTTTAGAAGCTGGGGCTCCTTTTATAGAGTTGCTAGTAGAACATGTATGAGGAAGCAGGAAGGCCCCCTTTGGAATGTTTGAAAGATGGGACTTGGGGAAAAAAGTCTGAGGAACAATTAGGAAACAAAGTATTAGCTTTCCTTAGAGGTTTTTACTCCCTTTATTTGTTCAGTTTTCTCTAGCTCTACTGTTACTCTGTTTTCCTCATTTTTATATTTTTTCCCTTCTTATTCTCCTATTTGTTGTTTCCTCTTCATTCATTATATTTCTCTTCCTTTCCTCCCATTTCTCTCTGTATTTTGATTCCTAATCTTATTTTATTCTTTTCTGGTTGTTTTCTTTTAAAAATACCCTTATCTCCACACAAATGACTACAGTTGAGTTGGTAAGAAGCCAGGAGGGGAATATGGATGGCACTCACAGGCTAGAGACTTTGTGTAATTGGAAATTTGAATTGAAGAGGAAAAGGAAATGTCCGTTAGGACTGCCACGTATAGTCCTCTGGGAAGAGAATTGCTTTCAGAGTTGTGTGGTGTACAAGTTTTACCTTCCTTATCCTTGTGTAAACTCGGTTTACTCTTGTGTGGGCTAGAAAATACCATCTTCATTAACAATTAGGGGAAAAAAATCCAACAATAAATAAGTTGCGCAAATTATATTGAAATTTTTTATGAACTTACTGATTGTTTTACTACTATAAAAAGAGTTGTTTATTTTGTGTTGGGCCTTTGTAGCATTTTTAGTTAATTATTTTAATGGAAATGCTTTTATGGTAAATTCAAATTCATAAGTAATTGCTTCTTTATATTATGCAATATTTGCAAAGGTGGAAAAGGAGTTACTACTTATTTTATTACTTGGCTCTAAGTAACTTAGAGAACATAAAAACTTAGTGTGGCCTGAGTACTGAATACATAAGGCCTGTCATATCTCACATCATACCTTTAGCGCTTTCAGAAAAGGTAAATTTTAGTCTTAAAACTAGAAATATTCAGCTTTTAATATTATTTGGGTCCTGTTTGAAGAAGTTCAGAGTGTTTTATAGAAACTATTAAACAGGGCACCTGGGTGGCTCAGGTCATGATTCCATGGTCGTGGGATCGAGCCCCGCATCGGGCTCTCTGTTCAATGGGGAGCCTGCTTCCTCCTCTCTCTCTCTCTCTGCCTGCTTCTCTGCCTACTTGTGTTCTCTGTCTGTCAAATAAATAAATAAAACCTTTAAAAAAATAACTATTACACATAAAATATCTAAGAATGATCTTATGTTGATTTTGTTCACTATTATCTTGAGCTTTCTTATGTACATAGAATTTGCAAAATAATAGTTCCTGTAAGTCAGAATGTCTACAAGCACAAGCAGCAGCATTAGAGAAATTTGGGAAACACTTTAAGGCACTGAAAATAATTAAAATACCCTGATTTCCACATGTCAAATCACTAGGCCGGCCTTCTCTTCATTTCCAATGGTTATACTGGTTGTGCTAATTATTAACTATAGAGTAGAGAATTAGTAATTAGAGAATTAGCCAAGGACTTTCCTTTGGTTTCTGTGAGATTTAGTGTGATGAAATCTGTGAGACCTGCCCCTCAAAATTATCTACTCTTAGTATTTTAGAGAAGACACTATCAGATGGTAGAAGCAGCTATTAAGTTGGAATTGAGGAAATAAATTCTCTTGAAAAACTGATTACTAAGGCCCAGGAACATACCTGAGTATAGTAATTTTAGTGGTGGGAGGGGTGATTAACAACTCTTTATTACAATTTTACTGTGAATGAGTTAGATTTTTGAGAAAAATAAATAGTATGTAAAATAGAAGTTAAAGAACTTCTTGTACATTGCTTCCTATCCCAACCACCTTCAAGCTGCCATTTGTTGTAGGGCTCATCATTTGAGTTTACCTGCCCTATAAAATTCTTCAGAGCTGGTCATACTTCAGCATAGATCTTAAGATCATCTACAAATGCTAAAGCCTTTTAATTAGCTAAATAACTACACTTAAATATTTTTAAATTTTGCTTATGCATTCATTGACCACCTTCTATATGCCAGGCATTGTCCTAAGCACTGATAATGGAATGATGGCCCTACCTGGCTCCTATATGCATGAAGCCTATGGTCTAATTAGAGACATACAACCATTATAGTAGTGTGAGAATTGCAGTGGGAACACCTGAAGCTTATGAGAGGGTTTTTTTCTGTATATGCTTCCCACCTAAGTTGAAATTAACTGAAATCAGGGACTAAGAAAAAGTTGGCATGTTTTCAACTTCTCCATTGGAAAGTATGCTGTTTCTAACAGTGTACTCTTTTGTTAAGCCTTTAAATTCCTGCTTCTCTTCCCTCTTTGGTGTTTTCTGACTCGTTCACACCTCTTCTTTTGCAACTTTGAAAGTGTCGGGTTTGGATTGGGTAGCCATGGCTTATAGCAATTCATATCATATGATAGGTACTGAAGAGACACACCTGGGTTGAAACATCTTGTGTCTCAATGGCAAAAAATAGGATTCAGAGTGTTTGCATGGGCAGAGAAACAGACCGTTCTGGGAAGAATGCAGAATAGTAGCCATGTAAACTGGAAAGTCCAGTTAGAATTCACAGGAAAACAGGGATTGGGGATTAGATACGAAGATGTTTTATAGTAAAAGATCAGAATCTATATTCAGAGGTTGGATAACTGATACAGTATGGACAACAAAAATGACCTGAGTATGAAGCTAACTAGCTAAGGCTGAGTTTCCATCCATGATTCTTCCCTGAACCAGAACTGGAATTGGACTAATAGGCCATTATATTGCCATGTGTGTCGGAGCAGTTCCTTTACATTTCTGAAGCCCAATTTCCTAAGGTACAAATGAATGAAAATACATGCTTTTAATGGGGTTTTTTTGAGTTCTTTAATTTGTGACTTTTTTTTTTTTCTTAAGATTTTATTTATTAGAGACCGAGAGAGAGCCTGAGCAGGGGCAGAGGGTAAAGGAGAAGCCTAATGCCAGCCAGCCTCAATCCTAGGAGTTTGTGATTGTGGCCTGAGCCAAATGCAGACACTTAACCAACTGAGCCACTCAGGCAACCCTAATTTGTGACTTCTATACAAAAGCCAAGGCTTGGCTTTTTTAAATTTACTTTATAAAAAAACAAAAAACTTTTCCCTTGTCATTTTGTCCACAGAAGCTGCTTATTTTTCCTTGAAAATAAAGGGACCACTCTTGGTTTTAACTAACTCTTACTGTTTTTAAAAGCAGAAAATAGAACACCGAAACACTTTATTTATAAGCAGATGTAATTGTACAGTTTTGCCAGGCATTATAAGAATAATGTTTTGAGGTGGAATATCCCCTTGCTTTTTCTGGAAGTGCATAATCTAGACCTTTCCATAGTATCTAAAGTGAAAGAACTTTAAAAGGAAAGACATAAGGCAAGAAAGGAGTAGTTGTCCAAATTCATATAGTACCAGGAATCCTTGAAGATAGTCTCTCTGAGTTGAAAGGTTAGGTCTGGGGCGCCTGGGTGGCTCAGTGGGTTAAGCCGCTGCCTTCGGCTCAGGTCATGATCTCGGGGTCCTGGGATCGAGTCCCGCATCGGGCTCTCTGCTCAGCAGGGAGCCTGCTTCCTTCTCTCTCTGCCTGCCTCTCTGCCTACTTGTGATCTCTGTCTGTCAAATAAATAAATAAAATCTTTAAAAAAAAAAAAAAAAAAAAGAAAGGTTAGGTCTGAGTCACTTTTGTGTGAAATGAAAAATAAGTGTGAGCTTCTGTGACCGAGAATTAAGAACTATTGGTGTTAGTAAGCAGGTTTATAGAACTAATTCTCTACTTATAATATATGTGTGACTTTGGGCAAATGATTTTACAGACTTAGTTTTCACATCTTCAAAATGAGAGGAAAACCTGTGTCATTGTATTTATATTTATCTTAAATTTAACAAACACTTCCATAGTGATCACTATGTGTCATAATAGTCTAAAATTTTTTTTATAAATAATCATTTAATTCTCTAACTACTCCCTGAAGGTTGATACTATTATTATCTCCATTTAATAGATACAAAAACTGAGGTAAAGAGAAGTTGTGTAACTTGTACAAAGTCAAACAACTAGCAAGTAGTAGAACTGGTTGCCTGAGATCAGAGTTCATGCTCTAAGCTATTAGTGAGTGTTACATCATGAGAATTAAAAGGAAGATGCACTTGACAAAATACTTCACAACTCATGGTGATTTGTTTAATTGGATGTTTGGATTATGTGACAATTAAAATTTATGGCCAACATTTGAAAGGATAGATTATAAAAACATACATATGACTTGATATTCCAGATGACACCTCAGAATACTGCAATGCTTTCATTATAATTTTGCACTTCGGTGATTATTGTATTATGTAGAAATACTGCAAAAATATTTGATTGAATTCAAACTACATGCAAGTCTGGAAAGTTGCTTTTAGAAGTAAGTCTTTGGGGCGCCTGGGTGGCTCAGTCAGTTAAGCATCTGCCTTCAGCTCAAGTCATGATCTCAGGACTCTGAGATCGAGCCCCACGTTGGGCTTTCCACTCAGTGAGGAGCCTGCTTCTCTGTCTCTCCCCAGCTTTCTCTTGACTTAAATAAATAAAATCTTAAAAAAAAAAGTCCATGATAAGTTTGTTTATAGATCACTTGCCTTTTCCATAATAGAATATGAGGACTTTTTAAAATTCAGTTTATGTTTTGTTGTTGTTTAACAACAAAAAAAGAATATTTTTGTATATGAAGAAACTATAAATGAAAATATTTATGTGTAACTAATATTAATAGAACAATAGTGTGCACGTGAAATGACTCTTGCTCACAGCTGCAGCTGCTATTTTTTGCACTTACCATTTAAGTCAACTTTGCCTTTTATTTTGTGCTTAAAGACTTCTCATATTATGAAAATCAAGTTGTACTTAATTGAAGAAAACTGGATTCTAATTCCAACAGTATACAACTCTGAACAAGAAAGCTGGAGTTTTTGTGCCTTATTTTCTTCATCTGGAAGTGAGATAGATTAGACTACATGATTTCTTTTTTTTTTTTTTAAGATTTTATTTATTTTATTTGACAGAGATTACAAGTAGGCAGAGAGGCAGACAGAGAGAGAGAGGAGGAAGCAGGCTCCCAGCTGAGCAGAGAGCCCGATGTTGGGCTCGATCCCACGACCCTGGGATCATGACCTGAGCTGAAGGCAGAGGCTTTAACCCACTGAGCCACCCAGGCGCCCCTAGACTACATGATTTCTAAGAACCTTTACAATTCTCACTTAAAACAGAACCATACAACACATGCCTTTGAGATTGGAACATAAAGATGAGAAACCAAAAATTGTTCAGTGTATGTAGAATTTAATCCATTAGGATATATACATCCATGAAATATTAGGAATATTATAAAGAAATAGATGATTTGGGTTACCCATGGAACTATAATAAAATGCGGAGTTTTTCCTGAAGTGATGGTTGATTTGCACTGCTCTATCCTTTCCTTTTTCATGGCCTCATTTGTGTTAAGTGCCTCATGTCTGGGCAAAGGTTGGCTGAAGTTAGCAGTACAGTCTGTTCATGGAGCACAGTGAAACTTACCCATGTGGAGATTATATTCATGACCTTAGGACTGTGGCCAGCACTCTGAAGTAACCATTCATAGCCTAGATGGATTATGTAAGTTCTAGAGAAGAGTATAAAGTCAGTGAAAGATCAGTGTGGAAGTGAGTTAGGAAAGAGCTCTTTTGTGGAAAAAAAAAAACAGGGACTTGGGAAACTCTTGAGAAATCTCAGAAGTGTTAGAAAGAAGCAGCAGCCATGTTTAGTAGGTAGAAAAGAACAAGTAGTGGTACAAGGAAGGAAATGAGTAGAACATAGGAAACAGTTTGACTGGTACAGAGAGACTATGTGGGAAGAAGTGAAAGAGATGAAGAAGCAATAGTGGAGACAGCTAAGACTCTGGGTAGAGTTTGAAGCAGGGTCACATCAGAGTGTATCTCTAAGAGGCAGCATTCCCATCAGAATCTGGCAGGGTGCAGCCAGGTGTGGTGGTCCTGGCCCTAATATCAGGCTTAAGAGTGTTCATTGGGATCAACATCAGTTAGAGAGCCATTAAAACAAATAAACACAGAAAACTTTGAGCGGAGAGGCATGTAGTAGAATGGCTTCTCAGAAAGATTATTTGCACTAGGGTGGGTGCAAAATGAGTAAGAAGGGGCTTAGAGTCCTACACCACAGCCAATATACTGTTGAAGTAATTCAGGTATAAAATATAAGAGCCTAACTTACCTAGCTGTCTTGAGGTTAAAAAGTAACATTTAAATCCAAGAAGAATTTATTATTTAGTATTTATTCATCTGGGAGAGAGAGCGCATGAATGGGGTGAGCGGAAGAGGGAGAGGGAGAAGCAATGACAAGGAGGGAGCTCTGCGATGCAGGGCTCATCTCAGGACCCTGAGATTATGACCTAAACTGAAGTCAGACACTTAACCAACTGAGCACCCAGGTGCCCCAAATCCAAGAAAAATTTAAAAGAACAAGTTAATAAGATTTAGTGACTATATTTTAGGATCATAAAGAGGGAGAATTTCTACCTTTGTCTCATAGACTTAGAAGGGGAATTCTTTTATTCTTATTTTGAGATTTGGGAACAATTTTGAATGATGATATTGCCTATTTAATACTTGTTTTTATAGAAAGGGCTGTTGTGATGCATGAATGGCTATTGTGCCCAAGGAGGACTAGGAAAGTAGGCTTTTGTATTTATCATCTGTACTCTTCAGAATAACTGACAATGTATGTCACATCTGCCTAATCTTTCATCATCACTGTCTACTGAGATCACTGTTGTTAAATAAGGACACCAGTGACTTCCTTATTGTCAAATCCAGTGGTCACTTCTTTGTTTACATTTTGTTAAACCTCACCAGTGTTTGAAACCATTGGCTATGCCCTCCTTGATTTTTCCCCCCGCCCTTGGGCTTCCATGATACCATACTTGACAGCTCCTTCTGTTGGTTCATCATCTCTCTTACATCACTACTTGGTGGAGGGCCCCAGAGCTCTGTCATGAGTTCCCAACATACTCTTCTAGGTAACTCTTGATTCTAAATATTCTCCAAATGCCAGTGATTCCTTCAACTATATCCCCAAGCCTGGACAGCTATAGTAACCTCTTAAATAGTATACCTACTAGGTTCTTTTTCCTATTAACCCTCCTTAAAGCCCTTCAATGACTTCACATTGATTTTATGACAGAATTGAAACTCATTGCTCTAGCTTGAGAATCCTGTATAATCTCTGGTCCTTGACCATCATTCTAAACTTCCATCTTGTAGCAACACTTTCTCTCCCTGCTGCTGCCATTCCATCCTCACTCCTCCAGCACATACCCACTCATTCTCACCTTGGACCCTCTGGTTAGCATGCTCTTTCCCGGGGCGCCTGGATGGTTCAGTGGGTTAAAGCCTCTGCCTTCGGCTCAGGTCATGATCTCAGGGTCCTGGGATCGGGCCCCACATTGGGCTCTCTGCTCAGCAGGAAGCCTGCTTCCCCTCCCTCTCTCTGTCTCCTTGTGATCTCTGTCAAATAAATAAATAAAATCTTTAAAAAAAAAAAAAAAAAAGGAATGTTCTTTCCCCAGGGCACCTGGGTGGCATAGTTGGTTGAGAGGCCGACTCTTGGTTCTGGCTCCAGTCTTGCTTTCAGGATTGTGAGGTTGAGCCCAGCACTGGGCTCTGCACTTAGTGCCAAGTCTGCTTGGGATTCTCTCTCCCTCTGAGAGAGAATCTGGCAGGGTGCAGCCAGGTGTGGTGGTCCTGGCCCTAATATCAGGCTTAAGAGTGTTCATTGGGATCAACATCAGTTAGAGAGCCATTAAAACAAATAAACTTGTTCTGATGCTTGTTCTTTCTCTCTCTCTCTCATAAATAATCCTTTAAAAATGCTCTTTCCCATCATTTTTAAATAACTAGCTCCTTGTTCAGGTCCAGCTTAAATGTTGCCTGCTCAGAAAAGCCTTCCCTGAACACAGGACATAAAAGCATTCACATAATCATTCGCACATCACTCTTACACTTACAGCATAGCACTTATCCCCATCTGATATTCTTCTTACCTTTTTTTAAAAAGATTTTATTTACTTATTTGACAGAGATCACCAGTAGGCAGAGAGAAAGAGGAAGAAGGCTCCCCGCAGAACAGAGAGCCCAATGCAGGGCTCCATCCCAGGACCCTGGGATCATGACCTGATCTGAAGGCAGAGGCTTTAACCAACACTGAGCCACCCAGGTGCCCCCTGATATTTTTCTTATTACTCTGTTCTTGTTTTTCTCTGCCACCACATGCTCCAATTCCCAGTGTTTAGGAAACTGCCTGGCACAGAGCAGGTATATAATACATAATTGTTGAATAAATCAAGTCTTAATACCCATGTACTGGTTTTGTCAACAGAGTCCAGTTCTTTGAGCATAACCTCTTCCACTAATTCTTTATATTTTTTAAGATTTTTTTTTTAAGATTTTATTTATTTATTTGAGAGAGAGAGACAGAGAGAACAAGCAGGGTGGAGGAACAGAGCGAGACGGAGAAGCACATCCCCTGCTAAGCAGGGAGGCCCATGCAAGGCTCAATCCCAGGATCATGACCTGAGCTGGAGGCTCAGACTCAGCCACCCAGGTGCCCCTCTTCCACTAATTCTTAACACCCATTCTCAGTTCCCTACATATATGTTTCTCATATTATCGGTATGAAACTCTAGATCTCCATTTTTTTTTAAATTTATTTTTAAAAAAGCAGAAAGAAGAAAAAGGCATTTTAAACTGCCAAGTTCCAATATTTCAACCATAGGTATGCTGTTACCTATGTTTGTCTTTACAAATTCCTGTATTAAATAACTAAACTGGAGTACCTGGGTGGCTCAGTGGGTTAATTAAGCCTCTGCCTTTGGCTCAGGTCCTGCACAGCGGGGAGCCTGCTTTCCCCTCTCTCTGCCTACTTGTGATCTCTCACTTTCTCTGTTGAATAGATAAATTTAAAAAAATATAAATAACTAAATAACTAAACTATGACCTACTAAGTAGGAATTCTATAGCACAACAACTAAATATTGTAATGCTTTTATTTCATGTTATTTTTCAGTTAATAAGCCTTGTCATTTAATATCAACCAGAGAACATAGTTTACTTAAAATTTAGCTTATATGTTTTTATGTTCACTTTATGGGACTGATAATATGTTGTTGTATGTGTCTTTCTATGCATGTGGCACATGTGATTCTACAAACATAGGATCATAATATTCTTTCTTTTGAAATACTATGTTTTCACTTTGGAGATGTTTTGTAAATAACTTATCAAAAGTAGATCTATATCATTATTTTAGATATAACTGTACCACAGTATATTAACTGTACCACAGTATATTAACCAGTCCTATATTGTTGGATGTTTAGATTTATTCCAATTTTTTTTAAAGTTATTTATTTATTTATTTATTTATTTGGGAGAGAGAAGGTGGAGGAGCAGAGGAAGAGGGAGGAACAAACTCCCCGCTGAGCAGGGAACCATCCCAGGACCCTGAGATCATGACCTGAGCAGGGCGTAGATGCTTAACTGACTGAGCCACCTGGCACCCTGGTTTATTCCATTTGTTTTTTAAACTGGTATAAGCATTTTAATAAGTATCCTTTTTATTCAGCTTAGTATACATGTTATTTCCTTGATAAATTTGTAGAAGGAGAATTTTGATGGATGTAACCAGATTGACTTCCATGAAGTAAAAATAAGGACATTGACTTTAGAGAAACTTTTTTTTAAATTAGCAACCCCCAGGTCGTTCTGCTTCTCTTGTCATTGTATTCCACGTCATGAAAAGCGTGGGATCTTTCTACTACTTTCCCAGACTTTACAAGTAACCAGAACACCATGTACAGCAGCCCCATGATGGGTAAGACATTATTCTTCCATTCCATCTAGACAGAGCTTTGAAGTAGCTCTGAGCTGCCCTGGCCTGGGTTTGTGTTCTAAATGACATGATGAGCACTGCTTCAGACTGGCTTCTACTTGGGGTCTCTGGAGAAGGAATTAGTGGTTCTGGCCTCTCCCCTGGGTGTTTTTCTGAGCTACCTCTGAAGAACAGATATTCTCAGGGTTGAAAGAACTCTTGCAAATCTAACTGAGCTACCATTTCATATCTAAATCCTCTAACCACAACCCTGTCATGTGTCTATCAGTCTGTCCTTGAATATATGCCCTCATGATAAAGAATATACTTCCAGGAGAGTTAGTCCATTTTATCTATGGATCACTCTCATCAGAGTTTTCCCAAGGGCCAAATTGTTCACCTCTTTTGTTAAACTGAACTAGATGGAGTGCCGGCCAGTGTACAGAAGCAGCCAGTTTGGTCAAGGCTCCCAGTCAGATGGCGGTGTAAACACAATCCTCATGACAGTCTTGGTGGTAGAGGGACTCTACAACTATGTTTTGATTCATTAATCCCCAGTCTCCAAAGATTTGTCCTTCATAACCTGTGAAAATTTGTAACATCCTGTTTTCTTAATGTTACACTTTACATCAAAGAAATCATTTCTTCTAAAGTATGTAACTACTAGGTAAGCCTAACAGTCCATATTTGTCTAGATACGAAACACCTTTTGTTTTTGGAAAAATAAATTGCTTTCATAAGTCCTGAAATCATAATTTATTTCTGGAATAAGCTGTGTCCTCAAAATACCAAGTTTTATCTATTGAATTTTCTTTTTTTTTTTTTTTAAAGATTGTATTTTATTTTATTTGAGAGAGAGAGAGTATGAACAGGAGAATGGGGCAGAGAAGAGATAGAGAAGCAGACTGCCTACTGAGCAGGAAGCCTGATGCAGGCTTTCATCCCATGACACCCGGATCTTGACCTGAACTGAAGGCAGACGCTTAAACCAACGGAGCCACCCAGGCTCCCCTATATTGAATTTTCTTTAGCGTGGCATATTTCTCATTTACTATTCATATTCCTTATGTTAAACTCTGCTGTCTGGTATTTTAGAGGTCGATGTTAACAAAATTTTAACTATGCAACTTTTCTAATGGCTACTGTGATTTAGTATCCTCATTTCTTAAAATTCAAACACCCATAAATTTTTCCTAACAACTTAAAGGTTGTCATCACATAGTCACATGCACTTAAGTAGCATTTTAGTTTGTTTTTTTTTTTTTTTTTTTTTTTTATCATGAAAAAACTGTATTTAGATTTAGCCAGCTGGACTCAGTTTAGATGATCCCAATTTTGTTGGCAACATCCAAAGCATCATAGTCAGGGGCCAGCCGAACGTATGCCTTCTTCTCTCCATCAGGCCTGATTAAGGTGTTGACCTTGGCTACATCAATGTCATAGAGCTTCTTCACAGCCTGTTTGATCTGGTGCTTGTTGGCCTTGACATCCACAATGAACACAAGTGTGTTGTTGTCTTCTATTTTCTTCATGGCTGACTCAGTAGTCAGGGGGAACTTGATGATGGCATAGTGGTCAAGCTTGTTTCTCCTGGGGGGGGCGCTCTTTCGAGGATATTTGGGTTGCCTTCGGAGACGCAGAGTCTTGGGTCGTCGGAAGGTAGGTGATGTGCGGATCTTCTTTTTTTTGTGACTGTGGACGCCTTTCAGCACCGCTTTCTTGGCTTTCAAAGCCTTTGCTTTGGCTTCGGCTTTGGGAGGGGCAGGGGCTTCCTTCTTAGCTTTCGGCGCCATCTTCGTAAAAGGCGCATTTTAGTTTTCATGATACCACTGTATAACCCATGCTATTCCTTGTAATTTTTATGTACTGTTTACATAGAGAACTAATAGATAACTACTGTCATCTCTAATCTTTGTTTCAAATTTTTCACTTAACTATTTAATACTCAGTATTCAATAAATCATCCAAAGGATTATAGACTCTAGCCATTGTTTGGGAGGGCTTGTGGGGGGGTGTTTTGGTTTTTAAGTAAGCTCTACACCCATTGTAGGGCTTGAACTCATGATCTGAGATTAAGAGTTGCGTGCTCTACCAGCTGAGGCAGCCAGAATCCCCTGGAATTTTTTAGCTTACTGTTGAGGAGATAATGACTAAATCAACTAAATTTTAGTAAATGCTATTTTCAAAAGTGCTTTTCATACTAGCTTAATTTTTATCACTTTAAACTTGATGATTCCTAGTGTGTAAGCAATGCTGTGCTAGGGCTTTAGAAATAAATTACAGTTTTTCAGACATAAGGATAACACTCTTTTTTTTAAAAAATATTTTTTATTTATTTATTTGACAGAGAGAAATCACAAGTAGACAGAGAGGCAGGCAGAGAGAGAGAGGGCAGCAGGCTCCCCGCCAAGCAGAGAGCCCGATGCGGGACTCGATCCCCGGACTCTGAGATCATGACCCGAGCCGAAGGCAGCGGCTTAACCCACTGAGCCACCCAGGCGCCCCATGGATAACACTCTTAAACTCCCTACTCTGTGTGCACTTTCCCCTTTCTTAATCTGACCTTGTAGGTTTTTTAATTTTTCAAGTAGTAGCACACAAATATGAGACTTACTACTTAGGTTGTAGACCATCCTTGTGATTCACATGGAGTAATTGACGTCTTGGCATCACTCACCATTCTATAGATTAGGAGCCATTGCTCTGCCACAATTCTTAGCTTTCCAGGATTACCTGACAAGCTCAGGGCAAGGAACAGCATGAGCCCAGAGAAATCTCCCAGGAGCTGAAATCATGCCAGCTAGCCCATGGGAAGCCTGAAGTAACCTTGAAAACCCACAGAACCCCCAGAAAAAGGGCTTGAGTGGAATCTTTTACATCTTTTGCTTCCCTCTGAGGGACACCAGGATTTAATTCAGTGCGTCCCAGGAGACTAAACGAGACCCTTAATTTTTTTAATCTAATTGACTCCTGGAGGAAAGTTGAAAGCTGAGACTACTATCTTGTTGGCTCATTATTATAAATTAGGGTCTTATTCATGGAAACTACAGATCTTCCTTGACTTACAATGGGGTTATGTCCTGATAAACCCATTGTAAGTTGAAAATATCTTAAGTGAAAAAAGCATCTATCCCTCCTAACCTAGCAAACATCATAGCTTAGCTTAGCCTTCCTTGAACATGCCCAGAACACTAACATTACCTTCAGCTGGGCAAAATCATCTAACACAAAGCCTATTTTCATATAAAGTGTTGACTATGTTCTGTAATTTATTGGATACCATACTGAAAGTGAGAAATAGAATGGTTGTGTGGGTATAGAATGGTCATAAGTGTATTGGTGGTTTACCCTCTCCATCATGTGGCTGACCTAGAGCTGTAGCTCAGTGCAGCTGCCCAGCATTGTGAGAGAGTCTGCTACCATATTGCTAGCCTGGGCAAAGATCAAAATTCAAAGTAAGGCTTCAGCTGAGTACATACCACTTTTACACCATTGTCAAGTCAAAAAATCATAAGTTGATCAGGGATTGTCTATAATTCTATATAATGTTCCACAAAAAATGAAATAAGTGTTCCAAAATGTATTATTTAAATATGCATTGCATATATGTTATTTTTACAATCATCTACAAAAATATGTCATAGCAATATTTCTAGCTGCAATGAAAGAAAGCAGGTATGGAGCTGTTAACGACCTAGATTCTGGAGACACACTGTAGATTCAAATTCCAACTTTGCCCTTGCTAGCTGGGTTATCTTGGGCAAGTTACTTTTCTATGCTTCAGTTATCTGTAAAATAGTGGTAACAGTTCTCACCTCTTAAAGGTGTTCTAAGGATTAAATGAGTTAATGTGTAGAAAGTACTTAGAACTAGCAGTGCCTGACAATGTTACTAAGTGTTGGCTGTTATTTTGTGTTGCACGTGGCCATTTAAGGAAATTTTTCTGAATGGTCTTAACACACCAGCTCAGTAAAGTTGGTTTTTAAGGCTGTTTCTTTTCCTGATAAGCCTTCCTAAAGCTAGAAATGGGCATTCTTCATCATACCCTTCAAGGCTATTCACGATCTAACTTTCTTTTCCATGCTTTCTCTGTACAAATTCTCCACCTAAGTTGTGTTTTCTTGGGTTCTGCTCATTGCCTACCTCTTTTTTTTTAAGTTTTTTTATTTCAATATAGCTGATGCACAGTGTTACATTATTTTCACGTGTACAACGTAGTGATTCAGTTCTCTGTGCTATGCTTACTGCAGGTGCTACTACCATCTGTCACCATACAATGCTATTACAGTATCATTGACTATATTCCCTATGTTGAGCCTTTCCTGTGACTTATTTCATAACTGGAAATCTCCCACTCCCCTTTACCCATTTTGCCCGTCTCCTACCCCCTTCCCTCTGACAACCATCAGTTTGTTCTCTGTATTTATAGGTCTGATTCTGCTTTTTATTTATTTCAATGCGTACCTCTTTTGAAAAATTTTACCACTGCTATCTGAATAACTTTGGAATTTATCGAATGCTATAGTGTTCTATTTGCTTTTAAAGACATTTCTGAATCATCAACCCTTTGCGGGTTGCAAGCTATGTGCAATACAATTCTTTATTCCCTGTCACCTAGTACAGTGTATTAAGTACTTAAGTATATGTTAACTGGATTGCACAACCAATTGAATATTGTGTATGTATATTTGCACACATGTTTAACGTGTGTAGCAGGTTAACACTTTTGGAATTTAACTGTGTTTCACAAACTTGGAGCACTTACGAGAAATTTAAAAATTACTACAAATAAGTGAAAACACTTGCAGATTAGATTTTTTTTTACCTGCATAGTAACCAAAAAAAGCACACTTTTAATGTTGTAATTTGGGCCTACATCAACTACTGGATAATTATAGCATTTCTCCTTTGAAAATAATACTGCACTGTAGCATAGACAGAGAAAGACTTCATAGCTCTCAATGTCCACAGCGCAGAATTAGGGTTTTGAGAACAAGGAACTAGATAAGAAAGGGACAAGGGAAAGAGGGGAGAAACATACAATTGAATTTGTATCTTCCACTAATATTTAATAATAATAATAAAGCATTTAGCTAAAAATATATGACACAAGACTTTCAACCTTTTGGTTATTGGTGTAATTTTGTGCGTGAAAACTGTTGCACTTGACATCCAAAAATCTAAATATTTATAGAATTATAAGTGTATACCTGAATCTTGGACATTGTAGTCGAAGTTTACATAAAAATAATTTTGTGCTATAATTTTAACCATCTTTGTCTTGACTGAAATTTGGAATTATCCATCCTCTCCTTACCCTGTATAACTTGTGAATTAAGAGTTTACTATATTTTGGGCGCCTGGGTGGCTCAGTGGGTTAAGCCGCTGCCTTCGGCTCAGGTCATGATCTCAGGGTCCTGGGATCGAGTCCCGCATCGGGCTCTCTGCTCAGCAGGGAGCCTGCTTCCTCCTCCTCTCTCTCTCTCTCTCTGCCTCTCTGCCTACTTGTGATCTCTCTCTGTCAAATAAATAAATAAAATCTTTAAAAAAAAAAAGAGTTTACTATATTTTAATTGCCTAATTTTTATTCCTCTTTTACTCTTTGTTAGTGACTGTACTTTAATATGAATTGTGACATTAGGTATTTTAGGTATAAAAAGTGAGTTCTTATCAAGAATATATTAAACTGAAGACTCTTCTTTCTTTCTTTTAATACCAGATACTCTAGATGAATATTTTGAATATGATGCAGAGGAGTTCTTGGTCTCTTTGGCCTTGTTAATAACAGAAGGTCGAACACCTGAATGTTCTGTAAAAGGTCGCACGGAAAGTTTCCATTGCCCTCCAGCACAGTCATGTTACCCAGTAACTAACAAACATGAGTGCAGTGACAAGCTGGCTCAGGTGAGAATTGTGTGTTGAGTACTTTGTATTTATATTTATACAAACTAGTTTAAATTTTGTCATCATCTGTGTTACATCCTAATTCCAGTGTTCACATTTAAATACAAAATTGGTTAGAAAACCATAGTGAATGCAAGTTGGTGCAGCCAATTTGGAGAACAGTGTGGAGATTCCTTAAGGAATTAAAAATAGAGCTCCCCTATGACCCTGCAATTGCACTACTGGGTATTTACTGCAAAGATACAGATGTAGTGAAAAGAAGGGCCATCTCTACCCCAATGTTCATAGCAGCAATGGCCTCGGTCGCCAAACTGTGTAAAGAACGAAGATGCCCTTCAACGGACAAATAGATAAGGGAGATGTGGTCCATATACACTGCGGAGTATTATGCCTCCATCAGAAAGGATGAATACCCAACTTTTGTATCAACATGAACAGGACTGGAAGAGATTATGCTGAGTGAAATAAGTCAGGCAGAGAGAGTCAATTATCATATGGTTTCACTTATTTGTGGAGCATAACAAATAGCATGGAGGACATGGGGTGTTAGAGAGGAGAAGGGAGTTGAGGGAAATTGGAGGGGGAGATGAACCATGAGAGACTATGGACTCTGAAAAACAATCTGAGGGTTTTGAAGGGGTGGGGGGTGGGATGTTGGGGGAGCCTGGTGGTGAGTATTATGGAGGGCACGTATTGCTTGGAGTACTGGGTGTGGTGCATAAACAATGAATTCTGTTACACTGAAAAGAAATTAAATTAAAAAAAATTTAAAAAAAAAAAGAGAGAGAGAGAGATTGGCCAAGGGGCACCTGGGTGGCTCAATCAGGTAAGCATCTGCCTTCAGCTCAGGTTATGATCTCAGGGTCCTGGGATTGAGTCACAAGGTCAGGCTCCCTGCTCAGCAAGGAATCTGCTCCATCTCCTTCCCACTTGTGCTATCTCTCACTATCTCTGTCTCTCTCAAATAAATAAATAAAATATTAAAAAAATTAAAAAATAAACTACAGTGAAAAAAATCCTAATCCTGGACCATAGCTAATTACCTTGACTCAGCATACATGTTGACAGCCAGTTTGACTCAGCATACATGTTGACAGCCAATTTCATACCTGCCTTCTCATACACCAGAATTAAGATTATTACTACTGACTTTATGTTTATTTAGTGGAATTATCTTCATGATTACTTACTTTCCTTGCATTAGTCAGTGTCCCTCTGATACTTTTTTCCCCCCATGGAAGGATAATTTTTGCTATCATATTAGTGTTTAAAAATACTTATTTTGGTAGGTAGTATATAATTTGTTAAAAGGACTTTTCTCAACAGTTCCTTTCTCAGTCTAAATTTATACTTTTAAGATCTTGTCTTTTTTGAGCATTTAGTGAAAATGAATTTTTAATATTTAGGTTTTCACTTGGAATGAATCTTTGTTCTGTAACAATGATACAATTAACAAACTATGCTAGGCCACCTGAAGGCCTGTCAGATACTGTGTTATGGCAGTTATTTTTCCACAAAATAAAACAAAAATAACCCCCAAGAAAATTTGCATCATACCTGTTTAGTACTAATCCGCACTGTGGAACTCAATAGCATCAATCCATTACTTAATGATGAACTCTAAATAGACGAGCCTAAGCAAAGCTCTGCCATTGGTGACTCATTTCTCATATAGATGTCTTTTTACAATTATAGTTTTAAAATTTAAATATAAAACTCCTTGAGCAATTGAGACATTTTGCTTATATTCATTTCCCCCTTAAGTGTCGTCAAGCCAGAAGAACTAGATCTGAGGTCTCATTGTTGTGGAAGAATAACCTTCCAATCATGGTGGAAGTCATGCTACTCCCAGACTGCTGCTACAGTGATGATGGTCCCACCACAGAAGGAATTGATCTCAATGATCCTGCAATTAAGCAAGATGCATTATTATTAGAAAGATGGATTTTGGAGCCAGTTCCTCGACAGTAAGTTGTTGTACTGTTGAAGTTGTTCTTGGTAAATCAGGCTTTCCATTGCTTTCTATAAATTATTTTAGTAATATGTCATGTCTTTGAATTCTTCTACTTATGTAGTAAAATTTAGACATTTAGTACTTATGTGACTTGCAGTGACACTACTTAATGCATGTCTAGACTCTTGAAAACACACATCCTGAATGTTTGTTTTAGCTCCTATCTTTCTAAATTCAGTCATTTCATACTTGCTGGCATTTAAATGATACTTTTTCCTTCCCTTAGGAGTGGAGATCGATTTATTGAAGAGAAGACTCTTCTGTTGGCTGTCCGCTCATTTGTGTTTTTTTCCCAATTAAGTGCTTGGCTGAGTGTTTCTCATGGTGCTATTCCACGAAATATTCTTTACAGGTATGTCTTGGGCAAAATAAGAATAGTGCGTATTCAATTATGTTAGCTACTGAATCATATATCGTTTACCTTTTAAACAGTTAATTTCCTTCATTTATAAATGTAAGTAGATAAAATTTACTGAAGTTGTTCTCAAAACAAGTTAGGGAAATTTAAATGGAAATCACTATGAATTTCGCTTTTTGGGTTAAATTTGGTATAGAATAGTTTTCAGAGCATTTTTTTTTTAAAGATTTTATTTATTTACTTGACAGAGAGAAATCACAAGCAGAGGGAGAGGCAGGCAGAGAGAGAGAGAGAGGGAAGCAGGCTCCCTGCTGAGCAGAGAGCCCGATGCGGGACTCGATCCCAGGACCCTGAGATCATGACCTGAGCTGAAGGCAGCGGCTCAACCCACTGAGCCACCCAGGCGCCCTTCAGAGCATTTTTTAGCTTTCAAGAACCAACAATGGACTTAATGCTGCCATTATAAATACAGTAGAAGAACTTTTTGGACTGCTGAATTTCCATAATGGTAGACTTAATTTTTTGTATTGTGAAAACTGTAAATTTATAGGATGCTGAACAGCTCTCTAATTAACTCTGTAGGCAGGTGGCCATGAGATCACTAGTATCTCTTCATCACTTTGTACAACAGAATTAGCTGAATCCATTTATTTAGTGGTAAATACAAAATTTATTTTTCCTGTTTTGACAGATAATTTTAACTTAAAATATTCTCGAGCCTTAATGCTTAAGTAGTCTAGTGTTCTTAAATAATCATCCCTGTTCTAAGCATAAACTACTGTACTTTTTAGGTGCCTGGGTGGCTCAGTTGGTTGAGCAACTGCCTTGGGCTCGGGTCATGATCCCGGACTACTGGGATCGAGGCACGCGTTGGGCTCCCAGCTCCATGGGGAGTCTGCTTCTCCCTCTGACCTTCTTCTCTCTCATGCTCTCTCTGTCTCTCTCTCAAATAAAGAAATAAAATCTTAAAAAAACTATTATACTTTTATTGGTTTTATCAGAATGATATACATGGTAAAGTAGTTGAAAGTAAAGCCTTTTTACTTCCCTTTAACAGTAATTAATGTAAACAAAGATAAGTATATGATGATCTGGAATTTTTTTATAATATACAATAATATTACAAATTTTATAATCCATTGATTCCCTATTTTTCCTGTACCATTCTAGAATCAGTGCTGCTGATGTAGACCTGCAGTGGAATTTTTCACAGACTCCGATTGAACATGTATTTCCTGTTCCCAATGTTTCTCACAATGTGGCCTTGAAAGTCAGCGTTCAGTCCTTGCCCAGACAATCTAATTACCCAATGTTGACCTGTAGTATTCATGCTAATATTGGCCTTTATGAGAAAAGAATTCAAGAACGTGAACTTAAACCCCATCAGCACCACAATTCTAATGAAGCAGAACAAAGTAATACAAATAGTTCACAGCGTCTGTGTAGCAAACAATCTTGGACCATGGCACCCGAAAGCATATTACATGCAAAAAATGGCACAACTCCAGAATATACTGCAGCCGTCAAAAATGTCAAACTGTATCCAGGCACTGGCAGTAAATCTGACCATGGAACATGTCAAGCCAATATTCTGGGCTTCAGTGGTAGAGGAGATAAAAAGTCACATGAAACACCAGTGAGAACTTTAAAATCATTTTCAATGATTGATTCTAGTGTCTCTAGCCGCCATAGTTCCTGGCAATCAGTTGGTGAGACTAATCCTTTAATAGACTCTTTAATTCAGGAGCGACAAGAAGTTATTGCAAGAATTGCTCAGCATTTGATTCATTGTGATCCAAGCACTTCACATGTTTCTGGACATCCATTTAATATGCAGCAGTCTAGTTCACTTAATTCAAAACTTTACCGCGTTTCACAGGAAAATGAAAATGTGAGAAAATGTAAAGAAACATTCTCTGTTTCTTTTGGTAGTCCAGAGCTTACCTCCTCAGAAGACACCGGTGAGGGAAAAATTCAAGTAAAACCAGAAACTCCTCAAAGTGCCTCTGGCATTTCTGATGGTCTTTATTCTCGTCAGTCTGTTGGTGAGACCAATCCTTTGATAGGCTCTTTACTCCAGGAGCGGCAAGATGTTATCGCAAGGATTGCTCAACATTTGGAGCATATTGATCCAACAGCGTCACATATGTCCCGGCAGTCATTCAACGTGCATGACTCCAATTCGGTTCCTTCTAAAGTATTCAGGAGTTTGTATGAAGACAAAAGTTTGTTGAAGAAAAACAGGGATGACACCTCCATTTCCATTTCTAATACAAAATTTTCCTTATTAGAAGACAGCAGTGAAGGGGAAAACTTAATACCCAATAAATCATTGAGTTCTTTTCAAAGCAATAGTAAAGTCAAGTCCTCTTTGAAACCTCAGATAAGAACTCTGTATCAGGACAATCCTAGTGAAATCATTCAAAATACATTTCTAGAGACACAGAACAAAGCTACTGGTGTTTTGACTCCCTCGAATATGTCTCACTGCAAAAAAAATAACTTAGATTTGATAGTTAGATTGGAAACTGCACTTTCTGACTGTCAATTTAAGGAGCAAGAAATTATCCATGAAGTTGATAAAAAGTATTCAAATTGCAACAGTATTGACAAACAGACTTGCACAAATAAGTATAAGGAAAAAGTAATAAAAAATGAAAATTGTAATCCAGAATCTTTTAGCAATCACCAAGTTGAGAATTCCAAGAAAAATAACTCAAAAATAAAAACTACTATGTTGGAAATGTCTGGATATTTGAACAAACATGAAAATAAGTGCTCAAATAAAGACTCAAAAAGGCCCAAGGCATATGAGCAAAATACTCAACTTAATAGTGTAGAAAATTATCTCAACGATAATGAAGTTTTCAAATGCAAAAAGTCAGACTCATTGAAAAATGAACAGGATAAGAAAGAAGAGACAGTTGATGAGAAGTTGCAGAACTGTTCTCAGAGAAAGAATGTAAAAAACTGTTTGTCTACATGTGAACGACTGAAAAGTACAGAGGTATTGGTAGGTAACGTCTGATATTTCAAATATATTTCTTGAACATTTATTATGGTTTGAATTTTGTTTACAGGAACTCTGGTTATAAAGGCCCAAGGTGCTTATTAATTATAGTATACAGTCTTTCAGAATAAACCTGCAATAAAATAACGTCCTTTCAAAATAACCCACTTAAAAGCAAATGTTAGGTAAATTCTTCCTGTTGCCCTTTGTTGGTTATTTCAGTATTATGGGCAAGTGCTGGAGAGTAAATAGTCAGAAATGTAAACTCATTAGCTTAACATATTGTTTGTTAGCAGCTCTGACCTAATACAGTGTGCCCATTGTGTTATGTCACCACTCATCTAAGGATTTTCAAAACATCTATAGTGAAATCATTAGGCTGTTGGTCAGAATACCTGGGTTCCAGTCCTGACTTCACAATTTGGTCCTTGAGTCACACTGAATAAGTCATGTAACTTTTCAAAACCTCAGTCTCCTCAGTTTTAAAATAAGAATGATCAGTCTCTTGGGTCTCTCTTAGTTGGTGACAATCAAATAACAGATTTTAAAATATTTTGTAAACCTTCCATACATTATGTAAATAAGATACTTCAATTATTTCCATTTTATTTAACTTTCTAACCAAACCAGTTTTTAACTTTAGAAAACCATAATGCTTAAATTTCCTTTATTTCTGTAAGTATTATCACATATAAATCTCAATTATATTGAAAACAACTTCTTTACTACGTTGATCCAAATCTGAATGACCTTAGTTCATTTTTATCACTAAAATCTGTTCTCTAACATATGGATTTAATCAAATGATAGTTTCCAATTTACTAAAATTGTAATTGTCACAAAAACAGTTAGCTTTTCTTGATCCCTCCTGGTACCTAATAGGGTGGCTTAATTTGGCCATAATATTTTTCAAAGTACTAAGAGTTACTTTTTCATATTCTTGTTTTAAATATGATCATAAATTGTTTACTAAGTGCCCAGGCTTTTTTTCTGAATATTTTACACATGTTGGCATACCTAATCCTTCCACTAAACTATGAGGTCAGGTGTTATTACTAATTCCAATTTACAAATGATTCTCAGCTTGGAGAGATTAAGTATCTTGCCCAAGGTCACAAAGCTAGCAAATGGCAGAGCCAGGGCCCAAATTAGTCTTTTCTGATTTTCATGTGTTTTTAGGAATTTCTGGTGTTTGGTTTTAAACTTGCTTAATTTTGAAGAATTAGCCTATTTCCTATATCACTTCAAAAATGTGGTATATTTTAGAACATTCTGTTTTTTTCTACCTGTTGATTAGTTTTTTTTCACAAATTAAAGACATCAGATGTTGGCTTAGCCGTTGTTAGACTCTGAGAATTTATAAATATGACCATATGTTGATAAGGCAATTATATTTGGGCATAGTTTCTTTAGAATATTTGAGTTTATTCAGTATCCTAGAAAAAACTTGGACATTGTTTTCTAATTAAAATAAATGTGTGTGTGTGTGTGTGTGTGTGTGTGTGAATACAGATCTGTAGATCATTAGCTTCACCACCAAGGATGTAATACTTCAGTATGTATTAGGAATAAGACTAAACAAAAAATTACTTAAATATTACCATTACAATCTAATTATTTTCCTAGCAGAAGACTATACCAGTGAAACATTCAAGTGTCTGGCGGAAACATAATTTTCATTCCTTAGATGGTACTTCAACCAGAGCCTTTCATCCTCGAACTGGATTGCCTCTTCTTTCAAGTCCTGTAAGGTTTTTTCCCTCTTATTTCATATTTAAAGTTGGAAGCATCTAAAATGTATACAAATCATTTTATCCAAATTGTAATTGAAAAAATTTTAAATACCTTTAATAGAAATTTCCAGTTAGAAAACATTTTATTTTTTGATATACTTAGTAACTCTGTGTTAATACAGGGAAAGGCTAAAAGCAAGAATAAAAATATTAGGATTATAAGATTTCTCTGAAATTCTTTTGTCTAATATTTTAATTGTTACTAAATATCAAGAAAGTATTTAGTGTCAAGTGAGTTTGTATAAATAAATTTGTATCTTAGCACCAAAGCTAGTTGACACCATCAGGTGGGTCATTTGGGAATCAAATATGTGGTTGTCTTTGACCTGGAAGCCATGCCACATCTTATTTTGAGACACAGAAATCTCCCTACTCTACCTTTACAAATACATCTGTAGATCTGAGTGCAGTGGTGAAGAGTGTTCCTTTGGAGTGACACTGATGTCACCCTGTGTGACATTTGTGACATTAGTTCAATAATATAATCTGATCCTCAGTTTCTTCATCATTAAAAAGGGGGTGATATGGTCTCTTTTAGTGTTGTGGGGATGGTTAGTAAGCAATCAGTAGTTAGTTGCTATACCTGCCATTTCAGTTAAACCTGAGGCAAGTAATCAATATCACAGCAGAAGTGAAAACATGTTGTGTTTTGCTACTGACATGATAATTTCTGTTGCTTTATCTGTGTTATGTAAACTGAAAGGATACAGTATCTGGCCTATGTTCAAAAAATAATTATTGAATAAGAAATCTAGAATTTAAACTTGTAACGTGGACCATACATATTTATTTTAGAGAAATTAAATTCCAAACAATTTAAAATAACCCCAAATATTTGACCTACCTATGGGATGCTTTCAAAAAGCCTGAGTGATGAGGAAAAAAACTGGTCAGCATCATACTGATATAAAATGCACTGTAGACTTCTGTTTAGTATGGTAGACTGAACTGATAAAGGCAGACCCTTCCTTCTCAAATGCAGAAGTCCTGATAGAATATAACCTTTAATACAAAATAATATATAATATAGCCCTTAAATACATAAGATAATGTAAGAGAAAGAAAGATAAATCTCCAAATTTGGGGCAAATTATGGCCCTCTAGGATATCTGAACCTAATACAATGCTAGGGTTTAATGCCTCTGGTGGGACAGGGGTTGAGATGTAAGAACGTGTACATGTACAATCGAAATTGTAAATATGAAAAATATTTTAATTGCTGTGTATGCACACACATGTATGCATAAAAATGCAGATGGATTAACAGATGGATTCAGCTAATTGGACTACACTCAGTGAGTGGAGAGACAGATATTAAGAAAGCATCTCAAATGAAGTACAGAAAGGAAGAGACATGGTAAAATGTGAAAGAACTACAGAGGATAAAATGAGATGTTCAGTGTAAGTCTAGTACAAACTCCAAAAAGTAGGACTAGATGGAACAAGGAAAATGTGGTATCAGAAGAAGTGAAAGAACTTTCCAAATTCGAGACATGAGAGATGAGAGTTTAGATAGAAAACTTCACAATAACTTCACATTTTATAGTCAGAACTTTATACTTCTGACTATGAAAAATAGCATGGTATACTTGTACAACTCAAAAATATTGAGACTGTTTAGACTTTCAGTATCATATTTAATAGGTTTGTGTATTTAATATTCTCTAGAATATTAAACAAGTCTTTCTAATTTGTATGTTATATGTGATTTTACCTTTATTTTACATCTGGATCTTTCATCTTTAGGGTATTTTTAGCTAGCTGGTTTGATTGGTGTCTTAAATGTAATGGGGTATACAATGGTTTTTGAACATGCAGAGTAGTATTTTTTAATCCTGTTCTTTATGCAGCTCCAGGGTTCTTGGAAACATACAGTGGAGTGGGGATGGACTAAGGAGCAGCAGAGCTGGCATCACTATTTAATTTTTTGTTTGTTTCTTTTAATTTTAAAGCTACCAATCTTTTATTACCCTGCAAAATACAGTAGTACAGTTGACCCTTGAACAACTTGGGTTTGGTCTGCCTGGGTCCACTTATATGTGGGGTTTTTGTTTTTGTTTTACTGTAAATGTATTTTCTCTTCCTTATAATTTTCTTAGTAACATTTTCTTTAGCTTTGTTTTAAGAATGTAATACAGTACATAACCCATATAACGTACAAAATATGTGTTAATCAGCTATTTATGTTAATTGTAAGCCTTCCAGTCAACAACAGGCTATTAGTAGTTAAGTTTTGGGGAAGCCAAAATTACATGAGAATTTTCAACTGCAGAGGGTTGGGGGGGGGTGGGTCAGTGCCCCATAATCCCTGTGTTGTTCAAGGATCAACTATATATAATAAAGTAAAAAAGCAAAAGTCTTTTTCTATATTAGGATTCTATGTAAGATTTGGTTTTACAAAAAAAAACAAATTATGCTTCTTAAAAACTCAAAACCTAGTAAAAGTGCTTTTATTAATTTTCTGTTTTTTCCTATCAGTAAATAAAATGAAAACATAAGAACAGTATGTAATTAAGAGCATGATTGTAAGTAGTCAGTTTTGGGAGAAGTTTTATTATTTTCCAGATATGGTCAGCTTTTGTTTGAAAAGTGGTCTATTAATTCAAGAAAAAAAATACAGTGTTTTTAATTATCAAAAATGATTATTTTGACCTTAGGTTCCTCAAAGAAAGACACAATCAGGTTGCTTTGATTTGGATTCTTCATTATTGCATCTGAAAAGCTTATCATCTCGAAGGTATTTAAAATTCATTTGTACTTGTCACTTAGATATGTCAGAAATTATATTCTGTGCTTTCCACAGAGAAAAATTCCGTATATTTTTAGATTCCCTCTGGAAATCTTCTTGTAACTCATAAAATATTAAACAGTGATTCCTGAAGTTACAGGGCAAACCATACCAAAAAGACATGTATCAGAGGCGGTGGAGGATGTCATAGTTAATCAATAGCCCACTATTGGAAATGAGCAGTAATCTGAACAATTAACGTAGTAAATAACAGCCTTCGTAAAAAAAAGTAAAGTTTGTTTATATTTGTGAAATAATATTACACTAATTTCTAGTCTTATACAATAAATGTTTACTCTAAAATCACAATTTTAACAGGAGTATTATTTTCTAGTTCGTTATTTTAAATATTATTTCACACACAATGATTAATGATGAAAAAAGGGAGAAAATAAGAAAATGAGTAGCTTGAGTAGCTACTATATATCCGTCATCATAATAAACACATTGGTTTTAACACTTAAGTAGGTTTGATTATTTGGTCATTTGCCTCCTCCTTCGCCTTACGCTTCTTTGCAAAAAAGCCTTGGAAGTGTATTCCATGTTGACAAGTAATATTCTCATTATTTTCTTTAGTCACATAAGTTTGCCTTTGTATTCTCATTTTTAACTGAAAATGAACACTGATAAAAAACTGTGTTATATATTTCTAGTAGATGTGCCACTATGTGATATATTATAAATTCTTTCTTAAAACTTTTTAGGATATTACTTACATTTTTTGTCAAATATTATAACAAAGACCATAAAATCAAACCAGAATTTTAAACAAAATATCTCATATCTTAAAATTTGGTAGGATTAATTTTTTATCTTACAGCTTAAGTAAAATTAAAATTGATCAAATTCTCCTACTTTAATTTTGTACAAAAAGTCAGAAAATATTGTGCTTAATGTGTTCATTTGCTGGTTTTCTTTTTAATAGTCCTCGGCCATGTTTAAACATTGAAGATGATCCAGATATTCATGAAAAACCATTTCTGAGTTCTAGTGCTCCACCTATAACAAGTCTTAGTCTCTTAGGAAATTTTGAGGTAATGTTTTTCAAAATTATTTTAAGAGTTGGCATTTTTTAACCTTAGATCTAGGGTGTTATTTATGTCATTTGTTTGTGAAAGGGAAATAAATAAATGAATTGTATTTTTCAAATCCTTGAAATCACCTTCTTTCCTTTGCTTTTTCCTTTTCCCCTTCCTTTTTGTAAGAAGCAGAGGTAGAATTGTTGGTAATGACATCCTAGAACTAGTACTTTGTAGGGACGATCAAGAACTTAGGTCAAGTGGAGTGAGGTGTCCATTAATCTAGCTAGCAAAGGGACTTAACCACACCTCACATGGGGTACTGGCTCTAAAACCCAGGTAGGAGGTGGTGGGTGGTAACAGCCCCTTCACAATCAAGAGGTTGACTTACAAAATCAAACAGTTCTTTGAACTATATTTACAACTTTGTTATAAATCTAAATCTATTATAAAATAAGATTATTTTTTTTAAATGGGTAAAGGTTTCCAATAATGTGCTATTTTATTTAATAAGAATGTTTCTACTTAGGATCAACTGTATTATGGGATTAGTTATCCTTAATTAGAAAACAACCTTAAATATTGAAACTAGTGTAATATTATGTGCCAGATGCACATCAATAAAAAAAAAGAGAGAGAGAGAGAGAGAAAGAAGAACAGCCTTAAATGTGAACCTGTAAATGGGGTTTTAAGGATGATTTTAATTGGTGAGCTTTTATGGGAAAATAATTTAAAATTTGTAGTTTTAATAGCTTCGTTGGAATTTTGGTGGTTTAATATGTTAAGAATATGCTGTCTTTAAAACTAAATTTTAATTTTTAGGCTATCTTCCAAAGTTTTAAAATGAAAAGACTTATGGTGAATTGATTTCTTTTCCATGTCACTTTCAAGGTATCACTTCAGAGATGTTGAACTCTGTATTCTCTGTCATTATTTTATAATTGCATAAGGCTACTGTGAGTGTCAGATGTTCTGCAACCTTTGTATTACAAGAAAATCTGTGAGGGGGGGAAAGAGCATCTGATATGTGAAAACCTTAGGGAAGATGGTTAAAAGATCAGTACACTGGAATGTACTTGTGCAGATATGCATACATTTTCACTTGACTTCAGTAGAAAAATACAGAGAGGTTCTGAGACTGTCCAGCTCACAGGTCCTTTTTAATTTATACAAGTCCTGTGTTTCAAGAGTTTATTCCTTTTTATTGCCACAATATGGATATAGCACAATTTGTTTATTCATTTACATCACACTCTAGACCTTTGGGTTCTTTGTTTCCAGTTTTGGCCTATTATAAAACTGCTGTGAGGGTATCTGGGTGGCTCCAGTTGCTTAAGCATCTGACCCTTGATTTCAGCTCAAATCATGATCTCAGGGTCATGCGATTGAGCCCTGCATGGATTCTGCTTAAGATTCTCTCTGTCCCTTTCCTGCTGTCCCTCTCCACTTCACCCTGCTCCACACATTGGTGCATTCTCTCTAAAAAAAATAAATAAATAAAAATAGAATTAAAAATAAAGCTGCTGTGAATATCATGATGTGAGCCAAAGGCAGATGCTTAACTGAATGAGCCACCTAGGCACCTCGACTTTGTCCAGTTTATTATTTTCTTTTATGGATCTTGATTTTGATGTTGTATCTGAAAAATCCTAGGGGTCCCTGGGTGGCTCAGTGGGTTAAAGCCTCTGCCCTCAGCTCAGGTCATGATCCCAGGGTCCTGGGATCGAGCCTCACATCAGACTCTCTGCCTGCCTCTCTGCCTACTTGTGATCTCTGTCTATCAAGTAAATAAATAAAATCTTTAAAAAAAAAAATCTTTTCCTAACCCAGGTTTTCTCAACCTTGGCACAATTGATATGTGAGCCAGATAATTCTTTGTTACGTGATTTGTTTCAAGCATTGTAGGATATTTAGCAGAATCCTTGGCCTCTAACCATTACAGTCCAGTACCACTGTCTGCCCCTCCCTCCAGTTGTAGCAGTTAAAAAAAAAAGTCTCTGAACACTGACATATGTCCCTGGTTGAGAACTACTTACCTAATTCAAAGTCAGGAAACTTTTTTCTAGACATCTTATTGTTTCAGCTTTTGCATCTAGTTCTCTGATCCATTTTGAGTTAATATTTATATATGACATGAAGTTTATAATCAACTGTTTGATTTTTATGAACATGAATGTCATATTATTCTAGTCTTGACGTCAGTTAATTTGAGTTGTCTAACATGTTATCCATTCTCAAAATCGCTGTCACCATTCTAGTTCCTTTCACCTTCATGTAGATTTTAGAGTTAGCTTCTCTATTTCTACAAAACAGTATGCTGAGATTTTGTTTGGATTGCATTGATATAGATCAGTACGTGGAAAATTGACATCTTAAGAATATTAAATCTTTTTTTAAAAGATTTTTGTTTTAGCTTTTAAAATTTTTTATCTTTTTAAAGATTTTATTTATTTATTTGACAGAGAGACACAGCGAGAGAGGGAACATAAGCAGGAGGAGTGTGGGAGAGGGAGAAGCAGGCTTCCGGCAGAGCAGGGAGCCCAATGCGGGGCTGAATCCCAGGACCCTGGGATCATGACCTGAGCTGAAGGCAAAAGCTTAAAAAAAAAAATTTTTTTTTTTTTTAAGATTTTATTTATTTATTTGACAGAGAGAAATCACAAGTAGACGGAGAGGCAGGCAGAGAGAGAGAGGGGGAAGCAGGCTCCCTGCTGAGCAGAGAGCCCGATGTGGGGCTCCATCCCAGGACCCTGAGAGCATGACCTGAGCCGAAGGCAGCGGCTTAACCCACTGAGCCACCCAGGCGCCCCGAAGGCAAAAGCTTAATAATGACTGAACCACCCATGCACCCCTAAGATTCTATTTTTAAGTAACCTCTACACCCAGTGTGGGGCTCAAACTTCTAACCCTGAGGACAAGAATTGCATGTTCTACCCACTGAGCCAGCCAGGTGCTCCAGAATATTAAATATTTTCATCTGAATATAGTGTATCCCTGCATTCATTTAGCTATTCTTTGATTTTTTCATTGATTTTTTTTTGTAGTTTCAGCATGCTTATATCTTAAACATACTTTTGTAGATTTATATCTAACTAATCCATGTTTTCAGGTGATATTATAAATTATACTTAAAAGGTTTTTAATTTTCAGGGTTCCAGGGTGGTGCAGTCAGTTGATTGTCCAACTCTTGATTTTGGCTCAGGCTGGGGTCTCAGGGGTCATGGGATTGAGACCCGAGACCCTCGTTAGGCTCTACACTTAGCACATAGCCTGCTTAAGATTCCCTTCTCTCTCTCTGCCATCTTCCTCCCCCTGATGCATGCTCTCTTTACCCTCTCGGAAAAAAAAATGTTTTTTTTTTAAAGGAAGTTTTCTAACTTTCAGTCCTTCATTGCTGTGTATTAAAATACAAGTGATTGATTGATTTATTTTGTGTGTGTTTGTAATTGCCTATGACCTTGCTCAGTTTATTGATTTTATTGATTTTATTGATTTTGTTGTTGTTCTTTAGGGGTTTTTTTACATAGATATTCATATCTTCTACAAATTGGGTCAGTTTTATTTCTTACTTTGTAATCCATACCTGTATTTCCTTTTCTTGTTTTGCACTGAGGAGGGTCTAGCATGCGTTGCTAATATATTAAAGTCATTAAAAGCTGAATAAAGTCAGAAACTAATATAGGCCATTGGCCTTATGGTGTTCTTCCTATGAAAATGTTACCCATCTTTAGATTTATTTTATTTAGGAAATATTTTTTTTAAGATTCTTTTTTTTTAAAGATTTTATTTATTTGACAGACAGAGATCACAGGTAGGCAGGGCAGCAGTCGGGGAGGGGGAGGAAGCAGTCCCCCCGCCGAGCAGAAAGCCTGATGGGGGCTCAATCCCAGGACCCTGGGATCATGACCTGAGCCGAAGGCAGAGACTTTAACCCACTGAGCCACTCAGGCGCCCCTAGGAAATATTTTTGAGTAACTACCATGTGTTGTGCTGTATGCCAGGAATACAAAGCTAGGTAACATTCCTGCTTTATAGATATTACAGTCAACTGAATATGTAAGTGATTTATAAACTCAAGTAATTATCATTGTAAAAGAAATTAACTCAGTCCTCCCATATCCACTCTGTGCTAAAGGAACTGAGGAAAGCTTTACTGAGGAACTGTCACTTGAGCTTAGTTACAAAAGATAAGTAGGAATTTTTCAAGTAAATTTGCATGAGGAGTGGGAAGGGATTTTAGACAGGGAACTACATTTACAAAAGTAGCAACAGAATATGATGATGTTGGAAAGCATCAGCTTGACTCGGAGCATGAGACTGTGCAAGTGGGGAGAGAGGAGTCAAGAAACGTAGGGTAGGACTTACATGCCATGCTAGGAAGATTTGACTTGATCTAATAGCAGGAAGCATGAAGTTTTGTCTAGTAGGTGATATAATACCTTTTGTTTGTTTGTTTGTAGAAAAATAGTTCTGCCCGTAATACAGAGGATACACTAGAGTAGGAAGGACTTAATTAGAAGATGTACTTGTTCAGAGGAGAGGTTGTGAGGGTCTGAGCTAGGTTAATGGTGGTAGGGAAGAGAGTTGTAGCCATGAGACTGAGTGGTCAAATCACAGAATATGCATTGGATTGATTGCGGGGCAGAAGGGAGGTTAGAAGCTTGGTTATAACATAGATCTTTTGTTCTTAGCTTTTTGATTGGGAATTTCAGAATTGCTAATGTCACAGTTTGAACTTTACAGTATACAAACTATCAGGCTCATGATGGCTTCCAGTGTTCCTTTTTTCCCAGACAACTACTGAATCAAAGATATGGTACTCACATTTCATGATAAATGTGTATACGTATGATATATGTGTAGAAATGAGAGCTTGTGAAAAGTTTAAAATGTTTTTCATACCTAGCAAGATAGCACTAAATTGTTAAAAGTGATTTTCAGCAAGTGAGCTTGAAAGAAATGAAAAAAAAAAAAAAAGAAACTTCTCTATTTGTGTTTCTGGGGTTCTGGGGAGGGGAGATTTATTTATTTACTTATTTATTTGAGAGGGAGAGCATGAGCAGAGGGATAGAAAATCTCAAGCTGACTTGACATGGGGCTTGATCTCACAAACTTGAGATCATAACCTGGACTGGAACTAAGAGTTAAAAGTTTAACCAACTGTACCACCAAGACCCCCCCTTTATTTCTGTGCTTTTAAGTTTTTCTCCACTGCTAAAGACAAGTTAAACTATAAAACATATGTCACATATAATGTTATTTTTTAAAGAAGGAATTATTTTTCAGTTGAAGTTTCAGGTGCTTGGCTCTCTCTTTGCATATGACTATTAACAAGTTTTAAGTGCTTCTCTGTGGCCAGTACCTTGTGGACAGGCTCTCTGAAGATTAAGAAAAGTTCTGATATTCTACCTTCTCTGTTAGAACATATTTTTATTTACAGAGATTAAGAATAACATATTAAACAATTAGATTTAACAGTGAAGTTTAAGGATAGTTAAGTGTGAGTTGGAATAGTGAGAGGAGGCCAAACTTCATACAGTGGTAGAAGATTGATGGGGGACAAGTTGATGACAGGTCTGGTAAACATATAAAGTGAGGACGTGGAAATGTTAGCCACCTTATTTGTTTGTTTGTTCTATGTTTGACTTGTCATTCTTTTCTTTTCTTTCTTTTTTTTTTTTAAAGATTTTTATTTATTTATTTGACAGACAGAGATCACAAGTAGGCAGAGAGGCAGGCAGAGAGAGGAGGAAACAGGCTCCCCGCTGAGCAGAGAGCGCGATGCAGGCCTCGATTCCAGGACCCTGAGATCATGACCTGAGCTGAAGGCAGAGGCTTTAACCCACTGAGCCACCCAGGCTCCCTCTTTTCTTTTTAAGTAGGCTTCAGGAGCACCTGGGTGGCTATTGGTTAAGTGGCTGCCTTCAGCTCAGGTTGTTATCTTAGCATCCTGGGATGGAGCCCTGCATTGTGCTCCCTGTTCAGCAGGGAGTCGCTTCTGTCTCTGCCCCTTCCCCCTGCTCCTGTGCTCTCTCTCTCTCTCAAATAAATAAAAATAAAATCTTTTAAAAAAATAAAATAAAATAACGTAGGTTTCATGCCCAGCATGAAGCCCAGTGTAGGGCTTGAACTCATGACCCTGAGATCAAGAGCTGAGTTGAGCTCATGATTGGGATATTTAATGGACTGAGCCACCAAGGTGCTCCTATTTAATTTGATGTTAATTTCAGTGAAATAAACAATGTAATGTAATGTTTTCTAATTGCTGTGATTAGGACTTCCAGTACTATGTTGAATAAAAGTGAAAGTGGACATCCTTTTCTTTCTCCTGACCTTGGGGGATTTCCCCTTTAAGTATGGTATTCACTGTGGGGTTTTCATAGATAGCCTTTATTATGCTGAGGTATGGTCCCTCTAACCCTACTTTGTTGAGGGCTTTATTATGAATTGATGTTTTTCTGTGTCTATTGAAATGGTCCTATGGTTTTTATCTTTCTCTTATTGAAGATATGCATCACATTAATTGATTTGCAAGTATTAAAACCACCTTTGCATCCCTGGAATAAATCTACTTGATTGTGGTGAATGATATTTTTTAATGTGTTGTTGGATTCTGTTTGAGTAGCAACCATATTTTTTTAGTGCCAGAAAGCGTGATAATGTATTCTGTAAATGAAAAACAGACAAAAAACAGGATGTGTGTCAACTTCTAAAATTCATTTCTTAAAAATTTTGTCTTCCAGGAATCTGTCTTAAACTATCGGTTAGACCCTCTTGGCATTGTTGATGGTTTCACTGCCGAGGTAGGGGCAAGTGGTGTTTTCTGCCCCACACATTTGACTCTTCCTGTTGAAGTGTCATTCTACAGTGTTTCAGATGATAATGCTCCCTCTCCTTATATGGCAAGTATTTTAAAAATTGTCTTTGTCTGCTAAAATCAACCAATTTAATGACAAATGTCTTTACAGAGATTTAAGCCTGCTTTCTCAAAATGCTTGAAACAAAGCATTTCCTAAGAGAAAACTAAAGGCTGAATGAGACTAAAATACCAGCGTGTTACTTCACAATCATTGAATAATCCATCAAAAACTAATGATGTACTACTATATGTTGGCTAACTGAACATAATTTTTAAAATGTTACCTCACAACCTCTTTTTCAGCTAGCTCTAACAACAAATTTCCTCTTTTGCATTTGAGGCTCTGCTGAAAATTTACTTGCTTTTATGTGATTTGAAAAATGAAAAACTATTAGTGGCACTATAATTTCATATCTTGCTGAGTTCACACAAATTCTCAAGTGCTTACTGTGCACCCTGGTCCCACAAGTGTTGCCTTCCCACGTGATCCTCATCTCAGGAAGATTTAGTTAACGATTTGGTGAAGTAAGTCTTCTGAGAGACTCTTTTACCCCCTTTATCCTATTTGTATTGAGACCATTTTTTTCTAATCCTAGAGTTGATTTCTAATCCTAGCTATTTCTGTTTCCATACGTATGTTCTAACGGGGAGAGTAAGATATCCAAGGGTAATTTAGAGCAGTTTTGAGCCTTATGATCCTATGATTTCATCTTTCCTGTTTTTGTTTTTGTTTTTGATTACTTGAGGATAAAACAAGCCTTCAACTGCAAAAATGACACAAGGTCCAAGTGTATGTTTAGTTTCAGCACTTTATAAAAGACAGAGATGGAGAGGAGACTAACAGTGCAAGTCTATAAGAAGTTTACAGTAGTGGTATCAAATAGGGAGTCAGATCTGTGTTTTCATGTTAGGTCTTACTTTGAGAAATACAAATTGCTGTAGTTACAGAAGTTTACAGCTCCGGCCTTGCTACTTGAATTTCCTAGCTTATCACATGACCCTATTGATTGCTCTCCTAATATATCCCTCTCCCCAACCTTCTAGATTGTCAAGGACTAAAAGCTGTAAAAAGAGAATTCTGTGCAATTAAGAAACAACAGAGAAAATGAAATTATACATTTTGGGGGACCTAAATATAACCTGTTCATTATTGGTCCAGTTTGCTCAGGAAAATTATTTTAGCCTTACTGCATTCTAAGGGTGAGGTTTTTTTTTTTTTTTAAGATTTTATTTATTTATTTATTTGAGAGAGAGCATGAGCAGGGGGAAGAGCAGAAGGAGAGAGAGAAGCAGACTCTTCTGCACTGAATAGGGAGCCTGACACTGGGCTCAATTCTAGGACTCTGGGACCGTGACCTGAGCCAAAAACAGGTGCTTAACTGACTGAGCCACCCAGATGTCCCTGAAAATTTTATTTAAGAGCATGACCAGTGTTTCATACTTATATTTAAAAACAACATCATGGGGCGCCTGGGTGGCTCAGTGGGTTAAAGCCTCTGCTTTCGGCTCAGGTCATGATCCCAGGGTCCTGGGATCGAGGCCCGCATCGGGCTCTCTGCTCTGCAGGGAGCCTGCTTCCTCCTCTCTCTCTGCCTGCCTCTCTGCCTACTTGTGATCTCTGTCTGTCAAATAAATAAATAAAAATTAAAAAAAACAAAAAAACAACATCATGGTGTCTGCTCATTTATTCAGGTTTTCTTTCCCCAATAACATTTACAATTATGGATCCATAGTCATAAAGATGCACAACAGTAACTATTATCTAAAACAAAGACCCAGGGGTGCCTGGGTGGCTCAGTTGGTTAAGTGTCTGCCTTTGGCTCAGATCATGATCCTAGCATCCTGGGATCGAGTCCCACATTAGGCTCCTGGCTCAGCAGGGAGTCTGCTTCTCCCTCACCCTCTGCATCTCCCTTTGCTCATGCTCGCTTGCTCATCGCTCTCTTTCTCTCTGTATCTTTCTGTCACTTGCTCATCGCTCTCTTTCTCTCTGTATCTTTCTGTCTGAAATAAATAAATAAAATCCTTTAAAAAAATAAAACAAAGACCCATTCCTTCACAGACCTGCCCAGTTATCACAAAGCCACCTGATATTCATTTACCATGGAAAAATGTATCTACTTTTCCAGTATAATTTAGAAAAAATAACAGCTAATTTTGGATAACTAGTAACATGGAAAGTACAACTGATGTAAGTTTGGTATCAGAATAAATGTATCATTCTGGAGTGCTTACAATATTAAAATAGAACTATAAAAGGTATCCATTTTTCTTTACCAGGACATCAACAAGTCTCATCAGTTTCACATATTCTATTGACATTTAGTAATACGGAATGGAAATGTAAAGTCTACAATATTGTAATCTGTCATAATGTACAAAGTCCCCAGTGACTGTTATGATGACTTAGAAACAAGATAAAAGAGCAAATGGCTGGAAATCAGCTCAAGTAAATATCTTTGAGTGAAATTTACAAACAAGAGAGAATTTGAACTCTGCTTTTAAAAAAAACAGACCAGCATTAATCTTTGATTTTAGCTGACATCTAAAACACATAGGATTAAGAGATACAAGGTTTTGTCACTTTGTCTCCAGAAAGTACACACAAATGATTATAGCTTTTGATATGGAAAGGGTATGAATCAGGTTATTGAGTTGGCTTAGTCTGTCCTTTCAGAATCCCTGACTTGCTGTTCTCTGATAATATTCTTCAGTAAACTTAGCATTATGTAATTAAATTTTTTCTAGGTTATTTTGTTCATTAGGAATGGGTTCCTTTTGTAAATGACCTAGTTCAAATCTTAGACCACAAATCTTTCCTACTAAATAAAATTAATCTTGTTTCTTCAGGGATTCTTATTTACATTTTGGTAGTTTAGTATATTTTCAAAGGATTGATCACATTTTGACAAGATAGTATATATCACAGACCAGCAGATCTGAGACACCTTGGGATTTCTCATCACAAATAACACAGATGACTCATAAACATACAATTTGGCACAAGGACTGAAAATTCTGTCTTTGTGGTATAGAAGTTGTACAGGATTTTTTTCATTAAATAATCACTTAAAGATTAGCTCAAAGCCACATAATCTCTCTCCAATTTGGGCATCAGTGGTAAAAATGTTATCCAACTGCTACATAACAATATTTCACTGTTTAGAAACTATTGAATGGTGGGACCAGGTAAAATATTCTAAGGAATGTATGCCAGTGGTAAATTCATGGTATGACTTCAATTATCATCATATTAACAGGACCATATATATTATTTTTTTGTATTTGTAATTCACCAAATTAAGATAAACTTCCTTTAGTTTTACTTATTGCATAGTCTCTACAGCAGAGTAATTTCAGGAGTTTTTTTGTGTGATTTTGACCCAACTTAGTTTACCTTAACCTTCCTATTACATTCTATAATGCCAGAAAAAAATGTATTTTTCTTCTTTATGTTAAACACTATAATTTTTTATAGGTAGATACATTAATATGGTGACCAACTAAAATAATGAAATTATTAAAATATAACAAATAAATTAGTAATAATACTAATGAAATTCCACATAGTTTCCCAATTTGTATCTAAAATTCCTAATCTATGAATGCCCCTATTAGTCTTACATTGCTTAGAAATAGTTGTAAATTGTTGGCATATATATAAGGTTTTAAAAATATACATACTGTCTTTATAAATTGATTTAGTTACTGTTACCATGTTCTGAAAGCTATTAAAGTTAATAAAAGAATAAAGCTATTAAAGGAAATAAATATAGTCTTTTTTTTTAAAAGGGTTTTATTTATTTATTTGAGAGAGAGAGAGTGTGAGAAGGAGGAGGGTCAGAGGGAGAAGCAGACTCCCCTGCTGAGCAGGGAGCCTGATAACGGGACTCCATCCTGGGACTCCAGGATCATGACCTGAGCTGAAGGGACTTGCTTAACCAACTGACCCACCCAGGTGCCCCTAAGTACAGTCTTTATGGTAGTTTTTGCCCCACCAGTTCTCTTAAATGTATTTAGGAGAAGGTAGCAAGGAAAATGGTAATGTGTTGCCTATAGCAATGTGATTATAAAGATAGCTATTATTTGGTTATATTCGACTTTCTTTTTCTGGAACTAGGAAGAAGAGGGGCATTATATACCATAGCTTTTTTTCACATAAACAAAATTGTAAGAGAGAAATTGTTTAAAGCTTCATTATTGCTTTGATTAGGAATGCAGTTTTTTGATAGGCTTTTTTTCATGCTTTAAATGACCATGTGGTAAATCAGATTAGACAAGAACAACCTATGTCCTTTCAGTGACCATTTCCACGAATATTTCCTAATATTAATGTGTTAATTTAATAGTCGGAGGTTGGCACTTGACTCACATAGCAGAGTCTGGCCCTCCTCTTTACGTTTGCATGCTTTTTTTCACCCTCCAACCCTAGTCTGTCTTACAAATAACAGAGATGTTTGATGGGACAGTCCTGTTTTATATTTACTTCTACTGAAGTTTGACATGTTTTGGCATGTACAATATAAAATGTTGGGATATGAAATGTAGAACATGCAATTATTCTATGTAACTACTTGAAACTGTTATCCCAGTTAAATGAATCAGCCTTCCTTTCTGAAAGCTATCTAAGAATTAAATAGCACAATTAACCACCTGTAGTCATTTGTTCATCTTGCCTATCTAGAAACTTTCACATGTGCAATTCTAACTTTCCTGGTTTTAATTTATGCTTGTTTGCTGTCATCTGGGCTTCTGTAGTGACTAGAACATGCTTCTCAGAAAACTAATTAATATAGAATGGTAGTACTTCTCAAACTTTAATGTACATATGATATCATCGAATTATCGAGTACCTCCTTCAGGAACAATACAAGTGGGGATCTTAAAATACAGCTTTGATTTGGTAGGTCTAGGGAGAATCATAAATTGTACATTTCTAAGACGTTTACAGATGAGTCTGATGATGCTGGTCTGTAGTCAGAAATCCATATATTAATTTAACTCACCGGCTGAAGAATTAACTTCACTGTTGGCTAATCTTAGACCCGTTTGCATTCCTGACTTCTTATATGTCCAAAGAACAGTAAATTGATTGCTTCTTCATTTCCATCGTCCCATGTGATAACAAGGGAATAATCCCATTTTCTCCCTTATCTCCTTTTCAGTCAACGAGCTTCTTATTTCTGTATTTTATATCTTAATATAAATTTCAAGCAGTGTAATGTTATAATATTAATCATTGCAACATCTCCAGGAAGAACAGTAATCCTTTCTGGACCCTCACTGTTCCATACTCAGAATGTACCTATCAATGGGAATATTTTTGCATACAAGTCAAATTCTAAAATGTTAGTAATTACATGGTTTATTATTTTTCGTCTTTTATTTACATGTGCATCAGTTTGTACTCAATTTGTCTTCTTTTATTTCAAGGGTGTGATTACTTTAGAGTCCCTTGGTAAAAGGGGTTATCGAGTACCTCCTTCAGGAACAATACAAGTGGTATGTGTTTTATAGCCTACAATTGCAATAATCATTCTCTCACATACATATAGAACTTAGCCCTTTCTCCTGCTACTGCTGCTGCAACAACTTTGGTAAGTAACAGTGGGGCTGCAGCTTTCTTTGGAGTTTCCCTGCTCTGCCCCAGGAATGGCCATGTGGGGACCTTCATAAAAGGAAAGCATAAATAATCTAATGAAGGTGAATGCTTTAGAAAAATAGTATACGCCAGTTTACATAACTTGAATAGAGCCATTTTCAGTGTAATTAGAACTAACATTACTAGTGCCTTCTATTTAATATAATTAGCCAGACTGAGATTGACCTATTTCAAAGAAGACCTCAACTATTAGTAATGCTTTGGCAGGAAACCTTGGAAAATAAAATTATATGATCCCTAGTGTAATAATTTCAAAGTTAATCTAAGATGGTTATTAAAAGTAGAAATGTAGTCTGACAGATATGAGTGCAGAGAAGGCACCCTCTTGGTCTAGGTGTTGGTCTTGTTTTGGCTCAGGAAAATTCCTCTAGCCCAGAGCAGTCATTTATCATTGGTCTTGCATTCTCAGAAGACTTATTTGTTATCAAGGTCAGTTTGTGATTGAGTTCATCTCCAAGTCAGACCCAGGATAATCCTGCGGGCCCAGAAGTCTATTTTCCAAAGCTGGAGCTTGTAGACTAAAAAGAATCTAATTGATATTTGTTGGTTATAACTCAATAGAGCTGAAATTTAAAGAGGAAAAAAATACCTAGCTAAGTTCCTTACACTCAAGATCTGGTCTAATTCAATAAGCCTTCTTATTGATGTCTTTTGGCCTCAATGTGATCAGTGTTTCACCAGACCACTTTTACTCATCACCATTGTTCAAATACAGCAAGGGCTCTGTACATTTATTTCCTGTCTCACAGGGATGAAACACAGTACTATGTAATACTTATGTGTGCATATAATGCAGTATATACACATATATAAATTTTACCAAGAAAGAATCACTGCATATTAAAGTAATACTTCTATGTTAAATGCATTTCTTGAATTTAAATGAGTGATAATCTTCTCGTTCTCTCACCTCTGGCTATGTAGTTCGTGTGACAGAGTAGGTCACTGGAAAGCTAGCTATCAGTTGTCATAATAATGACCCAGAGGCAGCATATTTATACCTCTTGTTTGAGAACAGCCAACTTTTAAAATGATTAATTTTAAATCTGAAACTTAGGCATGTCTTTCATTCCTTATATAGTTTAATTATGTATAAACATGGTTTGAACTCCTGGCTTGCTAGTTGTTGTGGTTCTTGAATGTATTAGCCTTAATCTTAAGACTCACTAGATTTCAAAAGTTGGATCATAATATTGATATATTTCTCATTTTGATTCAGTGAGTGATGTCCAGTGCCACGGATGAGCTTCTGAAAGCATGGGCACCAAGTTACCTATTGATGTGTTGGTAATTTGGTTAAAGTCAGATCAGCAGCTTGGGATCTTGTTTAAAAATTAGTACTTAAAAAAAATAATATTCCTTCAATTATTAATAGCCATGTATCAGTTGAATTTAATTCAGTCTTCACTAAAGATACGTATTTTGGTCTATTATGGTATTGGTGATTTTTTAAAAGTTTAGTGTCACTACAGTTTTTGCAATGAATCCAACTGTAAGAACATGAAGTATTATTCATCCTACTTTGTAACTAATAATAATGAACTTTATTTTCTAAACTCAGAAAAATTTCCAAATAAGGGAATTTCTCTTTTTTGAGAACACATTTTTAATTTTATATAACTATGTGTACCTAATATACCAAAAAGTCTAGTTTTACCCAGCTATTTTTAAATTTTTCTATTTACTCACTATTAAAAATGTAAGGAAAATTAATATTCTGAGTATTTCGCAGTTGACACACTTTAATAAAGCTAATGTTTGAAATAAGTGAACTGGAATGTTTTAATTCAGTAAGGGTGTATTTTGCTTACTTTAGTGGAAGCATTTCTTAAAATCTGAACAAAGAGTAAAAGCTATGTATTACCTAATATGAAATTTGTGACTAAAAATTTTGATTTGTTACAGGATTTTGTATTACTGGGAAATAAAAAATTGAAACATTTTTTTAAAAAAGTGAATATCACTTCATAAACTTTTAAGATGTTATTAACTTTAGTTCCCAAAACTGAATTATATCCACTGGGATTAACTTATTAAAAAACTATTTTATTATTGGCACAATCATTTTGCATCAAATCAACAAACCACTTTTTAAAGAATAATTTTTATGTTGTTTCTTCAGACCTTATTTAATCCTAATAAGACTGTGGTGAAGATGTTTGTTGTGATATATGACTTGCGAGATATGCCAGCCAATCATCAGACATTCCTTCGACAAAGAACTTTTTCTGTACCTGTTAAACAAGAAATGAAGAGAACTGTTAATAAAGAAAACATCCGACATGCAGAAGAACGGTTATTACGCTACCTCATACATCTGAGGTAATGTTTCAAATATATATGAAAGTACGTTACTAAAGAAGAACTTCAAAATTTTTGTTTATTTTAACACCTGTCACTTTGACTAGACCAGTATCCTTTGGAACTTGCTTAATTTGGAAACTTTTCATATGCCAAGATGCAGAAAAAACATAGCATATCTTCCTACAGTCATTGTTACTTGTTGAATTAGGAGAGTTTTCATTTATAGCAATGTAATGTAAAATATTTTATATCAAAAAAATGCTCACCTATCTGGGGCAGTGAAACACATTTTTGAAACCAATAGAATTATATGAACTGCATATGCAGCTCTATATTTTCTAGTGGCCACATTAAAAAAAAGTAGTGAGAGAGAGGAAAGATGAATATATTTTATTTAACTCAACTTATCCAAGTGTTATAATCTGAATATATAATCCACATAGGGGCGTCTGGGTGGCTCAGTGGGTTAAGTCTCTGCCTTCATTAAGGTCATGATCTCAGGGTCCTGGGAACAAGCCTCGAATCAGGCTCTCTGCTCAGCGGGGAGCCTGCTTCCTTCTCTCTGCCTGCTTGTGATCTCTCTCTCTGTCGGATAAATAAATAAAATCTTTTAAAAATATTATGAATGAGGTATTTTTACATCCTTTTATTGTAAATGTTTGAAATCAAATAGAGATTTATAGGAACAGTACAACTCAATGTGAAGTAGCCACATTTCAGGTGCTCAGTAGCTACATGTGGTTAGTGGCTACTGTATTGGGCAGGGAATGTTTTTAGCTTTTATTCATTCATTTAACAAGTATTTGTGTGTCAGTATGCTCCTGGGCACCGGGGAAACAACAGTGTGAAAATCTCTGTTCTCAAAGAGTTTATATTCTAGTAATTCCATCAGAAATACCTTTTCCTCTGACTTTTGCTACCCAGGTCCCAGCACTAGGTTGTGAGAAGCTATTTGTCCTTGAGGTCCAAGTTGCCAGTATTCTGGGACTAGGTTTTCTGCCCTTAAATCCTAGTGTAGCTCTCAGGCAATGAGCAAATCTATTGGTTAATAGCTGAATAGCCTTCCCCCCTGCCCCAAGATTTTATTTGTTTGACAGCACAAGCAGGGAGAGCAGTACGCAGAGGAAGAGGGAGAAGCTCTCTTAGCAGAGAGCCCAACATGGGGCTGGATCCCAGGACCCTGGAATCATGACCTGAGCCAAAGGCAGATGCTTAACTGACTGAGCCACCCAGTTGCCCCTGAATAACCTTTTGGTTATAGCTCTGTTGTTAGTAATTTTCTGATGCTGTTCATAGTAAGTTCTCAGTCATATCAGCGAGACTAATTCATTTTAGCCTAACTCCCTTGCTCCAAAAGTTGCTATTCCTGAGGAGGCACCTCTCATCCAGGGCCCAGGCAGAAGACCTTTAATCTGCTACTGATGGGGACCACCAGCTATCTTTCAATAGATCTACCTTGTGGTGGTCTAGAATGAATAAAGAGTTGTCCACTCAAGTCTCATACTTGAAAAAGTCTAGTACTGCTTAATTGGTACTTTTCCCTTGGGGTCTTCTGCCTGTTGTTCTGAATCCTGGGGACATGTTAAACTGGCTCAGTGTTTGTTTTGGGCGGAGGGGTGTGGTTTTTCTTTTTTTAAGATTTTTATTTACTTATTTGACAGAGATCACAAGTAGGCAGAGTTGCAGGCAGAGAGAGAGGAAGAAGCAGGCTCCCTGCTGAGCAGAGAGCCCGATGCAGGGCTCGATCCCAGGACCCTGGGATCATGACTTGAGCCAAAGGCAGAGGCTTAACCCACAGAGCCACCCAGGCGCCCCTGTGTTGTTGTTTTTTTTAAGATTTTATTTATTTGACAGACAGAGATCACCAGTAGCCAGAGACGCAGGCAGAGAAAGAGAGAGAGGGAAGCAGGCTCCCTCCTGAGCAGAGAGCCCGATGTGGGGTTTGATCCCAGGACCCTAAGATCATGACCCAAGCTGAAGGCAGAAGCTCAACCCACTGAGCCACCCAGGTGCCTCTGGCTCCATGTTTTTAAACCCAACTCTACACTACCTGTTATGAGCCTGATGGGAAGTGTTATATAGATTGTGGAATAAAAATCTGAAAACAGACTTGGAAGACTTTAAAAAGAGAAATGGTATGAAATAGCAGACTGTAAGAATAGCTCTCAGCCCAATCTAGGATAAGATTCAACTCTCTACACTTCCATTTGATACCATTTCTCCTGAAGTTTCACCACCATAGCACTACATAAGCAACATTCACTAAAGTAAACATAAACCACCCCAGCCTTTATAATCCCCACATAGTGATCAGATACTTTAAATGCTGTAAAGAAACTTCTTTGGGAAGTATACCACTTATGTATGAGTATGTTCTACTTGCTAAAGGTCTCAGTTTGCTCCTTCAGATTAAGAAGGTAAAAAAACTTCAGGCAGAATGGAAGAGTAAGCTGACATTTGGCTCACATACAACTGACCATCAGATGTTTCAGCTAATTTAGGAGTAAAATTCAGAAACCCATAGAGTATTTCTGCTATGCAAAGGGAAAATGAGAGAGATTAGCACTAAAGAGTATGTTTGTATGCTTGACTAGCTTTCAGACAAGTTTATAGGACAAAAGACTCCAGCCCCTGTATTATGTCATAGATATTAGCAGGGTATCAACACAGTTCCATACACAGTTGTGATACCATTTTCATTTCACTACAAACTTTTGTCTTTTTAATGATGTTTAGGCTTTATTTAGCTACTAGCCATTACTAATGATAGCAATAATTACGCTATACTTGATTATTTTCTGTTGTGACTTTTCAAGTTTGGAATCCTTTTTAATGCACTCAAAATTGGGAGAGGGCAAGTTACATGAAATGGTTGTGACTAGAAGATGCTAGAACTGCAGAGCCCAAATGTAGTGTGATTGACTAACATGAACTGAAACTTGACACTGTAGGTGAGGGAAGGTGCATGTGTTACGGTGTCAGGGATGAAAGTAAGATGGTATGGGAAACAAGCTTTACAGAAAGAAGCGCCTCTGATCATATGAGGAGGAAAGGGAGTGTTGATTGTTCAGGTAGTGAATAATAAGGGAGAAACACTTAACTAGCAGCACAAACTTCGGCAATAGGAGACTAAATAAATATCTTGTTAAAGAGTCACTCTTAATATTGTAGCAAGACTAATTCTTCCTGCTTTCAAAATTTAAATCCTCGTTTGTTTGTTTTAAAAACTCAGTGCCTACAATGTTGCATCTTTCTGTTTGCTTGTCTGTATAGGTTCCAGAGTTCTAAATCTGGAAAGATCTACCTCCATAGAGATGTACGGCTCCTGTTCTCAAGAAAGTCAATGGAAGTTGATAGTGGTGCTGCGTATGAACTCAAATCTTACACTGAATCGCCAACAAACCCTCAGTTTTCACCAAGATGTTGATAAGGAGTGACAGTTTAAAGTATTCGCTCAGTACCCAAGTTGGAAAGTAAAAATTAGCGTAGAACGGAGTGTACCAATTAACAACCAGGAGAGTGGATCCTCTCCTGTTACCCTGGACCAGTTTTTATTAAAGGATTCCTGGAATGAGATCCACATATTCCAAGTAGACTGGAAACACTCATGTCCTAATAAGCCTTTTTGTACTGTTGAAACCACTTCATTGGACGTGTTGCAATAGCAACCCCCCCCCCCAGTTAGATTAGTGTTGACACATTTTATTTCTCAGTTATTTAATATTTAATGTTTTCCTTAATACTCAAGTGATGTTTGTCTCTAGTGTTCTAATGTAGCACAAATCCTATGTAAAATCATACTATGTATTTTTGACATTAATGTTGAAATCCAAAATATATGCACAAATCTTTAATTTTGTGTGATGTGTTTTAAGTACTATTCATTTAATTTATTGAAAATGAGAATGAAATGTTGAGCTTCTTTAAGATTAACGCACTATGCAAGCATGTGTACTTTTTATATCTCCCAGCTCTAGTTTTCACCCCATCCAGGTTGCTGTAGTCCTTTAACATGCTGTTTTGGCAGTGCAACGTGGACTAAGCTGCTTCACATTCCCTTTGCAAGTTCAAATCGTTACGCCCATTGGTACTCCTTCTAGAACTCCTTATCCCTAAAACAGTTCTATTTTTCCTTAATTACTACTGCAGAGGCTTTACATTAAATTGCTGTCCCATGCTAGATAACTTTTGCAAATTGTTAAAAAGAATATGTACTTTGAAAGTAAATTAGTATTTATATTGTAAATATACGCAAAAAACAAAGAAATGTGTATTTGGCTTTTATTTTTAGATGAGACATTCATGTGATTGAGTGATTTCTGGTAGCCATCAGACAGTTTCCATTCTAGCTTTATAGCAGACGAGAGGAGAGGGAAGTTGTCTTGAGCTTCTTCCCCAAGGAAATTTACCACTTTTTAAAAAGTTTTTATTTATTTATTTTGGAGAGAGAATAAGCAGGGAGGAAGTGGGGGCAGACCCCCTGCTGAGCAGGAAGCCCAATATTGCTCAGTCCCAGGACACAGAGATCATGGCCCTAGCCAAAGGCAGATGCTTAACCGACTGAACCACCCAGGTGCCCCCAAATTTATCACTTTCTTGCTCAGGGTCACAATGGAAGGAAGGCATTTGGCAGCTAGGAAAACTCCTAAGCAAGGGAACTTGGCTGAATGTAGCAAAAGCCCTCCCTTCATCCCCCTTAGAAAAGTGGTTTTAGATGTTTGTGCACTGACAGTGGACAACAGGAGATCAGATAACAAGGCACAGATAAAATACCAACAGGGCACCTGGGTGGCTCAGTTGGTTAAGCATCTGCCTATTGGTTTCCATGATTTCATGAGGCTTAGGTCAGGATCTCATGGGTTGAGAGACTGAGCCCCTCATTGGGCCCTGTGCTCAGCACAGGGAGTCTGAAGATTCTCTCCCTCTGCCTCTCCTCCCACACATGCGTACACATGCTCACTCACTTTCAAATAAATCTTTAAAATAAAATACCAGCTAAGAAAAAAGGCTATTGGTATTCCATAAAGCTTAAAAAAAAAAAAAAGTTGTCAATGGCACAAATTTGTGAAGATTTATTCTTAATTTTCAGACCATGGAAGCAACATGGAATTAGGACCCAGAACATTTGGACTGTAGTACCAGCTCTAATAGTATCTAATAGGACTGACTCCAGGAATTCTCTAAACTTTTTCTGGATCTGTGTGAAAGAGAAAATGGGGTGAGAATATTGATAATATGCCTGCTTATATTCTGTCATCTGATTGTTGGAATCAATATTCTAATATATGTATCTTGATTTCTTACACATTGACCTAAGTAAATATTGGTAATTCTATATAAAACCTGGAAAAAACACCAAGTATTTAAACCATCAAAATACCTTTTTAAAAATTATTATGGTTTCTTTGACCTCTCTAGTAATCCAAAAATTAGTGATGTATGTTGTATGCAGGTGTCTTTTTACATGGATACCTCACTGTAACCTTTCTAGAATTATTTCTAATAACATGGTTTTCCATGTTTCTGGGCATTTTTTTTCCTTTTGTAAGATTTATTTGAGAGACACAGAGAGAGAGAGAGTGTTTGTGTGTGTGTGTGTGTGTGCATGTGCACACGTGCACGAGGGGAAGAACAGAGGGAGAGGGAGAAGCAGACTCCCCGCTGAGAAGGGAGCCCCATGTGGGGCTCAATCCCAGGACCCTGGGATCATGATCCGAGCCAAAGGCAGATGCTTGATCAGCTGAGTCACTCGGGTTCCCCTTTATGGGCATTTTAAAGAAAATTTTAAGATGACTGAAACATATGGGTGCATCCTGTGCTCTTGCTGCAAGTTTGTGCAAGGGAAACATACTGAAATTTTGTCCCTCTTTTTAGAGCCTCTTATGCCTACATTGTTTTTTCCAATTGAGATATGGTCACCCGCACCTGTCTGCTCTCACTTGCCCTGGCACTATGTCTAATATAATAGTTGTTTTCCCACCCTTCTGTCACAAGCCGAGACTTGACCACACTTTCCTGCTTCTTCCTTTCCCTCTGACACTTTCCCACCCCACTCCTACCCCCATCCCCAACTTCTCTCTCTCAAATAAAAATCTTTTAAAAATAAATAAAAAATAGGGACGCCTGGGTGGCTCAGTTGGTTGAGCAGCTGCCTTCGGCTCAGGTCATGATCCCAGCCTCCTGGGATCGAGTCCCACATCGGGCTTCTTGCTCAGCAGGGAGCCTGCTTCTCCCTCTGCCTCTGCCTGCTATTCTGTCTGCCTGTGCTCACTCTCTCTGTAAAATAAATAAATAAAATCTTTTTTAAAAAAATAAATAAAAAATAAAAAGATTCCCTCCTGCCATTTTCCCCCACCAGGACTTTGTCATTCCCAGAACAAAAGGAAAACCTTTCTCTTTCAAGGCTTCATTCTAAGGATTCCTACTCTTTGCTAATTAGTTTTGTGAATGAAGCAGTGACTCTTTTTCAAACTTAAAAGAGTGATGCAATACATGTTCATTATCAGATTTTTTTCACATTACTTAATTATGTAAAATAACTATGTAAGTCCCTTTCTCTGTTCACCCTTTCAGCTATAACTTTATAGAGGTGGTCACTGTGAAATCTTGATATTTGACACTCCTTGTGGTCTACTAGACCTAGAAATACACTGTTAGTTTAGATGGGAAGAAGGCTTTTCATCATGGTAGGAATTCATTCTCAATTCCTAAAATTATACATGCATTGGAATTGGCCCATTCTACTCCATCATGGATTATCTATGAGAAAGATATGCTCTCTAAAATTTTTATTGTAGTAGTTTGTGAGATATGTATTTTAAACTTGGATCCTCAGAGGAGGAAGAGAACATATGAATGCCTGCTATGAATGTACCAGTCAATGTAAACAATTTATATGTTATTTAATACTTAAAGCCATACTGCAGAGAGTATAAATCTATTCTATAATGAAAGAAAAGGAAACTTGAAGAGCTTGCCCAAGGTCTCACTGTTAGAAGACTCAGTATTCAAATCTGAGTTAAAGCTTAAGTCTTTTCCATTCTGCTACTCTGGAATTTTGCCTCTTCATTCTTTTTCCACTAAAAATTACAGTCTGGCATAAAATATACATTCATCAGGGTACCTGGGTGGCTCAGTGCGTTAGGGCCTCTGCCTTCCACTTGGGTCATGATCCCAGGGTCCTTGGATCGAGCCCCGCATCGGGCTCTCTGCTCAGCGGGGAGCCTGCTTCCTCTTCTCTCTCTCTCTCTCTCTCTCTCTGTCTGCCTCTCTGCCTACTTGTGATCTCCATCTGTCACAAATAAAATCTTTTAAAAAATAAAATAAAATATACTTTCATCAATATCCTTGGCAATAAAGTGTATAAGTTGTGTGTGATGAGTGAGATATATAAGGCAATGCCTATTGATCATTAGGGAAAAAAAGACTTAAAAAAAAAAAAAAGATTTGGGACTCCTGGGTGGCTCAGTCATTAAGCATCTGCCTTTGGCTCAGGTCATGATATTAGGGTCCTGGGATCGAGCTCTGCATTGGGCTTCCCGATCGGCAGGAAGCCTGCTTCTCCATCTCCCACTCCCCCTGCTTGTGTTCCTTCTCTTGCTGTCTCTCTCTGTCAAATAAATAAAATCTTTTATAAAAAAGGACTTTAGGGAGAAATGTCCTAAAGCCACTCAGAGGCCATTCAACTTAGTATACAGTCAGAAAGCATGCAAATAAAGTTGAGGGAAATTTTAGATACACATTGTGGTAAATATTTTAAGAGATTTTATTTTTGAGAGAGCAGGTTGGGGAGTTGGAGGAGTAGAGGGAAAGGGAGATGAGATTCTCAAGCAGCCTCCATGCCAAGTGAGCAGCGGAGAGCCCAATGTGGGGCTCAATCCCACAACCCCAAAATCAAGAGTCAGATACCCAAACAACTGAGCCACCCAGGCACCTCATTTTAAGAAATTTTAAAGGTTTAAAGTTTGTGGTGTCTCTTCTAGACCCCACCATTCATCATTCTTTTCAACTCATTCAAAATTTTCCTGTTTGTACTTTTAATTCATATAAAGAACTGTCATCTTAGTCCTTAGAGAAGTGGCATCCACCAATTTCTAGGTTCCATTTCTGACACTGAAAGTTTTTGAAACTGCTCTCTCTTTACAGTTAACTGACCTTACTCAGGTAATGTTTGGTCCCTGGGCTTAGCTCACAGAAGTCACCATTTATATTCAGGGTTTTGGCTTTCTTTATCTCACTTGGCTTCCTGAGTTGATCTTCCACACTCTTCCTCTATCTTCCTTTCATAAATGTATTCTGTTCTTGGGGTGCCTGGCTGGCTCTATCGGTGGAGTGTGCAACTCTTGATATTGGGGTTGTGAGTTTGAGCCCCACATTGGGTATAGAGATTACTTAAAAATAAAATCTTTTTAAAAAGTAAGCTGGTGCCGCTGCCACAGCAACTAAGATGGCCAGGAGACTCAGTCTTCCTCAGTGATGCTTGGATCAGGGGGCCAAGTGCTGGTTGCGTCCTTCACCATGGCAGGGGGGCACACTACAATTCTGTCCACCCTCAGCCCCTTCACCAAAAACAACACCATGATCAACCACTCCACACCGTACAACTATCCAGTGCCCCTCCGAGATGATGGGGACATACCTGACACACCCAGGTCTCTAGCTTGGAATGGCTGAAGAAATTGTGAGCACCTCTGGTGGCATGGAGAAGGCTCCTTCCCCGGTGGACAATACAAATGTGAAAAGCTACTCCAGGGGGAAAAATGTATTCTGTTCTTGATACTTGCTACAATATCAGCAATGATGCAGGTGGATTTCCTCTTTCAGCTGCTTGAGGAATGGTTGGGGTGGGACATTATCTCCTGTACTCCTACAGGAGCTAGGGCACCTACACCTCTAAAAGACCACTGATCTTTTTTAAGCTTTTATACACTTACCGAGTTTCAAGCCTGAAAAGTCTTGTGCATGTGTGTATCAGAATCACCAGGGGGAGCTTTGGTTAAACAAAAATACTTGAACCTTGCTGCATACCTAACGAAAATCTGTTAATAGGGTTTCTCAGTGATTCTAGTCTCTGTGGCTAATTTAATTAAAATTAAATAAAATTCAAAATTCAGTTTCTCAGTTACACTAGTCACATCTCAAATGATTGGTAGTCAAATTAGAGTCATTGTTTTTTTTTTTTTTTTTTTGTATTTTTTAGATGGGGGTAGTGGCAGAGGGAGAGAGAATCTTAAGTAGGCATCATGAGCTGAGCAGAAATCAAGAATTGAACACTTGGGGCACCTGGGTGGCACAGTCAATTAAGCATCTGCCTTCAGCTCAGGTCATCATCCCAGAGTCCCAGGACTGAGTCCATCCAGGGCTTAAGCCCTGCCTGGGGCTCCCTGCTCAATGGAGAGTCTGCTTCTCCTTCTGTCCCTCATCTTGCAAAATGCGCGCACTCTCTCTCTCAAGTAAACAAACAAACAATAAAGGGAGTCAGACAACTTAACCTCCTGAGCCACCCAGGCGCCCCTGCTCCTTGCTTTTTGTTTTGTTTTTGTTTTTGTTTTTAATGTATGCTCTATGCCCAGCATGGAGCCCAACACAGGGCTTGAACTCAAGACCATGAGATCAAGATCTGAGCTGAGATCAAGAGTTGGAGGCTCAACCAACTGAAACACCCAGGTGCTCCTGACTAGTGACAATTGTATTGGTTAGCACAGATACAGAGTTATTTCCATCATAGAAAGTTCTATTGGACAGCCCTGGCCTGGAATATATAGATAGCACCTAAAGCTATGAAGCAGAAGTGATCTGGAGAGTGTAAAACTTCAAAAAGAAGGGGATCCAAAGACAGAATTGTTAGAATCCTCCAATTAAGAGAAAGGTAGAGACTCAACAAAGGAGATTAAGAAGGAATGGCCAGAGAAGTATCCTAGAGGTCGTTGTTGATCAGAGTGCGATTTTAAACATTAAGGTACATGGTTAAGGATGCCGAAGAGTGATACCTGGGGAAGGATGGCTTCTCAGGTCTCCACAATGTGGCACTGACCTTTGTAAATTTTCCATTGACCAAAGTCTGCCTCCCAGAAATTCAAACTTGCCCTCATGTGTGTGTCACTATCTTTCAGAAAGAGAATCTCTTTATCCAAGATCACACATACTGATTTTTCTTATATAGTGGTCTCAGATTTTAACTCAAGCTCACAAGTACCTTAATACAAGATATATTCCAGAATGCTAATTTATTAATGAAAATACAACTGTTGGATGTTTCACTTAGCTTAACTAGTGCATTATCCTTTCTTCCTATAGCTCTGTAGGAAAAAAAGGCAAATTTTCAGTAAGTTACTTTGCAATTATGAAAAGAGAACCAATAGTTGATCTTAAGTTTCTCAGTTGGCCCAGCTCAAAACACTCTCAAAGGATATCTTCCTCAAAGAGCTGGCCTCTTGAACTCTTGTATTCTAAGTACTTGCTTGCCTGACAAACATCTTCCATCTTTTCTCCGAAAAGACTGCAGTATAAGATTTTGTTTCTCTGGTTGCAATCCCAGTGCAATTCTCCCAGAGTGGGAGAAACTCTGGCTGAACGTTTTGATGGTTTCCAAACTCGTGCAGAATTGCATTCATTATCTGTTGCTGTCTACCAGTTTAACTCCTAGACGGCAACTTAATTTCCAGGTTTCCCAGAGACACTTCACAGGAACGACCCTGTATAGTATTGCCGGTAGCTATTCAGATGTCAATTAGAATGAGGATTAAAGTTCAAGTCAACGGATACGGTAATTAAGAAAGTCATGGATGAGTTTGGTGCCAGGGGTTTTCGTAAAATTGTGGGAGTGGACTCCCGGGAGTAGACAAATAAATGGAATTTTAATTCCTTCATTAGATATTTATTGAACATCTAGGACATGCTGGGCTCTGGGAGTAAAATATGCGCAACCATGGACGAGGTCCCTGCCCTGATGCGGCTTCTCTGAGCAGGAAAGGTGACATCAATAGAGTAATCATAACAATTAATGTCTAATGATACAGTGTGTGTTGCTGGGGAGCTATACAGAGATGTGACCTGACCTCGTGTTAGGAGCTCGGAAAAAAAAGCCGGAGGCGATGACGCAGAAGGGGGATGTGAACGATGAATATGGTTAAGTAGGCAAAGCGGAGCGGGGAGACTTGTTAAAGGAAGCAACAAAGAGCTCTGGAGCGCCCAAAAGAAAATATGCATGGCTACAGTGCAGAGAGCGAGTAAGAGAGTCGGAGCGGGCGAGTCCAGAAAAGTAGAAATAACAAAGCTCCTGGAACAGGCCGAAAAGGGTGGGGAGTGGTGGCTCCACTTATAAACTACAATTCCCAAGAAGCATCGGGCCCGACGGATGTAAGGTGAGGCGCGAGCCGCGACCTTTGAAGGAAGAGAGGAAGTGCTTCTGTGTCGCAGAGCCGGAGGAGAGGGGTCAGGTAGGTAGGGGCGCGGCGCGGGAGGGGCGGCCGGCCTGGGCTGGCCGCAGTCGCCGGGGGCTGAGCGCGGCGAGGCTCCGTGTCGTCATAAGGCGCCGGCCATTTTCGCGGGCGCTCGGAGAGCGGGGGCGGGCGGGCCTGAGGCGGTGCGGCGGCCGGGCGGCCTCGGCCACCCGGAAATCGCATCTTCTCCCGGCGTCTCGTTGCAGAGGGAGCAGAATGTCCGCGGAAGTCCCTGAGGCAGCCTCCGCGGAGGAGCAGAAGGTGAGTGAGTGTGCACTGAGAGCGGCGCCTGCGGCTCGGGAGGCCCCGAGGCGAGGTTGCCGGGGCCCGGGCCTGCCGGGCGGCCTGCTCTCGCCGCGTGCCGGAGGCGCGTCCGGAGTGGGCTCGGAGCGCCTGGAGCGGAGAGCGGGAGGAGCCGGTGCTCCTGCGCCGGCCTGGCCCTGCTCTCTCCCACGTCGGCTGCCGGCGGGAGCTGTGGTGCCCGCGCCAGCGTGGTGGGAGTTTGAACACTGGCCACGTCCTCGCTGAGGCCGGCCTCTCCTAGCGCCTCGGTGTATCGCGGTTTTTCTTAGGCGCGACTACACAGACGAGCAGTTTCTGGGCGTGGAACCCAAGTTTCTCCGTGAGCTTCACTTTGCGTAGGAAGTTTTATTTCTCCCTGGGAGAACTAACTCTCCAACTTGCTGGTATTGTCCGCAAGCTTTTAACTCCTAAGGCGGCGTCTCTTGTTGGGGCGGTGAGGTAGTCCCGGGCGGGCATTTCAGTTCCAGTCTTCGTCGGCCGTGTAACCTTGATCGGTGGCTCAGCTTCTTAGTTTTCAGTCTCCTCATCGGTAAAGTAAGAATAATCGTACTTCCTGTGGTGGTTGTGAGGCTTAAAGGAGGTAGTAACAAAGATTTGGCGCCGGCTCTGCGCAGAAATGTGAGCCACTGGGATCAGCATGTGGCACGGGATTGAAAATCAAAAGCTTGAATTTTAAAAGATTCTTACCAACTGGGTTGGTCTGGGTTTTCGTAGAAACAGGAATGTTTTGTAAGCTCACTTGCAGTATTGAAGGAAAAGATGCCACAAATCAGTATAATTCCAATTATCAATATTAAGCCTTTCTCTTTTATCTATGCTAGTTTTTAACCTCTTCCACCATCATTATTTCTGCTGCCCTACCCTCCTAGGTACTTGCAACTGGCAAGGCCCATGATATCTTGTTTCTTAAATTGTTTATGGAAAGTTACCAGCACTTTTTCTTGAAAAATCAGAGGGCGTTATCATAAATAGATTTGGCCTAATGCTTGGACTTTGTAAGGGCTTCTGCTTAATGTTCTTCTACCCATGATCCTAATCGGGTTGGAAATTTGATTTAGTGTATTAGTGTTCTAAACCCATGCAGTATGTTCTTAATCATACTAACTTTTCTTCAGTTGGATAGTTTTGTTATATTGTAAGTGTTTTTTTAAAACGAAAATAATACCATAAGTAATAGGCCAAGTTATGATGTTGTTCGGGAATATTCCAATGAAAATTATGTTGGAAATTTTTTACACTTAACAAAACATGGCAAAAATATATATATATATCTTTCACACACACACACACACAAAATATATATATATAGAGAGAGAGAATTGAAAGATTACATTCTTAACTGTAACATGAAATGTCATTTATTAACTGAAAAATATTTATTGTGCTGTTCATAATTGGTTGGGATTTCAGAACTCAGAAAAAAAATACAAACTGTGTCTGTGCTATCTTGTTCGAAACACTGAAATCAACCTCAGTTTTGACTTCTCATGTACAGTAGTGTGCGGTGTAATTTTTCTTTTACGAGATTTGTTAATGTGCTGCCAGAGTGTAAAGTGTTGATTTCTACAGTGTAAATGCTTTTACTTGGAACAGCCTAATATTCTGTCCCTGACAGTATTAAACATGTCTTGAATGTTTTCTCTTCATGAATATCTACATTAAAAATTTAGTTCAAGTCCTTTGATTTTAGGGCTGCTGTCATTACCAAAGTGTGTGGGTAATATAATGTCTCTTCTTGAATTAGGAATTGGCTGTAGATGTTAAGTGCCCGTAGCATGGATACCATCCCTAAACACGAGGAGAATGTGCAGAGTCACTTCTGTGTTCATATGGGCCAAATCACCTGTTTCTTTTATTTGGAAGAATAGTTAGATGACCTAAAAAATTGGATTATTCTCTAGGTACCCAGTTGACCTTTCAATTAAAGTCAAAGTATTCAGCTAAAATACTTTTTTAGTTTTATGGTATGTTAGCCTATTGCCTCTGAAAAATTCAGATAAAGAGATGAGCCTTATGGAGTTAAAAGCTAATTCACTATTTCTCTGAGTTCTCCTTGTTAAGGGAAGAAAACTGTATAGACCACTGTTTTTTTTATTGGGATATTAATTAAATATGTACAAACATGAAAATAAGTATAAACATCTGTCTCTTTAACATTCCTTTAAAATTAAAGTTGGCACCTGAAAGACTCAGTTGGTGGAGAATGTAGCCTTTGATCTTGGGATCGTGAGTTGGAGCCCCACACTGGACGTAGAAATAACTTTAAAAACTTTTTAAAATTAAAACAATTAAATACAGACAAAATTTGTGTAAATTATTAATTCATCATGGCATTGTATTTTGCTGACAGGAAACTTCCAGTGTATTGAGAATGTGGTAGCAATTCTTTTTTTTTTTTTTTTTTTTAAGATTTTATTTATTTATTTGACAGAGAGAAATCACAAGTAGACAGAGAGGCAGGCAGAGAGAGAGAGAGAGGGAAGCAGGCTCCCTGCTGAGCAGAGAGCCCGATGCGGGATTCGATCCCAGGACCCTGAGATCATGACCTGAGCCGAAGGCAGCGGCTTAACCCACTGAGCCACCCAGGCGCCCCTGTGGTAGCAATTCTTGAAGTGCAGGAACTCTTTGAGTATGGCAAGTTAATGCTCCCCTGGTCATATGATTACTTGGTTCTCCTTTTTAAAGACTAATCTGTGTGATCATTTAACCCTCAGGTTAGAAAAACATTGCATTTTATTTATTTATTTATTTATTTATTTTTATTTTTTTTTTTAAAGATTTTATTTATTTATTTGACAGAGAGAGATTACAAGTAGGCAGAGAGGCAGGCAGAGAGAGAGAGGAGGAAGCAGGCTCCCTGCTGAGCAGAGAGCCCTATGTGGGACTCGATCCCAGGACCCTGAGATCATGACCTGAGCTGAAGGCAGCGGCTTAACCCACTGAGCCACCCAGGTGCCCAAACATTGCATTTTAAATTCAGCTCGGTTCTTTTCTCATCTTGGACAGAGTACTGCTTAGTCTCCTCATAAATGAAAGCTCAGATGAAACTCATATAGCACTTAGATATAAGATGGCAATTCAGATATGCTAGATTATATATCTTTTCTTCTAGATTATCACTGAAGTGAAAACAAAATATTAAAAAAAAATTTAGCGGAGACCTCTTAGATCTGTCACCTGTGAATTCCACTTTGAATAACACTAAGCACAGTCAACTGGTGTGTGCTCTTGTCCTATGGTGAGAAGAGGCATGTGGAGACATAAAACATGTAAATTGTGTTTTCATTGTGAGCGTCTTAAGCAGGGACCTTCCTTTATTTTTTCTTCCATAGTATCTATCTTACCTGATTCATTCCATTCATTTCATTTTTCAGAAAATGTTGGTTGAATGAATTTTCTCAGAAATTTTCAGTTGAAACCATTGTCAAAGTACTTTATCAGTACAGATGACAGTGTTTGTACTGCAATTTAAAAAGGGGAGGGATAGACTATAGTCCTATAAAAGCCTTTGTTTAAACCCACTTAAGAAATCTGAATGAAAGTAGAGGAATGTGTGTGTGTGTGTGTGTACACATATATATATGTTATATATTATGGTCCTTAAGTTTTTTATAAAAGATCTCAATAGCAGGTTTTCTAGAGATTTTATTACAAGAGTCATCAAATTAAGTTAGTAAGATGTCTTGGAGGAAGCTAACTCAAGTAGAGCTCTCAATTAAAATAATTTTGTCAGTTTCTTTCTTTCTTTCTTAAGATTTATTTATTTATTTGACAACGAGAGAGGGAACACAAGCAGGCCTCCTACTAAGCAAGGAGCCCATGTGGGACTTGATCCCAGGACCATGGGATCATGACCTGAGCATAAGGCAGATGCTTAACAACTGAGCCACTCAAGCACCCCCTTTTCTTTTGTCAGTTTAAAAGATAATGCTTGGCTGGATACCTGGGTGGCTCAGTTGGTTAAAATAAAATCTTTAAAAAATAAAAAAACAGCAACAAAACTCAAGCTAAACTAAAAAACTTTTTCTTTTTCTTTTTCTTTTTCTTTTTTTTAACAGAGAGAGATCACGAGTAGGCAGTGAGGCAGGCAGAGAGATGGGGGGGAAGCAGGCTCTCTGATGTGGGGCTTGATCCCAGGACCCTGAGATCACGATCCAAGCTAAAGGCAGAGGCTTTTTTTTTTTTTTAAGATTTTATTTATTTATTTGACAGACAAAGATCACAAATAGGCAGAGAGGCAGGCAGAGAGAGAGATGAGGAAGCAGGCTCCCTGTGGAGCAGAAATCCTGATGCGGGGGCTCAATCCCAGGACCCTGGGATCATGACCTGTGCGGAAAGCAGAGGTTTTAACCCACTGAGCCACCCAGGTGCCCCCAAAACTCATATTTTTAATTTTAATTTTTAAATTACAACCTGCTGGTCTGCTTTGTGTGCAACCCTTGATTCTTAGCAATCTAGAGGTAAACCTCAGAAAAGTTTAAAAACATATCTCTTTGCTATCTTAGCAAGTGTACTATACAGCAGTGTTTTAGGCTTGCCTCTGTTACTAGATTTTTTTTTTTAAGATTTTATTTATTTATTTGACAGAGAAATCACAAGTAGACGGAGAGGCAGGCAGAGAGAGAGAGAGGGAAGCAGGCTCCCTGCTGAGCAGAGAGCCCGATGCGGGATTCGATCCCAGGACCCTGAGATCATGACCTGAGTCGAAGGCAGCGGCTTAACCCACTGAGCCACCCAGGCGCCCCTGTTACTAGATTTTTAATCTTGAACCTATGCTACTATAACATGTAATGTTTCAAAGATAAGCTGATGGTGAAACTGTCAGGTGTTACAAAGTTTCTTAGCTTTACTGAAACAATTGGAGTATACTATGTTCATTCAGAGGTTTTTATTTTATTTTATTTTTTTTATTCAGAGGTTTTTATTGACCACCTGTTAAATGCCAGGCACTGTGCAAGTAGCAAGGACTTAATTGGACCACAGTATTTTTCCCTAGAGGTTGATAACAGTATTGATACTTTCTTGGCAATATCCCAAAGGATTTGTTGGCTTGCATTAATCTTTTCTATTTATTCATCAGTCAGGACATCAGTGAACATACTGCTGAGCATAGAGAGAATTTGCTTAGAGTGATCAGATTTTTATTGCTGATCTTGCTGTGTAACTTCGCTGCTGAAGGCTATAAAGTGGTATCAATCATTCAGATTTATTAGCAGTCTGTGACAGACTACATAATTCCTAACTCAATGTTCTTTTCTCTGTATGTTTTTATACTTTATGCCCCGCCTACTTACAAAAAGGGTATCTAATGTATTTCAATAGACTAGTTCACAAAAATTCAGGTGCCTAACAATATTAGGCTGTGTGTGGGGGTGCCTGGGTGGCTCAGTGGGTTAAGCCGCTGCCTTCGGCTCGGGTCATGATCTCAGGGTCCTGGGATCGAGTCCTGCATATGGCTCTCGCTCAGCAGGGAGCCTGCTTCCCTCTCTCTCTCTCTGCCTGCCTCTCCGTCTACTTGTGATTTCTCTCTGTCAAATAAATAAATAAAATCTTTAAAAAAAAATATTAGGCTGTGTGCTAGATATAGCTTATACAGTGAAGATAAATTTATGTACTTATTGAGGATAACCCTCATTTGAAATACTGTTTTTAGGTAATTTTTTGGTACATGATAAGCATCTATCGTTGTTATGATAATCCTGGGTTTCTGGTTTCCTGGTTTGTAGCTAGAGTAAATGTTCCAGAAATCTAATGGTCCTTCTGCACTTCTCCCCACCAAAGGTATTATCAGCATAGAAACCACTTAGGTGAGCGAATCCGCTCACATACTAGCATCTGTTCTACAAAGTAGTAAAATTGCTGTATGACATGAAAGTTTCTTGGAGGATAAAATTTTGAAAACATTTGAATTTTTAAAAATATTTCTTGATTAAGCCTATCATTCTCCTCTTTTGTTGATCCTCTCTATTTTATCTCTTTTTTAATCTCATTATTTCTGCCTTTTATTTTCTCCTATTCTGTTTGGGTTCCCTTCTTTGTTTTCTAAAGTTGGATACATAGCTCATTGGATTTTCGTTTTCTTCTTTCAATATAAGCCCTTTAGGGACCTTTGTTGTATCCTCCACAAGTTTGGTTAGTACAGAATTTTTATTATCAGTGAGTGCCCTGTAGTTTTTTTAGTTCCCATTAATTTTTTAACCATCAATTACTTCTTTAATGTGCTTTTTAAAGTTTATACACTTTGCAGTTTTAATGAGTTAAGCTATTTTAGTAATGTATGTTTTTTAAGTATTTTATTTATTTACAGAGATCACAAGTAGGCAGAGAGGCAGACAGAGAGGGGGAAGCCTGCTTCCTGCTGAGCTGGGAGCCTGATGTGGGGCTCCATCCCAGGACCCTGGGATCATGACCTGAGCCGAAGGCAGAGGCTTAACCCACTGAGCCACCCAGGTGCCCCTTAGTGATGTATTTTAATTTCCAAATAGTAGGGCTATATAAATATTTTTATTATTGACTTTTAATTTTATGAACTATAGTCATAGATGGTGATCTGGATGAAAACGGTTTAGACTTTATAGCCTAGTACTTTGTCAGTTTTTCCATTTGTGCTTGAGAAGAATACATATTTCCTAGCTGTTGAGTACAGAAATAAAATCTGGTATCTTGACTGCTTTTTCTTTTTCACCTGTCAGTTACTGAGGAAGGTATGTTAAAATCTCCTCTGCTGATAGACTTTCAGTTGTTACTATAAATTGTGCTTTATATATTTTGAGGCTTTTTTAAAAAGATTTTATTTTTAAGTAATCTCTACACCCATCATGGGGCTTGAACCCACAATCCTCAGATCAACAGTCACATTCTATACCAACTGAGGCAGCCAGGCTCCCCTTTTGTTTTGTTTTTAACCTCATATATTAAGACATTTAAATTTGATAAGGTAATGTGTCTATTACATCTCCACAGAGTTGGGGGGAAGTTATTAAAGTGACTTGTCAGTATACATGAATGTACGCTAATTTTTTTGCTATTACTTCCTAAGTCTCTAGCCTTTTTCAAGATTTATTTTTCATTTATTTATTTTCATTATTGTTTAGGAAGTGAAGGATGTCCAGAAACAGGGAATCACCAAATTCTATGTGCCCTTTTGCATTTTATAACATGACCATAAGGATGAATTGCTTATTTTATGTAATACTATCAAAACCACTTTGGGTATTTAAAACAGAAAGGGATATGATGTAGGGAATTAGGATACAAATTATTAGAGGAAGGGTGAAGGAATAAAGAGGGAAGATGATGTTTCTGGAGGGGAGGAATTGCAGAAAGCTGTTGACTGCACAAGTGAGCACTGTTCTGAGCTCAGCATCTTCTATGTATACTCTCATGTGGCAACTTCAGCAGCACCTATTTATCAGCTTGATGTCCCTCTGCAGGAGCTCCTGGGCTACTGTTCATCTTCACATTGTTGGTGGCCCATTACCAGGAAGAGTAAATTCTTTCTCCCCTGCCTTTTAATCAGGTGTAGGTGTCATTGGGAGAACCTAATAGGAATTCAGTCTGGGTAATGTAGCTTCTAACTGGTCATTTAAGGGATTGTTTTAAAGAAGGGTAAGTGTGGGGGCATCTGGGTGGCTCACTGGGTTTATCGTCTGCCTTCAGCTCAGGTTGTGATCTCAGGGTCCTGGGATCATGCCCTGCATTGGGCTCTGTGCTCAGCGGGGATCCTGCTTCCCTTTCTCTGCTGGCCTCTCTGCCTACTTGTGATCTCTCTCTCTGTCAAGTAAATAAATAAAATCTTAAAAAAAAAAAAAGGTTAAGTGTGAGCTGAATGCCAATAGACATAGTCTGCTACCTGATGTATTATTTACACTTAATACTACAAGGCCCAAGCATTTCAGCTTCCTTATCAGTAAGGTCCCATAACTACATTTCCAAAAAGCTAAGAATGTTTCTGTGTGATCCATGAAAAATACCCTAGATGTCTTTGTGGTATGGACTGTGTTTTAAAAATGCAGCTTTGGTCATATTTTTTCCCTCTTTTGGTGTTAAATGCAGCTGAAATTCTGAGACACTTGTGCTATGTATTTGGCAAGAAAGTTAAAAAATTGTTTATCTAGGACATACTATAAATCCATTCTAAACCTAAATGGTATTTTTTTCTGTAGATGCTTTTGCCCAAAACATGTTTTATAGTAAACTATTTTGATTTAATTGAACATGCTTAATACTGTATAAATATATATGTGAATGTATTCCTTACTTAGAAAATAAGGGAATGCCAGGTACAGTGTTATATTGTGTACAACTTTCTTGCCCTCTCCTGTGAGGGAAATCTGCAGAAACACTAGAAATTAGAGAAAGTTGCTACCTCTATACCAGAAACTTTACAGAATTTCTCTTACAAATAGAGAACTGATAATTCAGCTCAAATGAAGGAAGTGGAGAGCCCAAGAAAGCTAGATGGTTTTAGTGGAAATGTAGAGGACTCTGTTAAAACCCTTTAATCGGAATGTGTGAGGACTCAAAGGCTATGATCAAGTTATGTCCTTTTCAACTAACATCACATTTAATGCTAACCAGTTTAAAAAATGACTGTATAGGGGAACCCAAGAATAGGTTCTTTCTCCCAGTTCCCCTAAGTAGCACCATTGTCAGTACAGCTGCACCTATAGGAGATGCCTGCAGTGATGGCTGAGCCACTGAAGAGAAACTCCAGCCCATCTTCCTGCACTAAACTGGTAACCTTAAATTTATATTATTTCTTTAGCTTTTGTGATGAATACAGTATAGTCCTACCTTATATAGTGGTTAGATTCTAAAGTTAGTAAGGCAAGAATCCCATATAACTAAAATCACCCTTGAAAAAACCCAATGAAGTCATAATCATAGTGGAGACAGTTCCATCAGTTCTCAATAGGATGAGTAGTCACTTTTTTAATCTAGTGGTTGAACAGGTGTCTGGGCCGATCCTTCTGTTAATTGACAGCCTAGGTGGTAGACTTGTATTCTAGGGGCTGAGTTTTAAAATACTAGAGTGATAAACAAAACATTGATTCTGAAATTCTTAAATTCTGAAAGGAACCCAGGATTGAGATCATGGGAATAGGCGGTTTGCATCACACACCTTACACTTGAGCTCTCTCTGGGGCATACTCTTCTTGAATGGAATGACTGGCAGAATAACTGATACTATTTAGAGTCTCTGTCTTTGGCTGAACACACGTAGTTGAATTTTATGTATATCAAGTGAGTGATGTGACCATTTAAAGAGACTGAAAATTTAAATAGATGCATGAAACTGTGGCATATAAGGAAGGTAGGATACTTGGAGCCAAAGGGAGCATACATACAAAGGAAGCCCCATAGAAAAAGTATGTTTGACAGTAGCAGCAGCTTTAATCTCAAAATACTGCAAGACTGAAAATGAGAAGATGTACTAACACATGAGGAAGCTAGTCAAGATGAAGGAAATATTGATGACGTATAAGCTGAACAGAGCTGATTATAAAGCATGTATGAATATAATTTTAAGGAAAATGCATCCAAAAATCATAAGTCATTTTGGGCATAAATGATTTGCTGGCTTTACAGGAACAGGAGGCTTGGCATTTATGGATAACCATTCATTTTTGACATTCATAAATAACCTGGAAAAATTGAGATATGCAGAGGTACGTGATTTTGCCTAGCTGGTATGCAGAAATGAGTCCATTAGCTGGAAGGTGCATTTTGTCATTGCCCAGCATTGTCTGTCAGGGAAACTTTGTTTTTCTTGATTCATTCTTCTTCTGTACTTACCATAAAGTGATAAACACTGTTCCCCTATAAAATACGGCTCTTGGGAAGAAAGTAGACTGTATCAAAACTGGTGTTAGAAGTCAGTAGGCTTGGGGCACCTGGGTGGCTCAGTGGGTTTAAAGCCTCTGCTTTCAGCTCAGGTCATGATCCCAGGGTTCTGGGATTGAGCCCCACATCGGGCTCTCTGCTCCACGGGGAGCCTGCTTCCTCCAATCTCTCTCTATATGCCTCTCTGCCTACTTGTGATATCTTTCAAATAAATAAATAAAATCTTAAAAAAAAAAAAAAAGTCCGTAGGCTTGAGTGATTTCCTCCTTTCGGTCCCTGCTGCCCTAATCTGCAGGCGGGTACCAGATACATTTGGAAGGGTACCAGATACATTTGTAGAGGAGTTGAGAAGAGGAGAAAGAATAAGGGGAAGAGACAGGACCTTTTTCAACTTGACAAATAGTTTCTTTTGACCATAAAGGGATGGTTAGGACACTGCAGTCACTCCAGAGTCTATATATAGATGGGATCTTGGGAAAACTGACAAAAGTCAATGCAAGAAAGAAGTCCCTTCTTAAATGCCAGTGGTATGAGCAATCATACTGTATAGAGACCTAATGTAGGAGTTATACCACCATGTCCTGAAATAAGACATGACTTTGAAAGGACTGACTTATTCCCAGGACTGAGACAGATTCAGTGGGTTATGGGATAATCTACCAACTCAGTTTTTGAACTGTGAAACTTCTTGGGAAAGTTTCAGTTGGAGGAATGACAGGGTTTAGGACATGCTACCCCAAAATATGGCAGCTTATGATTTTGGATATTATAAGCTAAAGGAATTTGAGAAGTGGTATGTGCAGGAAGGACTTCTTGACCTTCCCCTGAGGCGGGTCAGAAGATCCTCAAATGAGAGGTGCCTTCCCCTATAATCCGAGATAGAGGGACACTGAAAGGACTAAACAAATAAGCCTTGGTGTTTTCTTCCATTTACCACTTTCATCTCATATTCATTTTTGTCCTGTTGTTGTTTTTCATTTTCTCTCTACTTTTGATTAAACCTAATATAAAAATCAGGTTTAACCATATCTTTGGTCTTCATCCTTATCAAGCCTCTTGTATGGCGTAAAGTTTGTATTAAGTAAATTTTATGCTTTTCAAAAAAAAAAAGTGATAGGCTTAGAGGCACCTGGCTGGTTCAGTTGGAAGAGCATGCAACTCTTAATCTTGGAGTAAGAGTTTGAGCCCCATGTTGGTTGTAGAGCTTATTTAAAAAAAAAAAAAAAATTGGGGCACCTGGGTGGAAAAGTTGGTGGAGCTGCTGCATTCGGCTCAGGTCATGATCCCAGCGTCCTGGGATCGAGTCCCACATTGGGCTCCTTGCTTCGCAGGGAGCCTGCTTCTCCTTCTGCCCCTGCCTGCCACTCTGTCTGCCTGTGCTCACTCTGACCAATAAATAAATAAAATCTTTTTTAAAAAAAGCATCTGGGTGGCTCAGTTGGTTAAGTGCCTGACTTCAGCTCAGGTCATAATCTCAGTCCTAGGACTGGCCCTGTGTCAGGCTCTCTGTTAAGTGGGCCTTTGCCTCTTACCACTTGTTCTTTGCCTCTTACCACTCCTCGCTCACTCGCTCTCAAATATATAAGATCTTTTAAAGGAAAAATTGAATAGTCTTAAAATACTGACAGTCATTTTGTCAGAAAGCACATTTTGATACATTAAAGAATGGGACATTTGGCATAAGCGGTATTTGTCATTAAATATGGAAATTTAGGGAATACACTGATATGAAGGTTGACAAATACTTTTTTTTTTTTAAGGATTTTATTTATTTATCTGTCAGAGAGTGAGAAAGTGCACAAGCAGGCAGAGGCAGAGAGAGAAGCAGGCTCCCTGGTGAAAAGGAGCCCAATGTGGGACTTGATCCCAGGATCCTGGGATCATGACCTGAGTCAAAGGCAGCCACTCAATCGACTGGGATCCTGACGAAGATGTTTTTCTTTAAAAATACAAGACTGGGTGCCTGGCTCAGTTGGTGGAGCAAGTGACTCTTGATCTCAGGGTTGTGAGCTTGAGCCCTGTGTTAGGTGTAGAGATTACGTAAGAGAAATAAAATCTTTAAAAAAAAAATAAAATAAAAGTACCAAGGTCTTCTATATTGAGTTAGGGAAAATCTGCTGGTAAGTAAGCTGTTGTTAATTCTGTCAAAGAATCTCAGAGCTTCCGGTCATACATGAACTTGGATTAACAGGAGATCAGCGCTTTTTTTTTTTTTTTTTTTTTAATTTGAACAGTATTAAGATGGTTCTCTAAATATAGGCAAGGAGCTGATGAGTTCCATGGAAGGTGACTAACTATAAATGTATTATACATGACTGGAAAGTAATGGCAAGCAAGACTTCAGAGCTGAGTTATCTTGATATTTTTATCCAGTGTGTGGGGTGTACACATGCATCACAGCTATAATAGAGCTATCACATGGATCATTTGAAAAACAAGACAGAGATGTTTTAAAAGCTTCTGTGCTTGATTTCTTAGTCAGATGCTGCATTATTTGGCACTCGACAACTAACGTCAGGATCCAGATATTAAAAGGTGAATTATTTTAAATAAGTGGATTATAATAGACAAGTAATTTATTTTAAATTATTTCAGGAAATGGAAGATAAAGTGACTAGTCCAGAGAAAGCTGAAGAAGCAAAATTAAAAGCAAGGTATCCTCATCTGGGACAAAAGCCTGGAGGTTCAGATTTCTTAAGGAAACGATTACAGAAAGGGGTAAGTTCTCATGTATAATCTTCAAATGCTTAAACCCTATGAACTCAGTGTAATTGCAGTTGTGAAATGTGTGTCTGTGTATATATAACGCTGTACCTTACCAGATATAGCTATATAGAGAGATACATAATTTTTCCAATATTTTATATTGTTCATTGTATAAATATGTATGATAAAAATGAACAGCTCATCACTTTAAACTGTTCCAAGCATGTAGAAGGTATAGATAATATAGCAGAACCCATGGACCCACCACCTAGATTTAGTATGTTAATGTTTAATGTTAATAGTTTAATCTTTGTAAGAAAGAAAATGTTGTAGTTAATGGTTGAAACTTGCCCACATGTGTGTGTGTGTATATATATATCCTTTCCCCCTTCTTTCCAAAAGCTGGCATAGATCCCCTGCTCATATTTTTTTTTAACTTTTACCTGCAGACTGAAAATATTTTTTATTTGGATGAAATGGTGGCTTTTATAAAAGCAGAGCTTATTATTCCCTTTACATAATACATTTTTACAGAGTTACTCTAATTCAATTTATACATAGTAATTTTAATAGTTCATATTAATGAAAACATTTTTCAAAATCTTAGCAATTCTTTGTGTGGTAGAAACCATTATTGCTTAGTAATAAGATCTGAATTGAGATAATGCTACTTGTTCATTCCTTAGGTTTTCTTTTCTAACCACTTCGTAAAAAATTAAAGGACTCATGATTTACCACACAGGGGGACACCCAGGTGGCTCAGACAGTTAAGCGTCTGCCTTAGGGTCAGGTCATGATCTCCGGGTCCTGAGATCGAGCCTCAGCTGGGGCTTCTGGCTAGCTCAGCAGGGAGCCAGCTCCCTCTCCCTTTGCTTGATTTCTTAGTCAGATGCTGCATTCATTTGCAGTCAGATGCACAAGCAGATTTCCGCCTGCTTGTGTGCGCTCTCTGTCTCTCTTGCTCTCGAATGAATAAATAAAATCTTTAAAATAAAATAAAATAAAATAAATGCTTTACCACACAGAGAAGAGGGAAAGATGAAGGAATTTATTAATTGAATCAAGGGTCAAATCATGTTTTTCCTTTAATAAATACCTTGAACATACTGGTATCTGCTGTTTGGTTAAAAACACATGTCCATATGTACTTGTATGTTTATTTGTATAGGTATTGGCTGTAGTTATATATGGATTATTTTCTTAAATCAAATTGCAAAAGGATATTTTTTTCCAGCTTTATTGAGATGCTGTTGATATAAAACATTGTGTAAGTTTAAGATGTACACCGTGATGATTCGATACACATACATGTTATGAAATGCTTACCACTGAGGTTAGTTAACACTCCCTTACCTCACATAATTACCATTTTGTTGTTATGGTGAAAACATTAAGCTTTACTCTTCATAGCAATTGTCAGGTATACAATTCAGTATTGTTAACTTACTGTACATTAGATCCCTGGAACTTACTCATCTTATAATTGAAACATTTGTGCCTTCTAACCAGTATCTCCCTATTTCCCCCACCCCTTAGCCCCTGGCAACCACATTCTGCCATTTCTATGATTTTAATGCTTTTAGATTCCACATTTAAGTGAAATCATATACTCTTTTTCTTTATACCAAGGGAGTATGGTAGTGTGGCACCTGGCTGGCTCAGTCAGTAGAACATGACTCTTGATCTCCAGGTCTTGAGTTCCAGCCCCATGTTGGGGGTAGAGGTTACCAAATAAATAAATAAATAAATCTCACCTAATAAAAATTCTAACAAAATTTAAAATAAGTAAATAAAAACATATTTTTGAAAGTGATTAAATACAGAATTTTTTTTGTTTTATATGAAAGAATATGAAAGAATATGTTCACATCTTTGAAATACTAGGGTGGAAGGTAGGAATTAAACCAAATATATAAAGACATAAAACCTGTAAGGGGCACCTGGGTGGTTCAGTCAGTTAAGCGGCTGTCTTCTGGCTCAGGTCATAGTCCTGGGGTCCTAGGATTGAGTACCTCGTCAAGCTTCCTGCTCAGTGGGGAGTCTGCTTCTCCCTCTCTTCCCTGCTCATGTTCTCTGTCTCAAATAAATAAAATCTTTTTAAAAAATAAAAGCATTATTACAAAGCTAGTGTAATGTAGGGAATAAATAGAAAAGCAGAATGAGAAACATGTTCATTACGAATATAGCTGCATGGAATGTATTTATATCAATTCTAATTTTGAAATGGTTGACTGCTGTGGTTTTAGTTATGAAATAAATTATGTAATCATCTCTTAAATTATTAATTAGATTTGATTACTAAGTGTTTAGGAAACTTTTTTCCTTAGCTGATCTCTAGCATAATTTATGCTAACAAGCTTTTTTCCAGCATTTGGGCTGTTGTCTTTGTAATTTTTCTCTAGTTTCAACTATTTATGGCTTTTTAAGAATCTTCAAGTTAAAATTCATAAACATTGTATCTTGTAGTCGGTATTATAAATAGTTGGGAAAGAGAAAATGCTGCTTGAATCAAGAAATAATTATATAGAATTTGAGAAGGGAACTCTTGAATGATTTTGCATTATACCAAATGTCAATGAATAAGCACTTTTATATTAGGGAAATGAAGTCTTTTTTTTTTTTTTTTTTTAAGGTTTAATTTATTTATTTGACAGACAGAGATCTCAAGTAGGCAGGGAGGCAGGCAGGAGAGAGGAGGAAGCCAACTCCCCACTGAGCAGAGAGCCTGATGTGTGGGGCTCAATCCCAGGACCCTGGGATCATGATCTGGGCTGAAGGCAGAGGCTTTAACCCACTGAGCCACCCAGCCACCCCTGGGAAATGAAGTCTTACATTCAGCTATATCATTTCTCACTTTTTTAAAAGGGTTTTTGTTTGTTTGTTTTAAAGATATCTGGATCACAGATACTGGTTTCCTCTGTTACCCTAGCATTTATTTTTTTTTAAAGATTTTATTTATTTATTTGACAGAGATCACAAGTAGGCAGAGAGGCAGGCAGGAGAGAGGAGGAAGCAGGCTCCCCGCTGAGCAGAGAGCCCAACATGGGGCTCCATCCCAGGACTCTGGGACCGTGACCTGAGCTGAAAGCAGAGGCTTTAACCCACCAAGCCACCCAGGTGCCCCCCGAACATTTATATTTTAACCTTGCTTTTGATTTTAGTGAACTGCTCTAATTCAAATAACTGATTTTAAATCCTTGCAGAAATGTTCATCCTAGATATCAGGAACTCTAATTTTTTTTTTTTAAGATTTTATTTATTTATCAGAGAGAGAGAGGGCAAGAGAGCAAGCACAGGCAGACAGAATGGCAGGCAGAGGCAGAGGGAGAAGCAGGCTCCCTGCCGAGCAAGGAGCCCGATGTGGGACTCGATCCCAGGACGCTGGGATCATGACCTGAGCCACCCAGACGTCCCTCTAATGGTTTTAATAATACAAGGTTAATTGAAAGTGTGTGGCTCGTTCTAAATGCTAGTTGGTGATTAAGTGTTTTTATTTTCAAAATAATTTAAGCAAGAATTTCAGTCTGATTTTTCTGCTAGTACAAGAAAGCTTTGCTATTTCATCTATATATATATATATATATATATATATATATATATATAAAGATTTTATTTATTTGACAGACAGAAATCACAAGTAGGCAGAGACACAGGCAGAGAGGAGGCAGAGAGGAGGAAGCAGGCCCCCCGCCGAGCAGAGAGCCTGATGCGGGGCTCGATCCCAGGACCCCGAGATCATGACCTGAGCAGAAAGCAGAGGATTAACCCACTGAGCCACCCAGGCGCCCCTATTTCATCTATATTGATGTTGTTTAAATTTTTTTAGATTAACTTATTTTATCTACATGTTAAATCAGTGTGATTGCATATGTAAGTTTTAAATCCAGTCTCAATTTTTTTTTTTTTCTTGTAGCAAAAATATTTTGATTCTGGGGATTACAACATGGCTAAAGCAAAAATGAAGAACAAGCAGCTTCCTACTGCAGCTCCGGATAAGACAGAGGTCACTGGTGACCACATTCCCACTCCACAGGACCTTCCTCAACGGAAACCATCCCTTGTTGCTAGCAAGCTGGCTGGCTGATTAAAAGAGCTGAACTGCATGAATCTTCTAATTCCCATTATTTCTCCTTAATATGTTAATTCTTCTCTGCTTTTTATTTCCTTTCATTCACTAAGTCATTTGAGAATGACAGCTTTGCAGGTAGCGGTAGTGTGTGCTGCTATTGTAAGGGAATATTCGTGTGTAGAGTTTTGATTAGTTTTAACAGTGCACTGATAAAGAGAACATGTTAGAGCAACATAAAGTAATCTACTTGAAAATAATTGTATATATTACCTAACTTCTAGTATAGACTGATTCAACAAGTAACAAGCAAGTTTTACAATTGTAATCTTTTGGCTTTCTTTAATTCATCTTAATTATAGCTTTGTATGTTACTCTAATTTAATATAACCTTTATTGTATTGATTTCTTCTGTATTTTCCTTTTGGATTTTGTAAAACAGAAGTTTAAGACCACAAGTTGGAAAGAAGGTCACATTCTTCAAACAAATATAGATGGGGTTTTGAAAGATTTGTTTCTCTGTGCTTGAACTTGAATGGCCTTAAACCTGTTTCAGCTTTAACAATAGAATTTTACTTGGGCAATATTTGCCCATTCTGGTGTAACTTACGTGACTCTAGTGCTTAACAGCTGCTGTTGAAGCTAGTATTCTTACTCAGTTCTGTAGTGTTAGAATATCCTTTGTTGAAGATGTGAATGAAGTGTGCATGTGCATCGACTGTTGAATTCACTTTTGTGCCATTTTTGTAAATACAATAGTTTTGCACAACCTCTCACAAATGTCTGTATTAATTTCACATATTAAAAAGTAGATGATGTGCCAACCAGAAGCACAAGAGTTCCTACACAAAACTCTGTATGTCATTAGAGCTTTTGTATATAGTAAGAGTAGTTTACAATCTTGGGCTTATAGAATACCAAACGAATCTTTGCTTAGTCTGTCATAGACTTAAGCTTTTTCATTTGTTATTAATATCCATGACATTCAGTGGCCTTGTGCAGATACGATATGTTGCTTAGGCATATCTTTTGTCCTATGCAGAACATTTCATTTTGACTTTTATGAAAATTGCAATTCATGTAATTTATATAAACTTTTTTAATGTAGAAACTTTTTACTTCCACAGTCAATTTGGGGACAGTAGAATAAAAGGCTTCGATATTCTGCCTCCTATGGCCCCTCCCTCCTTTTTTTCCTTGCTTCTTTGACTCAAATTGTGCTCGGCTGTGCTGTTTAGTCTGTTCAGAAGCATAGGTATATATCCTCACTCTTGAAATTTGCTCGGCTGAATGCTATATTTTATAACAATGATGTTTTTCTTCTAATTTCTCAGTTGTTAATTAACCACTCTTAATCCTGTATTATTACTAATATTTGACACTTGTTTAAATAAAAGGAACTTTATACTGAAACAAATACTTGAGAAGACTGGCCCAGGAACCCATGTCAGGCTGAGCTGAATTCTGGTAAATAATTTTAAGCAAGCTAAGTGAATTATACTTGTGACACTTAAAGTCATTTATGTGGTAGGTGGAACATATTCATACTAAAATATTTAGATATTTTACTTCTATAGAGTCACTTTAATAATCAATTTAATTTTACTTGTGGTTTATCTAGTTAGTAAGAATCTTAATTAACAGACTTTAGTGGGATACATTTACTGCTCTTTTAAGAGCCCTTCCCATAGGTGATACAATGCTATAGCATGACAGTGAAGATCAGTAACTGGAGATGATAGTATTTTTTTCTTTATCTTTGACTTGCACAGGGCCTCCCCTTTTGTTTGATCCAGGCATCTTTTCTAGTTCTTGGCTCCATCTGCTTTCCTGTAACCCCAAATCATTATAAATGGTGCCTTGAACATAGCACCTGCACTTAAAGGCTGCCTAGTGCTCTGAGTAAGGCTTACTGATTATCTTCCTGTTCATCCACCCCAAAAGGCAGAAAAGCAATGAAATCAATAATGTATTAGTTTATAATTTTAAGGATCAGTTATATATAAATATATTTGTGATGGGAGCAAGTAGATGATTCCACAATATATATAATCATTATAGGATCCATTTAAGAATTAGGAAATACCCCAAAGTAGAATTTCTGTAATGTCTAGTCTTCTTTTGGTGAATATTTGCAAGCTGTCAACATTAAATTTACACATCAAAGACGATTCATCTAAAAGATCACAGAGACCATGTTTTTCTTGACCATGCTAGGACTCCTGCTGTAGTTTACAACAAGGGATAGAACCTTTAAGTTTTATTTGTAAAATACAATGCTGATATTTAACCTACCTCAAAACTTGTTGAGGATCTGTGAAATACTGAGTAAGTGCCCAAAATAAAATAACTGTTGATTGTCTTTTTATTAAAAGTAAGTTTCCTCATTAAACCAACCTGCCTTCTGTAAAGTCACAGTGCTTAAAATCTCAGGATTTTCCATTAGGGAGAGACCTGTCAATAAGAATTTTTAGGTATAATTGCTTAGCCTCCATTATTGGTGCTTGGGATACAGAGGTTTTTAATTTTTCTATTTTTTGTTTTATGTTTTGTTTTGTTATTTTTGTTCTCAAGTCTCAGTTTATTGAAGACATAATTTTGCACTGTTTCACCATTGCTTGAATGAAGATGTTGACTAGATGAGTTTAATTCTTCATTTCTCTAATTTGAGAGTTGTGATTTGAAAAATGGCTAATTTTAATTGTCTTGTTTATTATAAATGAATGTCAGAGTGAACTGAAGTTCAGGGTGACAAGTATTTCATGAAAATTGGCTAAAGTCTGAAATAAATTACCTGTTTGATGTTCAGTAGCTCCTACATTGGTAGAGCATTTTGAGAAACATTTCATTTTTGAAGGCTACATCTGACTAAAACAATTACAGTTCTTGGCATGTTGGGGCAGTAAGAATTATTGGATTGTTTTGATGAACTGGCAGCAGGATGTTTGTAGTCTATTTACAAGTTAATTCAATACTCATGTGCTGCTCACCTAAAAATAAGTCCACTATTCATCAAGGCAGGCCGGGTAAGGCCTTTCTGTTAGTTTTTACTTTAAGAGTTGGAATTAGTTGCTTTTTACTTGATGTAACAAAACCATACCTCTAAATATTTATGGATACTTCTTACTAAATCAGCTGTGTATTCTTTCTCAATCCGAATCAGTGACGTTTTAGCAAAGCTGAAATGTAATCTCTACTTAAATTGTGCTGCAAATTTGGTGTTTGGTGATCCAGGGGCAGGTAGCCTATAGGAAGAGTACACCTGAGTGGCAACCAAAAGTAAGTTTTTCTGGTGGCCTTTTCACACTCCCCAGCATTCAAACACATTTCTTGTACTTTTCATTTTCCTTTTTCACCTCATTGTACTTCACCCACCCCATCCTTGCTTGCTTCTTAAGCCTCCAGGTGGCATTCATTAAATGATGTTTAGGGCTGATGAATTATCAGCCTTGAATATCCTTCTCAGTATGCCACATTTAGGATTTGCTAAAACACTATCATAGTCTGGATAACTAAATTGAGCCACTGTCCCAACTCTGCAACCCAGCATGCACTGCCATTCCCCCACCCTCACTCACCCACCCATATCCTTTCTTCCCCTGACTCCCCACCACACCTTATAAAATTGGGATCAAAGAAACCTCATTCTGATTGTTAATCTAAGGATTTAAGAACACCAACTTTAATACTGTTTTACTAGTTTTGGCCTTTGAAGTAGGTAGACTTAATGGGTTTTATTTTGCAAATTGCTGGTAGTCATGAAACCATTCATGTATGTTTGTATTATGTTACTATCAACCAAATAACATTTGGGAAAAACACCTAATTTCTTTAATAAGCCCTCAGATCTGTTTCTGCATCTCTCATTTGTGATGCAATAGAACACTATGCCTATATTAAAGGGCCAAGAATAAATGCTTTTGTTGAACATGTCTATCGAGTTGGCAGTTAATGCTGAAATTTGTCAAATAGCCCTTCCAAAATTATACTTGTGAAATATACAAAAAAATAAATTGATCTACTTAATTTCTATTCACTTAATTTGCAGTTTTTGTCTTATTTAAATTTAACGTTTTTCAGAATATTTTCTGAAGTTGATACCGTTAGGTTTCAGTTATTACTATACGCAAAAAGAATTTTCTGTTCAGTCTTTTGTTTTAACTTCATGTATGCCAATGAGATCCTAGCAATCTTATATTTGTAAAGGCTTTGTGATTAAGGTAACATTAAATGTTTGCATATTTTGAGTCTTCATCTCATTTATAAAGCACTCTAGTACCATATGTCAGAAATAGATGGGTGAGACAAGGAGCTTACATTCTGAGAAATTATATAACACTTAGTGCAAGGTAGAAAGTGTTACATTCCTTATGAGAGACAGAAATAAAGTTCCAGTAAGTCTAAAGGAATGAATTATTCAATTTAGGGGATAAGTGGGATGAGTGGTAGAGGAAGGACTTTTGAGAGGTGGGTTGCTGAGGGCGTGGTGGCAGGCAAGGGAGATAGCGTTCTAGTAGAAGGATTCTTATTTTCAAATAAGCAAGGACTTGGGAAAATGTGGACTGATGAAGTTTCGTTGGAGAGTATAGCCATGTGAAGGAAGGAACTCTTGATTTTTCTCCTTAACATTGTCCTTTCTTCCCAGCCTTTAATTCAGTAAATGATAGACCACCATGCATTTACCCACTCAGATACTCAAACCAACCTTGGAGTTGTACTTGATTCCTTAAAGGCAGTGACCAACAGCCACCAAAATATACTGAATTTGTTGATCTCTCCCATTGCTGGCCCCATTCCCCAAGCCACTAATATTTTTTTTTTTTAAGATTTTATTTATTTATTTATTTGACAGAGAGAGATCACAAGTAGGCAGAGAGGCAGGCAGAGAGAGAGAGAGAGGAGGAAGCAGGCTCCCTGCAGAGCAGAGAGCCCGATGCGGGACTCGATCCCAGGACCCTGAGATCATGACCTGAGCCGAAGGCAGCGGCCTAACCCATTGAGCCACCCAGGCGCCCCCAAGCCACTAATATTTCTTAGCTGGACACTTGACTGTGGTTCCTAACACACCATTTTCCACTCCTATTATCTGTCCATGTTGTGCTCCTTTCCATCCCCCACATCTCCCTGCTTCCATTCTTTTTTTTTTTTTTTTTTTTTAAAGATCTTATTTGACAGAGATCACAAGTAGGGAGAGAGGCAGGCAGAGAGAGAGGGGAAAGTAGGCTCCCTGCTGAGCAGAGAGCTTGATGCCCACTCCATCCCAGGACCTGACACCATGACCTAAGCCAAAGGCAGAGGCTTAACCCACTGAGCCACCCAGGGGCTCCCCTGCTCCCATTCTTTCAACAGCCTTGGTGGCTCAGTGGGTTGAGCCGCTGCCTTCGGCTCGGGTCATGATCTCAGGGTCCTGGGATCGGGTCCCGCGTCGGGCTCTCTGCTCAGCAGGGAGCCTGCTTCCCTCTCTCTCTCTCTGCCTGCCTCTCCATCTACTTGTGATTTCTCTCTGTCAAATAAATAAATAAAATCTTAAAAAAAAAAAATGTTCCAAACTTAATTCTGCCTGTATTTGATATATTTCTTTTCCATTAGACATTCCCCTGATTTATAGCTTGGTTGACTCTTTACTCATTCTGATCTTGGTTCAACTTTTAACTTCCTTATAGGGAGGTCTAATTAGTTACTGTATTCCTAGCAGTTTATACATACTCAAATGCTTATTGAATGAATACAATGAAATGGCATATTGGGTTGGACATGTAATTGGGAAACCAGATTAAGGACATGGATGCAGGGAAAAGACAGTTTCAGCTGTGCCTAGCCTTTCCTTCATTGAGGTAGATCTTTATACTTTGTTCTCTGAATAAGGAAGTGTCAAAGAACTTGCTGTTATAAGCCTTCACATCACTGAAATTGGTATACGGATTTTCCATAGCAAGGATGGATTAGGTAGGTGTTCACTGCTTCTCTGCTCTTGGCTTGAGATCAGAACCTTGCCGGCATTCTCCATGTGATATCCAAGGCTCTTTACTGCCCTATTACCACAGCAGGCTAATTAGTGTATTGTAGACTCATTACTGTAAACTTGCATACAAGCTAATGTTTCCAGTGAAACATCTTTCTCTACAGATGTGAAATTGACCCTTGAATAATGCAGGGATTAAGGTGCCCAACCCCCTGCACAGTAGAAAATCCACAAATAAAACTTTTGACGCCAAAATACAACTACTAATTAACTGTACTTTTTTTTTTTTCTTTTTTAAGATTTATTTATGGGATACCTGGCTGGTTCAGTTGGTTGAGTACCTTTCGCTCAGGTAATGATCCAACCCTGGTCAGCAGGGAATGTGTTTCTCTGCCTCCCATCCCCTCCCCCTGCTCATGCTCTCTCGCTCTCTCAAATAAGATCTTTAAAAAATTTGTAAAGGATTTATTTGACAGAGGGAGTGGGGAGGGGCAGAGGGAGAGAGTCCTGAAGCAGACTCCCCACGGATTGCGAAGCCCCCTGCAGAGCTCCATCCCAGAACCCTGAGACCATGACCTGAGCCAAGCCGAAATCAAGAGCTGGCTCCTCAACTGACTGAGTCACCCAGGGGCCCCAAACTAAGCCTACTTTTGACTAGAAACCTTCCTGATAAAAGTTGATACGCATTTTGTATGTTACATGTACTACATACATTATTCTTAGAGTAAGGGGAAATAAATTGTTTTTAAAATCATAAGGAAAGGGGCGCCTGGGTGGCTCAGTGGGTTAAGCCTCTGCCTTTGGCTCAGGTCATGATCCCAGGGTCCTGGGATCGAGCCCCGCATCGGGCTCTCTGCTCTGCAGGGAGCCTGCTTCCTCCTCTCTCTCTGCCTGCCTCTCTGCCTACTTGTGATCTCTGTCAGATAAATAAAGAAAAAAAAAATCATAAGGAAAATACATTTATAGTACTATGTTGAAAAAGTTCACATAGGGGCACCTGGGTGGCTCAGTGGGTTAAAGCCTCTGCCTTCAGCTCAGGTCATGATCCCAGGGTCCTGGGATCAAGCTCCACAACGGGCTCTCTGCTCAGCAGGGAGCCTGCTTCCTCCTCTCTCTCTGCCTGCTTCTCTGTGATCTCCGTCTGTCAAATAAATAAAATCTTTAAAAAAAAAAATTCACATATAGAGAAGTGGACCTGTGTAGTTCAAACCTGTGTTCAAGGATAAGGGTTACTGGAGAAATGATCACTGTAGAGCAGTCATATTTTAATTTAAGGATGAATATCAGAGGCAGATACACCAGTGGGTGGCTTTCTGCCAGGCTATGCTAAGTTATAGAACACAAGGGGCACCTGGGTGGCTCTTTCAGCTAAGTATCTAACTTTGGCTCAAGTCATGACCTCAGGGTCCAACTAAACATCACCCCCCACCCCCACCCCAAGGCCCTACACTGGGCATAGAGCCTGCTTGAGATTTCTCTCTTTCCCCGCTGCCCCAATCTCTACTCTTCCTCTCTCTCACATAAGTAAAATCCTTAAAAAAACACAACTTTCATGTTTTCAGTTATTCTCAACCACTTTAATATCAGTATTATGAGAAGCCCCAATTACTATGAATGTACTTGCTAAAAGAAGACTAAAAATAATATTTAAAAAAAAATTGGAAGACAGTTACTACATCTGTCCTGTAAAACATCTGTCTTGAATACCTGTATGTAAGTTAGGTCTCTGGCTCAAGTTTTTTCCAGCTGGGGTAATTTAAGATGGTATATATAGTAGTGTTCCTGCCAAGTATATTTTCTCGTGTGTTAGGTTTATATGTAAACTTTAAAGATCCATTCATTGTACTTGTTTCATGTCTTTTAACTTTGTTTTGTTACAACATTGCCAGCTGATTGCAGTAATTCAGTCCCATGGAAGATCTGTTCTATTAGTATCAGAAGCAAAGAGGAAAATGTTTCAATAAAAGGAGGGTAAAGTGTGGAGTTTAGCAGAGCAGTGAGAGTGGGACCTGAGGAAAGGCTGATAGATAAGGAAATTTGTAGATCTGGTCACTTAACAACAGTTTCAGTAGAGAAGGTATGTATCCACATGGGGCTGAGGAATAGAAGAGCCATTAAGTTAGTGTTAAGGGTGTGGTTCTTTTGAGAGATTGTGAAGCATGTGAAAGAAGGTACTATTTTTGGATTTGCTTTTAACTGGAGGAAAGATATGAGTTTGGTTATAGGCAAAACAAAAAGTAGAGAAGAAAAATCAAAGATGTAGAAGCAAAAAGGCAAGAACTAGGATGAAGAGTATGGCTGAAGACATCCTTGACATGTCTTTTCAGAGTCAGAGGATGAATGACTCAAGTTCCGGTAGGGAAAGGGACACTAGAGGAGTTGGCTCACCAAATGACCTTAGTCCCATTCATGAGAGGTGGTGAAGTCTTTTTTCTGGGGCGTATGAGAGAAGAGGATGGAAGTTTGAGACCCAGAAGGGAAGCAACTTCGTAAAAGCATATATGTACATTACTACAGATCTAGAAAGGATCTAGAAATTTAAAAGTGGTTTCATTGCGGTCATTGCTTAAATTTGTAACTTCTTTAAGAGAACCAAATGGAGTAAATGCTATCAAGCAGGGCATCAATCATAGGATAAAAATAGGGAAAAGAGTGATAGAAGGAAAATTTGGTTCTAGACTGTTAATAGATTTCTCTTTCTGGTCCTTTTTGAAATTTTTAAAATTTATTTTTATTTGTGTATGTATATTTATTTTTTAGCTCATGTCTTTTTTTAAAATTTCTAAATTTTGGGCGCCTGGGTGGCTCAGTGGGTTAAGCCGCTGCCTTCGGCTCAGGTCATGATCTCAGGGTCCTGGGATCTAGTCCCACATCGGGCTCTCTGCTCAGCGGGGAGCCTGCTTCCTCCTCTCTCTCTCTCTGCCTGCCTCTCTGCCTACTTGTAATCTCTCTCTGTCAAATAAATAAATAAAATCTTTAAAAAAAAATTTCTAAATTTTTATTAACATCTACTGTATTATTAGCCCCAGGGGTACAGGTCTGTGACTCGCCAGGTTTACACACTTCACAGCACTCACAGCACATACCTTCCCCAATGTCCATAACCCCACCACCCTCTCCCTACCCCCTTCCCCCAGCAACCCTCAGTTTGTTTTGTGAGATTAAGGGTCTCTCAGGTTTGTCTCCCTCCCAGTCCCATCTTGTTTCATTTTTTTCTACCTTAGTCCCCAAACCCCTCACGTTGCCTCTCAAATTCTTCATATCAGGGAGATCATATGATACTTATCTTTCTCTCATTGACTTATCTCACTCAGCATAATACCTTCTAGTTCCATCCACGTTGTCACAAATGACAGGATTTCATTTCTTTTGATGGCTGCATCAGTATTCCATTGTGTGTGTGTGTGTGTGTGTGTGTGTATACCACATCTTCTTTATCCATTCATCTGTTGATGGACATCTAGGTTCTTCCCATAGTTTGGCTATTGTGGACATTTCTGCTATAAACATTCGGGTGCACATGCCCCTTTGGATCACTATGTTTGTGTCTTTAGGGAAAATAGCCAGTAGAGTGATTGCTGGGTTGTAGGGTAGCTCTAGTTCATGTCTTTTATTAACCTATATACAGTTATTTGTCTTCCGGTTTGTGGAAGCAAACGATGGACAACCTTTGCCACAGTAACATCTGTCCAAGTGGCTAGCCATAAAAACTCCAGCACCACATTCATCTGAAGGGCACTCCCCATGAAGGCAACTGATTTTGGCATTCTCATCCTCCTGGTAGTATTTCAGGACAGCCTGTTTAATCTTCTTTCTCTTACGTTTATTCTTCTTAGGAGTGGTAGAAAACTTCTTCCTTTTCTTAGCACCACCACGAAGTCTCAACACAGATGAAGAGTGGACCCTTTCTAAATGTTACATGTAGTCAGATAAAGTACATCCATTTTCCAGTTGTTTGCCAGCAAAGATCAGTCTCTGCTGATCAAGAGGAATTCCTTCCTTACCCTGACTCTTCGCCTTTACATTTTTTATTGTACCTGAGGGTTCAACCTCGATGGCGATAGTCTTCCCCAGTAAGGGTTTTCATGAAAATCTGCATCTTGGTGGCAATTCCACCTGAGGTCTGGAGGAAAAGGAGGGTCAGACTTGGGGACATACGAGAAGGCATTGGGTTAGGCCGGTGGCCAGAGAGAGGCCCAAGAGCACACTGTCTAGTTTTTCTTTTTTAAAAGAAGTTTTCTTTTTTGTAAAACTTTTTTTTAAAGTTATGCTTGTATGTGATTCTGAAGTCAAGTAGTATAGAAAGGACATGAAAAACTAAGAATCACAATATAGACCTCTAACAGCAAGTTCAGCTCCCCAGTGGGAGAACTACTTGAAACACTCAGATTTATCTGTTTGCTGGCAGTTCCCTCCATACCTCTCAATGGTATGTTTATATCACTGTTTCTTGATTTCTTAATTTTAGACGTAAATTGATGGTTTTCAAGACTGATGGGGATTTGGTTTATGCTTCCCACCCTCCTCTGAGGATTATAATATCACTACTCTTGATTCCTTTATACACTTCCTTTACAATGTCTAATAGTATTTTTTTACTTTTTCTTTCTTTTCTTCCTTCCTTCCTTCCTTCCTTTCTCTCTCTCTCTCTCTCTCTCTCTCTCTTTCTTTCTTTTATGTATTTCACACACAGTAGGATCCCTGCTTGGGGCTTAATTCCAGGATACTGGGATTATGAACTGAGCCGAAGGCCGACGGTTAAATGACTGAGCCACCCAGGCGCCCCAGCCTTAATTTCTTATAATGGCTGTCAACAGTAATTCTTGTCTCTCTGGTAGGTAAGATGACAATATTAATGCCCCATTTTTCCTTTTGACTATCATTCCACCATCCGTCTTTTGTTATCCGTGTTCTTATAGTTACATTGTCAAAGTTGATTACATTTGCATTCTATTTTATTACTACTGTTAATAGTTAGCTTTATTGATTGATACAGTTCAATGCAGATCACAGTTTATACTAGGATCACATTTCTTTACTTAGTATTTTGTTTTTCTTGATTTTTTAAAAAGATTTTAATTTTTTATTGGACAGACATCACAAGTAGGCAGAGAGGCAGGCAGCTAGAGAAGGGGAAGCAGTAGTTATCTGTCTCTCTTTCTCAGCTTCTTGATTCTTCTGCATTTGGTCTTCTATATCACTAATTCTCTCCTGTTTCATTTGTCCTAGCACTTTGAGTTTCTATTTTTCATTGCACCTCATTAACAGTCTTCTTGATTTCCTCTTGGTTAAATTTTATTTCTTCAGAAAGGGATTCTGTAGAATTTTCTATGCTTTTTTCAAGCCCAGCTAGTATTTTTTTTTTAAGATTTTATTTATTTATTTGACAGACGGAGACCACAAGCAGGCAGAGAGGCAGGCAGAGAGAGCAAGGGAAGCAGGCCCCCGCTGAGCAGAGAGCCCTATGCGGGGCTCAATCCCAGGACTCAGATCATGACCTGAGCCGAAGGCAGCGGCTTAACCCACTGAGCCACCCAGGCACCCCCCACCCCAGCTAGTATCTTTTTAATCATCATTCTGAACTGTAGTTCTGACATCTTACTAATGTCCGTACTGATTAGGTCCCTGAAAGGTGGTACTGCCTCTTATTCTTTTTTTGTTTTTTGGGTTTTTTTTTTTTTTAAAGATTTTTTATTTATTTGTCAGAGAGAGAGAGAGGGAGAGCGAGCGAGCACAGGCAGACAGAATGGCAGGCAGAGGCAGAAGCAGGCTCCCCGCCGAGCAAGGAGCCCGATGTGGGACTCGATCCCAGGACGCTGGGATCATGACCTGGGCCGAAGGCAGCTGCTTAACCAACTGAGCCACCCAGGCATCCCTTGGGGGTTTTTTTTTGAGGTGAGTTTTTCCTTTTTGTCATTTTGCCCAGAGAAGAATAGATGAATGAGAGAACAAAATGCTAAAATGGTAAGGACAACCCCAGAAAAATATACACTAAATAAATCAGAAGAGACTCAAAACCAGGGAGAAAAGAGAGAAAAAAAAAAGAATACGATCAGGCTGGTGAATTGAACAGAAGCCCACGCAAGTGTATTTTGGGCTGTTAGAAGAAACTGCCTCCCAAAATTTTAAAGAAAGAAAAACATACATGTACAAAAATAAGGGTAAATACAATGAAGGGATGGAATAGGATTGTAAAATGAAAATAAGAAAGAGTTTGAAAAAGGAATTGATAAGTTGGTTGAAAAAGGAAAGAAGAAAAAATTTTTTTAAATTAGAAAATAAGAAAATTTTGAAAAGTAACTTTGAAAGACTGAAGAATCATGGGGAAAAAGCCATGAATTCTATGTGCTGTATTCCCCTTGCACTGGAGTTTTGCAGTTCTCATTGATGAGTAACCTAGGTCTTCTTCTTGCTGGTCCTCTGGAGGAGAGGCCTGTTGCAGTGATTCTCAACTGTCTTTGCCTGAGGTGGAACTGCCCCACCCTTGCCAGGGGCCAGGCAAAGCAATCTGTTAGGGTTTACTTTTGTAGCTTTTGTTCCCTGTAAGCTTTCCTTATAGATTTTGAGGAAAAGAGTGAAAATGGCAGCCTCCCAATCTCTGGCCCTGGAGCAGCTGAGAGCTAGGGCCCCACTCCTCAGGGAGCCCTCAGAGAAAAACAGTCCATCACTCATTTCTCCTTGGTCTCTGGCCCCGCTCCATGCTCACCCAGCCTGTGACCGGGCATTTCTATCTCCGGCACATGGCCCCATTTGGAGTCTCCCAACCCGCCAGATTCCGACACCGTGCTCCCGTGCTGCTGCTCCTATGGGAGAAAGGGGAATGTCCCCCCATCTGCCCCTTGTTGGGCCCCTGGCCCAACTGTGCCACAGATCCCAGTTTATGGCAACCCCAAGCTGAGGGCCTACTCCTGGGCTTGTGTTTGCAGCCGGCTTCCCTGCTCCAATACCTGGGAGTTCTGCCACACACAGGCACCCCTGGTCTTTCTGGGAACCCAAGGGTCATGAGACCACACTGTCTCTGTGAGGATTCCACCCCTGCTTAGCTACCTGAGTGATGTCGCTCACCAGAGCAGACTTCGGAAAGTTTTGATTTTGGGCTCCATTGCTCTATCACTTGCTGGTAGCCGGCTGATGGAGGCTCCCTCCCCTGGGTCTGTCTTCCCATATATCACCTGGGACTCACTTCTCCTCACATCCTACCTTCCAGAAGTGGTTACTTTTCTGTTCATAGAATTGCTGCTATTCTCTTCTTCGATCTCCTGTTGAGTTTGTAGGTGTTCAGAATGGTTTGATAAATGTCTAGCTGAATTCCTGGGGCCAGACAGAATTAGGTCTCCCAGTTCTCCATCATCTTGTTAGCCCTCCAGATACTAGTTTCTAATACTATTCTCCAATGAAAGGAACCAGAGCTTCTCAGAAAAATGGCTAATTCTAGGACTGGAGAGGAAATATATAAGATGAATTGGTAGCATCTTATAGTGCTAGAAAGTGAGGAAGTGCTTTGAAAAACAAAGCAAAACAACAACAACAACAAAACCCACACACAGTTATGGAGGTTTGTGTCAAAAGGACACAGGAACCAACTGAAAGCTCCCAGTGGCCAAAGCTTGATCAATTTGAGCAACAAAATTAAGAGGTATTAGATTATAACCCAAAGTATAAAGTAAGTATCCATGAGTTCATGGTGATATTAATGATTGAATGAATAAGTGGGGAAGGTGAGACAAATTGACCATGCAAAAGAATTCCAAATTTATGTACGTACTCTGTCCTCAAGAAAGTCTCGCATAACTTCCCACTCCTGAAGTATGAACTCTATAGAGTGGCTTCATTCAAGAGTACGGAAAGGGATCTGTGTGTTAGTTTGCTAGGGCGGCCATAACAACGTACCACAGACTGCATGGCTCAACAACAAATGTTTATTTTTTCACAGTTCTGGAGGTTTGAAGTCTGAGATCAAAGTATTGGCAAGTGTGGTTTCTTCTGAGATTGCTCTCCTTGTCCTGCCGCTGTGTGTCTCCTGGTGTCTTCACATGGTCTTCTCTCTGCAGATGTTTGTGCTCTAATCTCCTCTTCTAAAGACACCAGACCTTGGATTAAGACCCAACTGACCACATTTTAATTTAATTACCTACTTAAAGACACTCTCATGATACAGTTACATTCTGAGTTACTGAGGGTTAGAGCTCAAGGTAAGAATTTGGAAGAGATACAATTCAGACTGTTACAGGAAAAAGAGTAACTTTACAATGGAAACATTCGGCAAACACTACCTGAGCCAGATGATCTAGGTCAATAACAACAGGGATGTCACATTGACACTCTGGCCCTTGATTTGATGTGATGAAAATGGCACCCTACCTCATAAACCCCCCCATCTAATCAAGACAAATCCTGAGGGATATTCTGCAGAATGCTTGACCTGCACCACTCAAAACTGTCATCAACACAAGGAAAGGGAAGAACAGATACCAAGATCTGAATGAGATAGTTAAATGTAATACAGGATCCTTGAACAGAAAAGGAAATGAGGTAAAAACTAAGGACATCTGGGGGTGCCTGGGTAGCTCAGTGGGTTAAGCCTCTGCCTTCGGCTCAGGTCGTGATCTCAGAGTCCTGGGATTGAGCCCCGCATCGGGCTCTCTGCTCAGCGGGGAGCCTGCTTCTCCCTCCCCCTCTGCCTGCTTGTGATCACTCTCTCTGTGTCAAATAAATAAAGTCTTAAAAAAAAAAAAAGGACATCTGAATAAAGTATGGACTTCAGTTAATGATATGTCAGTATTTGTTAGTTATAACAAATATACTATATTAAGATGTCAGTAATAAGACAAAAAGGTTCAGGGTGTTTTAACCTGCTCAGGCTATTATAACAAAATACCATAGACTGGATGGCTTATCAACAGAAATTTCTCACAATTCTGGAGTCTGAGAAACCCAAGTGCTGGCACATTTGGTGTCTGGTGAGAGCGCACTTCCTCACAGGTGTCTGTCTTCTCATTGTATCTTCACGGGGTAGAAAGGTGGGAGGGATCTCTCTTGGGTCTCTTTCATAAGGGCACTGATGCCATTCATGAGGGCTCCACCCTCAAGACCTAATCACCTTCCAAAGGCCCCACCTCTAATACCACAACCTTGGGGGGTTAGGGTTTCAACATATGAATTAGGCAGGGGTGGGGGGAGCTGGGAATGGGAGGGTGGCAGGGGCATAAATATTCAGTCCACTGAGCAAGGTATATAAGAATGCTGTATTATCTTTGCAATTTTTTCTATAAATCTAAAACTTTTAAAATTTTAAGTTTATTCAAAAAAAAAAAAAAAAAAAAGAACAAGATAAAAGAAGGCTCACATGGGCTAGGTAGCTTAGTGCTGTTAGAACTAGAACCAGAATCAAGGTCATTTGAATCTAAGTCATTTTTACTTCCACCAACTACCACATGGAGGTCACATGTGTGGTTGTTGAAGGTGCAGGGTGAGAGTGGCTGGTAAGTACTTCCACTCAAGTAATTCAGGGAAAGCAGGGCAATATAAAGCAAGTGAGTGCTATGGATATGAGCAGGAAGTTCTTTATGATCCAGAACATCAACTGATGAGGGAATCAGGTACCAAAGAACCAACCATAGAGATGAGAAACTGCTCAAAAGCTGGTGGTTAGGGCACAGGCAGAAGACTGGGAATGAAGGGCCAGAGATCACATCGATATTTTAGGACACACAAGATTAGAATCTAGAATTAGAGTAATAGGTACTGGGATTAAAATAATTGTACCTTTTGAGTTAAGGACTATATTTTTAATCCTTGCCCTGGGAGCCTTAAAGTGTGGCTAGGCCTAAACTCACAGGTGGGAGGGAGCTAGGTAAACTGACTGGAGTTGGAGAAGCAAAAGGGTGGGGAGCCAGTAGTTCCTGATGCCTGCCTTCCATCTTTCAAAAGACTTTAAGGTCAGTCTTACTCTATTTTTTTTTTTTTTTTAAGATTTATTTATTTGAGCCGGGCAGGGAGGGACCAAGGAATAGGAAGAGAAAGACTCAGCACAGAGCCCGATGTGGACCTCGACCTCACAACCCTGAGATCATGACCTCAGCCAAAACCAAGAGTCAGTTGCTTACTGGACTGAGCCCCCCAGGAACCCCAGTCTTACTCTATTCTTAACTTTGGCTTTTCTCTTTCCTAGACTAGTTCACTCATGCTGTTCCCTTATATATCCTTTGATAATAAATGGCCTCCTCAGGGCACCTGAGTGGCTCAGTTGGTTCAGTGTCTGCCTTCATCTCAGGTCATGATCCTGGAGTCCTGGGATGGAGCCCCACATTGGGCTCCCTGCTCGGCAGGGAGTCGGCTTGTCCCTCTGCCTGCTGCTCCCCATGCTTGTGCGTGTGCTCTCTCTCTCGCACATTCTGTCTCAAATAAATAAAATCTTTTAAAAAAAAAATAAATGGCCTCCCATACATAACATAATTTAGATCTTTCAGTGAACTATTTAGGGTTCTTCCCCACCCATTCAAATGTCACTCTTGCCTAGTATCTAATCCTCTGAATTACTAAATATTAGGATATGTAAATGCCAACTAATTAACCAGGAACAGTGCTTTGCCTCTGCCTCTAGAATTGGACTAATCTTTTTTTTTTTAAGATTTTATTTATCTATTTGACAGAGATCACAAATAGACAGAGAGGCAGGCAGAGAGAGAGGAGGAAGCAGGCCCCCTGCTGAGCAGAGAGCCTGATGCGGGGCTCGATCCCAGGACCCTGGGATCATGACCTGAGCCGAAGGCAGAGGCTTAACCCACTGAGCCACCCAGGTGCCCCTATAATTATTTTTTAAATATTTTATTTATTTACTTGATAGACAGAGATTACAAGTAGGCACAGAGGCAGGCAGGGAGAAAGGAGGAAGCAGGCTCCCTGCTGAGGAGAGAGCCGGAAGCAGGGCTCCATACCAGGACCCTGGGATCATGACCTGAGCCGAAGGCAGAGGCTTTAACCTGCCTAGCCACCCAGGCGCTCCTAGAATTGGGCTAATCTTAAAGAATTAGAATCACTAATGACCATGCAGCATGGACTGCCTCTTCCCCTATTCCTGCAGCTGCTCATTACAGTGCCCTCCCAGGGCAAGGATCATATTTCATTCATTTCTATCTTTATTATCTCAAGTGCTAGCACAAATAGACCCTCCAAAAAGTTATTTTTTTCAATGTGAATAAAGCAGTGGACACCCTACTAAAATTGCTGACATTCTGTCTTCCCTGTTTAGTTTTTCTCCATTGCTCACAGTTATGGGTTGAATTGTGTCCCCCCTCTTAATCCCCAAAAGATGCTTAAATCCTTCCTACCCCCTGTACCTGTGAATGAAACCTTAATTGGAAATAAGGTCTTTGTAGATGATCATGTTAGAATGAGGTCATTAGGGTGGCCCTAATCCAACATGACTGTATCCTTTTAAAAGGGCGAAATTTATGGGCGCCTTGGTGGCTCAGTCGTTGGGCGTCTGCCTTCGGCTCAGGTCATAATCACAGTGTCCCGGGATCAAGCCCCATATTGGGCTCCCTGCTCACTGGGGAGCCTGCTTTTCCCTTTCCAGATCCTCCGTGCTTGTGTTCTCTCTCTTGCTATCTCTCTGTCATAAAGAAATAAAATCTTTTTTTTTTTTTAAGATTTTATTTATTTGACAGAGAGAGAGAGGAGAAAGCAGGCTCTCTTCTGAGCAGAGAGTGTGATGAGGGACTTGATCCCAAGACCCTGAGATCATGACCTGAGCCGAAGGCAGAGGCTTAACCCATTGAGCCACCCAGGTACCCCAGTAAATAAAATCTAAAAAAAAAAAAAATATATATATATATATATATATATATATATATATATATATGCACACCACACTCTCTCTCTCTCTCTCTCACACACACACACACACACCTATGAGAAAGGGTGATATTTAGACACAGGCACACATGCACACAGGGAGAATGCCAGGGGAAGACAAAGACCAAGACTGGGGCGGGCAACAGAATTCAATGAATGCCAAAGATTGTTAGCAAACAATTCAGATGTAGGAAAGAGGCCTGGAACAGAGTCTCCCTCCCATCTTCCAGAAGAAACCAACAGTGCCAACACTTTGATCTGAGACTGCTAGCCTCCAGATCATACGGCACATTACAGTTTAAGCCATAGTGTGTGGTACTTCTTGTGGCAGCCCCAGCAAATGAATACTTGTCATCTTTACCTTCTATCTTTATAATTGTCTCCCTGGTTAGAATGTAAGCTCCATGTGTTGTTCATTCATAAATCCTCAGCATGCAAAACAGTTTCTGGCACATCAAAACTCTCAATATTGGTTACCAAAAAAATACCCATGAATGCTTTGGAGGAGAAGGATTTTTCACATTAGTTTGGACATTGTTTTTATTTGAAGAAAACCTACATGAAAATGTTCCCAATTATAAAGTGATAATTGAGAACTTTATTGACTTAAAATATACAGTGACATCTGGCTACTTTTTGGGAGGGGGACATCCTAAATCCTGGAGAGTTGTAACTATTGCTGGTTTCCATACTTCACTAATGACAAATTGCTTGGGACTGTGAATATACATGGTTAAGGTAAGGGAGGCAGCCATCAGAGTTCCTTGTCACTTTGTTGTTGTTGTTGTGTGTGTGTGTATGTTTAAGATTTTATTTATTTATTTGACAGAGAGAGACACAATGAGAGAAGGAACACAATCGGGGGAGTGGGAGAGGGAGAAGCAGGCTTCCTGCCGAGCAGGGAGCCGATGTGGGGCTCGATCCCAGGACTCTGGGATCATGACCTGAGCTGAAGGCAGATGCTTAATGACTGAGCCACTCCAGTGTCCCTTGGTTCATTTTTTAAGTCTATTCTTTTTCTGAATGAGGTAAAGTCAAGTCAAGGGTAGAGAATCCTTCTCCTCTTCTTCATCCCTACTACTTTTCTCCTACTATGGCCTACTTTTTTATCCTCCAACTTTTTCTTCTGGTCCAAAAAAAAAAAAAGACACTGATATCCATAAGACATTTTTTTAAAACTTTTTGTCCATATAGGGGAAGTAAAAGTTTTCCTTAACTCTCTAAAGGTCCCTGGCTTGGTCTGAAAATTAAACTGACAAAGATAGATTAAAAGGAGAAGCGACATATATATTTATATTGTTTTATTGTGACACAGGAGCATTCATAATGAAATGAATACCCAGAGAAATGACAAAATCTGCTTGTTTGTACCTTGGGTGAAACAAAGAGAGGCAATTGTGGAAAAGTGACTAAACTATGTGGGCAGGAGAATGGAAGATAAGAATTATTTTAACGAATGTCTGTTGGTACAGAATTCTTTTGATCTCAGCTTCTCCTTGATGATAACAATGTTACTTTCCTTCTGGTATAGGGAAGACATCTTTCATTTCCTGCTTTTTAAAAAAAGAAGGAAATCAAAGTGTTTTTTTCTTGTATTTGCTGTTTTTCAAGTCCTCCAAACTCTATGCCAAAGCAGTATACCCTGGGGTGTATGCCCTGAACTCGTTCACCAGCATTTCCCAACAGTCCTGAGAGGTAAGAATTATCTGAGGGTGAGAAAGCAGTGGTTACCACCTTACATAAGGCTTGAAGAAATTATAAGAGGTAGAATTCAAGCCTCCAAAATCTCAATCCAGTGTTCTTTTGTTGTACTGGTCACAGCTGCACATTTCCCTTTTATGTCTGGACAAAGAAAGGGTGGGACTCCAAAACATGAAAGAGATGTGATTTTAGAATTGGAGGGAACAGAGAGCACTCTTTGGGTCTTTGGACTCTCTAGCCATTACCAATGGCATCTCTGAGGGGATTGTGAGCAAGAGAAGGACAGGCTTGAATTCCAGGGAGTGAGCACTGGTGCCAAGTGTCCACCCCCCATGGCAATGGTCTTCTTTCACATACACATGCTGGATACACACACAACCAAGGGGTCAGTGTTGAGACATGGTCTTGATAGAAACCATCCCAGATTGCCAGGAAGGTACTTGAGAGTTCAAAGAAATAAGAGGCTAGGATGAACAAAACAAGTTTAGTCAACCAGGAGTGAAAGTATGGCGGGTGCAGAGCAGGTAGAAGGTGAAGATAGTATGGAGTCAGAGGTGGAAAGACCACATTCTTGTGCTTGATGTGCAAGGATAAGGGTGAGCACATTGAATGCCACTCCTGAGACTACTTTGATTTCTTTCTTTCTTTAAGATTTTATTTATTTGAGAGAGAGAGCATGAGCAGGGAGGAGAGATATGAGGGGGAGAGAGAGAGCGCGAGGCAGATTCCCCACTGAGCAGGGAGCCCACCGCTTGACTGGATCCCAGGACCCTGAGATCATGACCTGAGCCAAAGCCAGTTGCATAATCTACAGAATTCATTTGCAGTATGGACTTTCCACAAAAGTCCTCTGCAATTTTGGGGTGGCTTCTGGATAGCTTCCATGGCACCATGGAATCGATCATCACTCAGAATAGGAGGAGAAAGAAGACTGGGGCAGAAGGGTAGTGGTATACATTTGCAGACATATAGGTCTAGGAGAGGTGGGCACCTGGGTTCCCACCTAGGGGCATCTTGTTTCAGATGCCCAGGTTTTTAGGGTGAACTTGGTGATCTTCTATCTCAAATTACTGGTCCTCCCTACCCAGCTCCCAGACCGCTGCTCCTAACAGGATTCTTCTGAGTTCTGGGTTGTTCTATTGACTTGGAAGAAGCCTCCTCCCAAACCCTTTCCCTAGAAATGCTCAGAAGAGAAAAGCAGCTGGAGACTCCCAGTGATTTACCTGGACACGCGCAGTGCCACCAGCTATCACCGCGCCTCTCCGTGGCTGGGCCGTACTGCGCAGTCCAGGGCTCGCTTAGGGGAGAGGGGCGTCCGGAGAGTGACGCGGCCCCGGGGCAGGTGTGCCGCGGAAGAGAGGTCGGGGGCGCCCTTCGGGGCCTCGGCGGCTGCCGCGCACGCGGTCAGGCGGAGGATGCTCTGGGCGGACCGCCGAGGGGAGGCCGCGTGGGCGGGCGAGCGCCGGGGGCAGCCGCGGGGGTAGCGCCGGAGCGCAGCCTCCTCCCGCTCCCACAATGCACAGGGCGGCTGCGGCGGCGGCAGCGGCGGCAGCATCACCGGCCGCCCAGGCGGCTGCGGCGGCGACCCCGAGGACCCCGGGCACGCGGAGCGCTCGCGCCTGCTCGCGGCGCGCGGGGCAGTGATGGCCTGGCCCCCGCGGGCCGCCCGCGCCTGAGGCGCCCCGCCCCGCCCCGCCCGGCACCCTCGCCCCGCCCGGCCCTGCCCCGCTCCCTGCCGGCGGCTGCCTGGGCGCTTCCTAGTCGGCGCGGGCGGCCGCCCAGGCGAGGTGCGGCCTCCGCTCAGGCGGGGGGCGTCGGCGCCGCGGGGCCCCGCCATGGCCGCGTCCGAGCTCTACACAAAGGTGAGGCGGGCGGCGCCGTGGGGAGGGGGCCGCGCGGCCGGGCGCCGCCGGCTGTCAGGCTGGGGCGGGGCGGGGCGGGGGCGCGAGGGCCCGGCGGCCGCAGCACCCGGGTCCCCCGCGTTTCGAAATCCCCCGCCCGGCCCGCCTGCCGCAGAGGCGCCTTCCTCTTTCGGACGACGGCGGCGGAGGGCGGCCTGCCTCGGGGGGCCCTCTGGGGCCGCTGCCCCGCTCCCCTGGCGGGCGGCTCGGCGGGTTTCCGACTGGGAAGGGGGCCTGGGTCAGGGCTGCCCCGCCCGCCGGCTGGGTTTGGGAGAAATCCTGGCCGCGGGAGATGCTCGATCGGCGCGAGGAGATGGTCCCTCCCGTGGGGACGGGCGCTTGGAATAACGCCTGGTGCTGGTATGCGGTGCCACTTCTGCCACCAGCCAGCCTTTCCGTGCGGCTGCTGGGAACCCTGCACACGGCCGCCAGCCGCTTCTCACCTTCAGCCGCCGCGTTTCCGATGGCTTCCCGGGGGTGGCGAGCCCCTGGGGAGGACGCAGCCGGCTGGATGCGAGATGATTCACGGGCTGGGATGGTCGGCTCTCGTTGGTCCCCGGGAGCTGCTACCTACGTGTAATCCCTCCGAGCCTTGTTACACTCCCTGCCTTCCCCGTCCGCTGGGGCGAGGCTTTCCTTCAGGGTTTAGTGTAAGGACAGCGGCAGCCTTTTCTCTCTTACACCGACATTCGTATTTTCTGGGTCTGCTAATCTTTGCACGAATGGACTATTTTGGAGAACTGTCCCTTTGAAGACTTCTGAACATTCGGCTTGGGCAGTGTGTGGTGCTCTGTGAATGTGTGTCGTCATGGCACTTTATACTGTAACTCACTGTAACGTAGGTGTTTTGCCAACTATTAATCACCTTTAGTTCCAGTTAACAGAATGGGCTTAACTTTCCAAGTTCGTGTTAGCTGCAGAATCTCCATTTAGGATCTTAGAATTATTGTTTCCAAATGTGACCCCAGTAAGCCCAGGACCCAAGTTGCAGCATGTTTTTAGAAGTGTGGACCTGCCATCAAGAGACCTGGATTCTAGCCCAGGCCTTTTCACTTACTGTATGACCTTGGGCGAGTCACTTAACTTCTTTTGTTCAGTTGTCTCTTATCGGTAAGTGGAGTTAATTATACCTGCTCTGCATCTTTCAAGGCTCTTGTGAGGATCAAACCTAGGAATTAGATGGGAAAGCTTTTGTAACCCATGAATTTCTCAAGAAATGGGTATAGGATTAATTTTACCATGAAACGCCTTTCTAGCCACAGACTTAAAATACTGTACAATTGGAAATTCTCTCTAAACCTGGTAATTTTCTTTCTTTCTTTTTTTAAAATATTTTATTTATTTATTTGCTAGATAGAGATCACAAGTGGGCTGGGAGGCAGGCAGAGAGAGAGAGAGAGAGGAAGGGAAGCAGGCTCCCTGCCGAGCAGAGAGCCCGATGTGGGGCTCCATCCCAGGACCCTGGGATCATGACCTGAGCCGAAGGCAGAGGCTTTAACCCATTGAGCCACCCAGGCGCCCCTAAACCTGGTAATTTTCTTAGGCATTGTAGGTTTCTAATGTATGAATGAATGTAATTGGAAACTGATTTGACTACTTTATTAATAAACATTAATACTAACTATGTGCCAGGTACTACTCTAAGTTCTTTACAAATGTTAACTCATTTAATCCTCATAATGATGGTATGAAGTGGGTACTGAGAAATATCAGAGGCATTTTCCTATGAAGAGATACAAGTCTGTAAACATTCCTTAGTTACTTTGTATAGCCCTCCATTCTACACTGTGCACAGTGAGGAGTCCCTCCCTGAGCTGTCTAATTGTAGGCTGCTTAACTAGAGACTGATTGGATAATAAATTGCTCTTGGTCTTGAATCAGCTTTTTTCTCCCAAGATAATTTTTCAGAAAAAATTAAAAAAAAATACTATGATTTCTAGGGGCATCTGGGTGGCTCAGTGGGTTAAGCCTCTGCATTCGGCTCAGGTCATGATCTAAGGGCCGTGGGATCGAGCCCCACATCAGGCTCTCTGCTCGGAGCCTGCTTTTCTCTCTCTCTCTCTCTCTCTGCCTGCTGCTCTGCCTACTTGTGATCGCTCTCTGTCAAATAAATAAATAAAATAAAATAAAAATACTATGATTTTTAAATCTCAAGGTTTTGGCTTTTGGTCATAGCTTCATCACACGCTCTTAAAATTCACCTTCTAGTCGTTGTAAAGACAGGCTGGTTTAGACATCAAGAGTAAGTTGAGCTTAAATTGCCTTTTTTTTTTTTTTTAAAGATTTTATTTATTTATTTGACAGACAGATCACAAGTAGGCAGAGAGGCAGGCAGAGAGAGAGAGGAGGAAGCAAGCTCCCTGCTGAGCAGAGAGCACGATGTGGGGCTCCATCCCAGTACCCTGGGATCATGACCAGAGCCGAAGGCAGAGGCTTAACCCATCGAGCCACCCAGGCGCCCCTTAAATTGCCTTTTAAATACATTTATGTCCAAGTATATTCTAGTGTCTTGGCTATTTGTTGGCTTAATTCTTTTTGTGAATGGACCTTCGCTTAATGGTAGGTCAAAATATTTTTTGAGCACCTTCCGGGTGCTAGGTACTGTCCTTAATATTGAGAGGTTCGAACAATGAACAAGACACAGCCCTTTCCCTCAAAGGATTCACAGTCTGTTTTTTATATTCTTGACCTACTTTGAATATCTGGGAGCATAAATAACCTGTTGTTACCTCCACAGCAGGCAGACAGCTGGTGTGATATTTCTAAGTAGAAATTAGGGAGTGGGTCGGGACATGGGGAAGGTTGGAATGATTCCAGAGGTAAAAGCTTGGGTAGTGATTACTAGAGGAAGAGGGAAATCATTAGAAGTTAAATCAATGGATAAACACAAGGACTTTTTTCCTCACAGAGGATTATGGGGAAGGAAGTTCTGGAGTAGATTACAAGGAAAGATGTATTAGTGACATGTCATAATTATGGTATTCAACATAGTGGTTAAATCTGAAAAGTACCCTTTTAAAAAATGTCATTCAAAGCAGATTTTGATGTGTGATACAGATCAGCTCCCATTACTGTGAAAGGAAAGAGACCATTCAGTTTATTTATTGCTAAAATGATAATGGTTTTGTCACAGTAATTTATCAGGGCTTCCATTTTGTAAATTTTTCCAGGCAGTATAAACATTTTAAGGGCAATAACTAGGTTCCTAGGATATAGCATTTCTGGAAACTAACATTTTGGTTAAAATATGTTTGTTGGTTTTTAAAGTAAAGGCTTTATTAAGATGTAATTTACATACCATTCCATTCCCAACTTAAAGTTTATAGTTCAGTGGTTTTTAGTATATTCACAGAGTTGTGGGTTAATTTGTTTTTAGATCCACCTGGCTTGTTCCCAAAAGAATTGAAAATGGCTAAGATATCTCACTGCTTCTGATTTTGAAAATATTTGCTAGTTTTGACTTGCCAGTGGCTATCTGAATCATAATGTCACCCATAGATGCTTTCAGTAACTTCAGAGGATTCCGCATTTGTGGAGGAGAGTTGGAATGATAGTCCTCGTCACATGAACTTCCCAAACAGGGCTAACACCAAAAATTCTACAGAATGGCCAAGATTACCTGAAGTTATTTAATTAAGAGTCCCACTGTGGAAAAAAAAAAAAAAAAGAGTCCCACTGTGTATCAGGATGCTGAGTTTTGTAACTGTACAAAAACTTCTAAAACCCCTGCTTGAGAAGCCATGTAAACTTTCCTAGATGAGATAGCAGTTTAGGCCAATAGATTGTATATCTGTACTCTTCCTTTCCTACCATATTCCTTCATACCTACTGAAGCCTAGATTTTTTCTGGTAAAGTTCCTGTTTTACGTTCTGTGCCTCTTCCCCTTTACCATCAATCCTGGAAATTCTTACATTTTCGTCTTGAAAGTACATTTTTTCAGGGGCGCCTGGGTGGCTCAGTGGGTTAAGCCGCTGCCTTCGGCTCAGGTCATGATCTCAGGGTCCCGGGATCGAGCCCCGCATCGGGCTCTCTGCTCAGCGGGGAGCCTGCTTCCTCCTCTCTTTCTGCCTGCCTCTCTGTCTACTTGTGATTTCTCTCTGTCAAATAAATAAATAAAATCTTTAAAAAAAAAAAAAAAGAAAGTACATTTTTTCAGACTACTTTCAACATCTGAAAGCAGGACAGAAACCTCATGTCTGATCATGTGCCAGATTTGGGGTTTAGTGAGTACATTTGATTTACTCAAGTATCCTGTCATGCTTCTTCTATCTGTTTATCCTCCTGATGTCCCTAATAGTCTGTCTCCTGTAAATAATGGTTTGGGATGACTAGTCTCCTTGTAGGAATGAAGTAGGGTATAAAGAAGTGATTAAACAAGTAAGCACGTTTTCAGGCAGGTTGAACAGGATGAGTAATAGAGAGGAGAGCTGGGAGCCAAGGGAAATCAAAGAAACTGTTGCAGGAAACAGAATAGGAAATGATTGTCTGGTAGACTGAGGCACAGGCAGATGGTAAGGGAAGGAAAGGGACCAACTTGGGAGACAGGTCTCTATGATGGATGGAGATAGAGGGTGGGAAGGAGAGAGAACAGTGTAAGTTAACACCAGTAGCTCTAGCTTTGGAAACTGGAAGTTAATTCCCATTATACCATGAATTTTTGCGGACTGTGGAACTTGTAAGCTACTCAGAAATACTTCAGACTGCTTGAGCAAAGAAGAAAGCTCATGACTTTCTTGAAATTTGTTATTGTCTCTTGAAGTATGAATGTCTGGTATATTGCCCAGTGGCTGAAAGAGTACAAAGAGGTTTTAATTTTCATGAGGCCACCAGAAAAACATTTTAAATCTTCCTAGTGCTTTTAACTGTTCAAAGGAGGGGAACTCTGGAAGAGGGTCTGTGAATGGGGTTTCTGGGATTTAGCTACAACCTCCAAAGTGTTGGGGCAGGGTGGTGGGGGCACTATAGAAAAGTGTGGGAGAGGAGAAAAAACCCCTCTTACCTTATATCTTATCTCAGAAGGTAATTTACCTTCTTCGTTTTTTTTTTTTTTAAAGATTTTATTTATTTATTTGACAGAGAGAGACCACAAGTAGGCAGAGAGGCAGGCAGAGAGAGAGAGGGGGAAGTAGGCTCCCCGCCGAGCAGAGAGCCCGATGGGGGACTCGATCTCAGGACCCTGAGATCATGACCTGAGCCGAAGGCAGCGGCATAACCCACTGAGCCACCCAGGTGTCCCATAGCTTCTTCGTTTTTAACTTATAATGGATTTCACCTCCATTGGGAGAATCTAGGGGCACATGGCCCACCGGAGGATAGACTGATTTATTTGTTTCCACTTTTGGCAATTCCTAATGAAGTGTAAGAAATTCTCAGAAGTAGAAACTCCTGGATGATCTATGGAATAAGGCCTCGCCCTAGGTAGAACATCATGTGGGCAACCCCACTCCCCCATTCCATCCCCGGATAGCATGTCTTCTTCCCGTAGTGTCTTTCCAGACCTTTAGCATTTGTCTCCCTGGGGAGTTTGTCTTCTTTTTTCCTTCCAGTTGTCTCTCTCTATAATAAACTTAGTGAGGTAATAATTTATATGTAATAAAATCCACTCATTTCAACTGTAGTTCAGCAAGTTTGTGTGTGTGTGTGTGTGTGTTTTGAATCCAGTCTCTGTGGGGCAAAGTGCCATACTAGTTTTGCTTTTTTAAGATTTTATTTATTTGACAGAGAGCGAGAGAAGAAACACAAGCAGGGGCAGTAGGAGAGGGAGAAGCAGGCCTCCTACTGAGCAGGGAGCCCAATGCAGGTTTTGATTCCAGGACCCTGGGATCATGACCTGAACTGAAGTCAGACGCTTAATGACTGAGGTGCCCCTAGTTCAGTGAGTTTTGACAAATATATTCTATCATGTTATCTTTTTTTTTTTTTTTAAAGATTTTATTTATTTATTTGACAGAGAGAAATCACAAGTAGGCAGAGAGGCAGGCAGAGAGAGAGAGAGGGAAGCAGGCTCCCCGCCGAGCAGAGAGCCCGACTCGGGACTCGATCCCAGGACTCTGAGATCATGACCTGAGCCGAAGGCAGCAGCTTAACCCACTGAGCCACCCAGGCCCCCCTTATCATGTAACTACTACATAATCAAGGTATAGAACATTTTCATCATCCTCAGGAGTTTCTTGTGCTAAACTTCTTCCCTTTCCCAGTTTATTCTTTGTATAGTTAAAATGATAATTTAAAAAAAATATTTTATTTATTTGACAGAGATCACAAGTAGGCTGAGAGGCAGGCAGAGAGAGAGGGGGAAGCAGGCTTCCCGCTGAACAGAGAGCCCGATGCAGTTCTCGATCCCAGGACCCTGAAATCATGACTTGAGCTGAAGGCAGAGGCTTAACCCACTGAGCCACCCAGGCGCCCCTAAAATGATAATTTTTAAAATAAAATCCAGTTTACTAGAGTTGTGCTTACCCATTGGGACAGCAGGAAGAATTATTTGTCTGTTTTTAAAATATATATTGTGGTTTCACCTTAACCCAACCAGGAGAGATACTTAATGTAGAGGACTGAGCTGGGGTGTTGCTCCTGTGGAGTTTCATTCACAGTGGGAGGTGAGAGTGGGTGGCGGAGGTATTTAGGTGGTTTATTTCATCTTTACTTTACATGCTTACCCCTGTGTCTGCCTTTGATGCCTTGGGTCCTTAGGTCCTTGGTGTGCTAAAATGCCCTTTGGTCAATTGTCCTGTTCCATCTACCTTGGTTGTAATGTCATACTGGGTTTGTGGTGGTAACAGATTTTTAAGCTGCAAAAACTTATCCCTGGCTTTTTTTTCCCTTTCTCTTTGAGGCCCTCCTCAGCTGGAAGTCCCCTAAACCAGCAGCCATTAGCATTAAACATCTCCTTGTACAATAGAGGCTTTTTGCCAGTTGTGGAACTTAGGGATGGTATGATTATGTTTTGGTTTCAAAATAATGGCTCCAAACTTGGTTAAAATCCAGGGGGAAGTACATCTATCTACAACTTTTGGCCCAATGTGCTGCTATGGCCAAAAACATGAACACATTACTGAACTGGAGGGAGGCCGGACACTAAAAAGATAAGTTTTGTCTCTCCTTAGTCACTCATACAGAAACTTGCATTTTTCATTGGACAGCCTCTCCTTTGCTATTCTGCCTTCTGCTCCCTTTCTGCAGTATAGTCAATAAACTATCTCCTTTAAAAAGAAAACAAACAAAATAAAACAAAACAAACTTGCATTTTCCTGGCCAGGAATCCTCTGTGGATGGTTGGGGTTTCTACTTCTTGATAAAAACACTCTGAAACTAGAGGAATTTCAGAATGGGAGAAATAAAATGATTGTGGCAGTAAAGTAGGTAGATTAGAAAGGCAGGACTCTTTAATTTAAAAAGGTGAAGGTGGAAATTGGGGAAGTATTTAACATCAAGAATAACAAGTTTGTAACATCAGACCTCAGTAGAGATACTTGTTAGATCTTGAAATAAATGTGTCATTTAAAATGAATTTCTTCTTTAAACATTAAGTTTATATTTATGAAACTTATTACCTCAAGTTATGCTGACAGCTAAGATGTAATAGATTTTAAAAAAAAGGGTCTGGATAATTCATGCCTCATAGTTCTGAGATACCAACTTAACAAACATCTCGTTGACAGTGTTAAGCAGTTTACCAGCCAGAGCTGTTTCAGTTGGAAGTAACAAACACAACTCAAAGCTAAAAACGATTTTATTTGCCTCTATGACCTGGACGCCCAGGCCCATGGATTCAAGGCCAGAAAATGGTCTCTGAGGCTCTCTTGTCACTGGCTTTCATGTCAAATTGTGCTGTTTACCGTTGGTTTCATCCACATGACAGCTCTTTTCGTGGTGAAAAAGATGGTCAGTGGCACCTGCAGATCACATGATCTTCCAGTTCTGGGCCTGGAGGAAGTCTGGTAAAAGAACTCTGGTTGCGTTTGCTAGGGGTCATGTGCCCTCTCCTTCCACTGTGCTGTGTAAGGGGGTGGGTGGGGGATATTATGCATAGTCAAGCTCATCTCAAAGACCAGGCGGAGGATAGGACATCATAATTGATAGCTCCACTCAGACCTGGTGGGGTGGCTGAAAGCTGTTGCCCCTCAGAAAGAATAGTTAATATCCACCACGAATAAGTTACCAAAAATACAAAGCAATTGAATTCTGCCCCTCCTTTTGCATGGCGAGGAGGACATTGGAAATCTCTCCCTCCCCCGCTCCTGCAAACCATAGAATCATTTTGAATTTTTTTTTTTAAAAGAGCCAATGAGAATCCATATAAACAAATGTTACTGAAAGCGTATCAGAGATGGAAGATTTGAAAAGTATTTTTCATTGAGTCTTGATCAGGGGGTTATGAACCCTATGTCTTCTTCTGTTCTGATCTTTTTCTGCCATATATCCTCAGTGTTTTATTTCCCCTCATTTCCTTCATGTTTTTGTTTGAATACATTATTCTTTTCCCCCATTTCCATCAACAGATAAGTTGTAAAATTTGTTATTCCTGTTTTATTCATTTCCAGTGTTCTTTTTCTGCTTTCTTGCCTTCTACACTGTTGTCTGCTCCTAGACACCCTACTCCTTTATTTAATCTCCTCACCCTAATGCTCTGTTGTGCTTTGTTATACCCAGTACACATGCGTGTGCACACACACACCTCCCTAAAATGGGATAAAATAAATTCTTATGAAGTGAATTGTTATTTAGTGACTTCTTAGATTAAGGAGGAAACTTCATTTCCTCAAATCCTTGTACTTTTTGCTTTACCACTCCCTGAATCTGACATCACAATAGGAAGTAATTTCTCATGAGTGTACATAAATTATTTTCTGTGTATCAGAGTATCTATATGTTTTAAACAAACATTTTTGTGTTAGACTACACTTTAGACTAGTAAGAACTTAGTTTTGCATATTTTATTTTGTTTATATTGGAGTATATACAATAAGGGGACCAGCTATTTTTTTAAGGATATGACCTCACTTTAAAACATTTTTGTAGCAGTCCTTAAAAAATTTTCACCCGGAGGGGCGCCTGGGTGGCTCAGTGGGTTAAGCCGCTGCCTTCGGCTCGGGTCATGATCTCAGGGTCCTGGGATTGAGTCCCGCATCGGGCTCTCTGCACAGCAGGGAGCCTGCTTCCCTCTCTCTCTCTGCCTGCCTCTCTATCTACTTGTGATTTCTCTCTGTCAAATAAATAAATAAAATCTTTAAAAAAAATTTTTTTTACCCGGAATTGGTCTCTATATGCTCAAGCTGAGAAAAATCTTAATTCTAATTTGACAAGCGTCATGCTCATGCTGGGAACAGAAGTCCTGGAGATGTTTTTCATAAAATCAGGACATCTGTATTTTAATATAGAATTTGGGTCAAAACCTGGATTAAATGTTTATCAAGTCAGAATATATAGATAGATAGATAGTTCTGTCTCTTTCTATATATATATATCTATATCTATATATATCTTAGTATAGAAGTAAAAAAGTTAAACCCACTAGAGTTAATATTGTATTTTAACCCATTCTTCCTGTTTTTACTGATATTTTTTCATCTTAGACCAAAATTTCTCAACTTCTGTGCTATTGCCATAGTAGGCTAGATAATCCTTCCTTTCTCTGGGCTTTTCCTGTGTATTGTAGGATTTTTAGCCAAATCCCTAACCTTTATCTGCTAGACCCAGTAACATCTCTCACCCCCAGTTGTAATAATCAATCCATATGGTCTACAGACATTGCCAAATATCCCCGGGGGTGGATCTGGCCTCGTTCTGCCCCACTCAAGAACCTCTGCCCTAGACCTTAAGGCTTAGACTAGGGTAAGAAAAAGTGGAAAAGAGTTAGGAATAGAAGCAGAAATTTTTTGGAAAAAACTTTTAGGGGTGCGTGGGTGGTTCAGTTGTTCAGCATCTGCCTTAGGCTCTGGTCATGATCCCAGGGCTCTAGAATATAGACCTCCATTGGGCTCCCTGCTCAGCAGGAGACCTGGTTCTCCCTCTCCCACTCTCCATGCTTGTGTTCCCTCTCTCGCTGTGTCTCTCTGTCAGAAAAATGAATAAAATCTTAAAGAAAAAAAAACTTTAAAAAAATAACTTTTTGGTAATTTTTTTTCTGCTTAGAGAAATCGTACATCTCAGACAATTTTGAAAATACAGAAACATATAAAGGAAGAAAGTTAAAAAAAGAAAAAGAAAATTAGAAATAAACTAATACTACCCAGAGATAATAATTGTTAATTATTAATTTATTTCCTTAAGTCTTTCATCTATATTGATACAGTAATTTTTATGAGTTTTTTAAACAATATATATTGTGAGAATTTTTATATTATTAAACATTCATTGAGAATATTTTTAGTGGTTGGATAATATTCCATCACCTGGATGTACCATAATTTATTTACTGCTGGGCATTTTCACTATTATAAGATAGGTACTATGGTGAGCATCTTTGTACATAAATCTTTGAATTAGTTTTAGTCAATTTTATATTCCAAGTCTCTTTGACAAGTGTTGATACTTACATTTATGCTGGGGTAGGGTATTCACATTTATTTCGTTTTAAAAATAGCATTTTTTATGTATATTGCTTCAGGGCTAGGATGACCAGATGTCCTGCTTATGTGAGATGCTTTCTGCCATCCAGTGCCTTTATTGTTTTTTGAGAAATGCTCTTAGGTAGAAATATATAAATTTACTTCAAAAACTTAACCTTTTGGAAGGCTAAACTATTTTCTTTTCTTGACCATTTTCCTCATTGTTACTCTTATTCATTGTTTATCCTTGACTTGGGGGGAATCTGGGCCAGATAGAATTATTAAATTAGAAAGAATTAAACCAACCATGAAGCCATTGTCTTAAGGGCATAAACAAAATACAATATAACTTGGAAATTACCTGAAAATATGTTATCATTTTATTATAGACAACATATGCTCCTAATTAGAACAAATTATCATTTGTTGGGAGTGGTCAGAGCCTGAGTGTGTTTTCAGGGGATAGTCAAGAACCTGAGAGACCTTCAGCGTCAGTTACCTGCTGTAAAGCAAGTGGAATGGAGCAAAATATACCCAGTGTTAAAGATAGCACCCTGGAATGGAATCTTTATAACACTCAGAAGGTATCTAGGGTCTTGGGGTTGGGGGGGGTGCTGTGAGTCATTGCTGTGTACTGCAGCCTGCTTAAGGACTGGTAGCCACAATTGTGGTCGAAAGTTGATGGTGTGGAAACTTAGATATTGAAGCTATAGGAAACCAAGTAGAAGTTGGAAGTTTCTTGCTTTCTTTCTCTATGAAAACCTTGATTTTTACCTTCTTTAGTTGTCATTTGTTTTCTTCTAAGAACCGTGGCTTGCGTAAATGCACAACTCCATAGCAGTACAATGATCAAATAATAATGGTTAGTGTTTACCCAGGTCTCACTGTGGACCAGATGCTGTTCTGAGAACTTGGTTACAACTGTTTCCATCCTTGGCTTCCACCTCTACCAGTGCCTGAAAGAGACATAGTGTATTCCAGCTGTCAAGCATGGACTCTTTACTTAGTGTTTGCATTCGGGTTTGAATCCTGGATTTGCTCTTTGCTTTCTGCATGACCTTGACCAAACTACTTTACTTTCCTGTGCCACAATTTCCTCATTTTTTAATGAGGATAATAATGCTCAGTATACGTGGTTTTAATGGTGACTAAATTTTTTAATATATATAAAAATGCGTAGAATTGGTAACTGATGCATACTACAGGCTTAACTGTTGGCTCTTGTTATTGCTGCTCTTTGGTTATAACTATTGTTCTTTCTCTCTGGCCACTTGGTCTTCTTCATAAACTCAGCTGCCTCCTCTAACCTCCCGGTTATTGGTGCTCTTAGGTTCTGCCCTTCACCTACCCTCCCTCCCACTGTGGCCTGATCTGCTCCTGAAAAGTTAGGTATGAACCTGTGTTGATGACTTCCAGATCTCTGTTTCCCGCCTCCTTGTTCTCTTCACAAACCTAAATCCCTGCCACAGCTGCCTGTGGGCATCTTTACAGGCCCCTCAAACCTAGCATATTCGACGTTAAACTTGTCATCTCCTCCCTTCCTCTTTCTTCCTCTCTACCCTACTTCTTCGTGTCTTACTTTCCTCATCTAGAAGATGGGATAATAGTAATACTGACTTTCTAGAGTTGTTAAGGGAATTTAAGTGACATAGTTCATGCATAGCACCTAAAATAATGCCTGGTACACATTTGAGAAATGTTAGCCACTATAATTTTTACTAATTGTATTCCCTGTCTGGTGAATGGCATCAACATCCATCCATGTACCCAGACCAAAAACTTAAAATTGTCTTGATTTCCCCCTTTGGCCAACCCCCCCCCCCACCCCCCCGCCACTCTCCCACCCATCACTTACCATTTCCTGGTACTATCCTTATTTTGTTTGGACCCTTTTTATTTCTTCATTGGATCCTGTAACAACACCATAAGCAATTTTTGGTCTTACCTTCTATAATCTGTTTTTTGTTCTGTTACCAGAGTGATCTTTATGTAAGGAGCATATGTGATCATGCCACTCTCTGACTTAAATTCCTCAGTAATTCCCTATAGGATTGTCTTGAGAATAAATATATTAGTGTAGTGCTTTCCAAACTTTTGTGTCCATCTGAAATCACCTAGGAATCTTGTCAAAATGGAGGTTCTGATGTAGGTCTGTGATGGGGCCGCAAGACTTTCTAACAACTTCTAGGTGAAACCAGTGTTGCTAGATTGAGGACCACACCTGGAGTAGTGAGGCCATGATACACTGGCCTTTTCCTTATCTGCCTTCACCCTAGGCCAGTCTCCTGTCTCGTTTTCAGTCCTGGCATTCAGGTCTTCACTCTAAGTCAAGAGCTCTCCAGGTTGCCTTCTTCCTGCTTTGCTGCATTCCCCGTACCTGGCTTTTCTCCACTGTTTGTTCATGAATTATGTCTTTCAGGTCCTAGTCTGTCTAAGATGTTCCTGAGTATTCTTTATAGAACACTCCGTCTACATCTGCCCTGACACAACACTGCATTGCATACCTTTTTCTCCCAGGGACGGGGGAAATCTCACATTTGTTTTGTTTTAGTAACAACTTCATTGAGATATCATTCACATACATTACAGTTCATTCATTTAAAGTGTGTAATTCCATGGTTTTCGTGTTTTTTGACCTAGCATGTGGACTAGTGCTTAGTACATAGTGAGTAACACATCCATGACTGAATGAATGAACTAGAAGGTATTAAAGTACCATTGGAAAATTTTCTCCAGATCTTCCTCTTCATATCTGTAATTTTTGGCTTTAACATTTCAGCATTCAAGTGGTGCCTGGGTGGCTCAGTGGGTTAAAGCCTCTGCCTTCGGCTCAGGTCATGATCTCAGGGTTCTGGGATCGAGCCCCACATTGGGCATTCTGCTCAAGGGAGCCTGCTTCCCTCTCTCTTTCTGCCTGCCTCTCCGCCTACTTGTGATCTCTGTCAGATTAAAAAATATATATATTAAAAAGTTAAAAAAAAAATTTCAGCATTCAAGTCATCTTATTTATTCAACAGTAAGTCTTCATGAGCTTCTTTCTTTCACCTCCCTTTTTGGTACCAGAGTGGCAACCATTCTCTTGGCCAGTGTTAATGCATCATTATAGATCACTTTGCTGAATTCTCCAGTGCTTCCAATTGTCTTTTTCACCTCAGGCTGTAGTGAGCAGTACTGAGCCAAAACACAGATTTTAACACACTGCTCTCTCCAGCTTAAAATCTCTGGCTGGTCCATAGCCCCTTATCTCCTGCCCTATTTATCTACTGTAGAGTCAACTCATTCCTTGTCTTGACATTTAAGACTCTTTTTTTTTTTTTTTTAAAGATTTTATTTGTTTATTTGACAGACAGAGATTACAAGTAGACAGAGAGGCAGGCAGAGAGAGAGAGAGGGAAGCAGGCTCCCCGCTGAGCAGAGAGCCCGATGCGGGACTCGATCCCACGACCGGAATCATGACCTGAGCCGAAGGCAGCGGCTTAACCCACTGAGCCACCCAGGCGCCCGACATTTAAGACTCTTGATCTTTTTCTAACCCCATTCTCTTGGCTTGATCTTTCACAACATGAGTTTCCCCAGACTTTATACATAGCAATCATCTGTAATTTTAAAATGTGAATTTCTGAAGGACACCTGGGTGATGCACTCAGTTAAGCGTCAGACTCTTGATTTCTGCTCATGTCATGATCTCAGGGTTATACAATTGAGCCCCAAGTTGGGCTCCGTGCTCAGCGGGGAGTCTCTCTCACTCCCTCTGCACCTCCCCCCCCAATAAGAAATAAATAAATAAATAAGAGAAAGTAAATTCCTGAGTCTTGCTTCCAGAGACTCTGAGTCAGTGGGTTTGGGAGCCCAAGGAATTTGCATTTTTTAACCAATCCCTTGAAGGATTCTGATGCAGATGGTCTGTGATATTCCATTATGGGACATAGAACCAACTTTGCACCTTGAGCCTGTCTTCCAGCTTTCCTTGACTTGGACTTTGTCTGCCATATTTCCTTCTTATCAGAATCCCCCAACTAATAAATGCTCAGTAAAAGTTAGCTGTTTTAAACTATTTGTTCGGTGGTGGTGGTGGTAAGTCTTTTTAAAATTATAAGACTATATATTACTGTAGATACATTGTGGGCCGTTTTTCCCCTGGCTATCCTTAATGTTTCACTTTTAATAGAATATGTGAGAAAACCTGGCACATGGAAGTGACCCAGTAAATCTTTTTGCTATTTTTAAAGGCAACTGGAAAAACTGCCTCTCTTATATTAAAACTAAATTGAGAATCTTCTATGGTGAAAGATGTTCCATTACCTTTACTAATAATAGATGTGAAATAGTATAAGAAATGACTTGCAAAATTACTTTGGGAACTATTTTCCTTTTAAAAATTTCTTTTTAAAAACTATAAAAATAATAAATATTCAGTGCAAATCTTTGGAGAATTCAGAAATACAAAAGAGAATTGCATGTAATTTCATTGTCCTCACATATTCTTAATATTTTGATGTATGTCCTATTTTTTCCCTATGTGTATTTTCTCCAACGCAGTGGTTTATTTTGTACATACTATTCTGTAGCAAGATTTTTTTTCCAAAGTAGTATATTATGAACATTTTCCATGCCAATACATATTCTTCTACAGTATCTTTTTAATGGATTCAGAATTTTATATTGCATAAGTCAGTCATATATTATTAGTCAACCAGTCCACTGTGGTAATTTCCAGTTTTTTGACAGTTTACATTTAAATTGAAGAGAACCAAAAGCCTTTGTGTGTTCCTTTAAAAAGAAATCAATAGTAGTTAGTGAATTTGATTGTAATTAACAGAACATCTCATTTTCCTACATAACAATATTGGTACAAAAATGTGGTGATTATCATATCAATGTTAGGGGGATTATTCTTATTGTAAGAGTTTGAAAGGACTTAAAAAAAAAAAAAAAAGAAAGAAGAGAAAAAAAAAACCCAAAAAACCCAAACCCACAGGAATATCAAAGCACTCAGGAATAAATTCTTAAACGTTTGAGATCTCAGAGTGTGCCAGCCACAACATTCCACTGTAAGGAAGGTCTCCGGACTATGGATGTAGACAGATTCAGGTTATTAGTCAGTGGGCTAGGTGAATCAAGCTGTAGGTTAGCTTTCTTCCTCTGCCAGAATTTTGGAAGCCATATCATAGGTGGGATGAATTGTAATCTACACATTGATATAGTTGCTTTTTCTTGTTAATTAAGGAGACTATCCCTGATAATAAAAGCCATTCAGGATTTGTTAAGCCTCTACATCCATATTTAATGGCAGGATAGACAAGTTACTCAGAAACTGTTGACTGTAGAACTGAAAATGTTGGTGTAGGTTAAAGGGAGAAGAAGTATAGCAAAGGTTGTTATTCAAGAAAAAACATATTTACTCAGTCAAGAGAAGTAGTGTGGGAAACAATCTCTGAGACATTAGATTGAGCTCAAAAGCTCTGAAAAGTAGTCTTTTGGTTAATGTATTTCAGTTAAGTACCCTTGGTTTACAAATACTGTAGTTAAGTGTGTCTTAGAATGAGCTGCTTTCTTAAATGTTTGGGATATTGACCAGGGATCCTTAGGGGCCCAGTTCTAGAGATATCCAGTCCCCTGGGGCAGAGGTAGCACCTCGTTGGTCCAAGGATTTTCTGTGTCAGGAACAGTGCCTTAGTCCTAGAATAATCAGTGGACCATATGGAATTTCCTCTTCTATCACTGCCTGCTGGAGTTTGAGATTTAGTTTGTCTTTGGAGCTGGAGCCTCCAATGTGGTGTGTTTAACAAGGATCGGGACAAAACCTGTCATGTGCAGCTTACCTGGTGGGAGCAAGGATTGGGGTGTGTTGTCTGAGTTGATGAAATCTAGGTGTTGGGGACTTTTAAGTCATTATCAATTTAGCAGATCTGTAAGACTTAGTTGTGATCTGTACCATTCTGCATATTAAACCTAGATTCTAAGGTTAATCATCTCCTGTATTCTTTTTATTTTTTTTAAAGATTTTATTTGTTTATATGGCAGAGATCACAGGCAGGCATAGAGGCAGACACAGAGAGAGGAGGAAGCAGGCTCCCCTCTGAGCAGTGAGCCCGATGCGGGGCTCGATCCCAGGGTTCTCGGATCGTGACCTGGGCTGAAGTCAGAGGCTATAACCCACTGAGTCACCCAGATGCCCCAATCTCCTGTATTCTTATTTGGCTTGTTTGTCCATTGGTTGTTTTTTCAGGATTTTGTAAGTTAACTGTCACAGACTGTGGTGAAATTTAATAAATCTGAATGAGTAGAGGCCAAATTATTTTAAAATATGTGGGTGAAACAGATGGAGACGTACCACTATATATGATTCCAGCTTGAAAATGTCTACTGTTGGGCAGCCATTAAGGTTTTATAACTATGAAATTACATAGATTGAGTTTATTTAGAATGTGGTCCATATATAGACCAACACGGTCTCAAGAAGAGCCCTGCAAGTGCTTTTGGGCATGCTTTTCACTTGAGTCAACTCAGTTTCTCTGGCTTTCATTCTTCCTTGCCATAGCACAGTGACATCAGATGCAGCTGGAGCTTAAAGAAGAAGGGTCATGTTAATTAATTCCAGTGAAACAAAAACTGCCTCAAATAATTAATGGAATAACAGTCTCTTTAAAAGACTTCAGGGCTCTTTTTTTTTGGCTCCCCCCACCCCGCCCCCAGGGACTAGAGAAGGAGAATGGCACAGATTGTTCACTTGAGATCATTTTAAGCTATTGATGTATCTTACAGCCCTCATCTGATGTTTCTGATTTCAGTATGAATTATTCAGCCCATGTAGTGATTTTTTTCTTATTTTCTCTTTAGGCTCTCTGACTTCAATTACAGCTTTCAAGAGAGCAACCCCATGAACTTTGACTTTGTCGGAATCTAAAAATGCCCTCCATTTTATTATTTTATTTATAGTTGCCATATTTCAGTTTAAATACAGTTGACCTAGCAAGTAAAAATTTGTGTGTACAAGTAGGGTGGCAAATACCAGGTCAGGCTGCCTACTGAGTTATTGGAGGGAAGAAGAGGTTATGTATGTTCCCGTCACTGTTTTCTTCAGTTTTTGCCATTATGAGTTTTGATTTTTTTGATGTTGTTGTTTATTTGTTTGTTTGCTTTTTATATCCCAGTTAGTTAAGGAAAGAGGGATTAGTGGACAGACATAGCCAGAGTTAGGGAAAACCAGGTCAGGAAGTAAGTAGAAGATCCTTTCGCATAGGTGATTGTCTTTATTTTCCAATCCAGTATTAGAAGTTTTCATCTTGTGACCTAACCTTCAAGTTCACTGCCTTCAAGCAAACTAGAAAATTTAAACTACTTATTATTTTAGTACGTAAAAAGGGAGTAAGAGGAGATTAACATATATGATTTTTTTTTTGACAAATAAAAAGGTCTGCATTTTATTATGTGTTGAAAATATGCTCAGGATCTTGTGCATGTTTAGGAACTTAGTTTCTCGAAGCATGATAATAAAGATGTACAGAAAAAGAAAGGAAGCAAAAATGTAAAAAAAAAAAAAGGGTGGGGGGCAAGAAAAAGAAAGGCTAAACAAGGGGTGGTTTGTGATGGAGAGATTTGGGTATGAATACCCGGATGTGTATTACCATGTATGTGTGGGGCAAACAGGGTTCTGTCCTAGGAAGGGACATAGCCCATTAACTCAGGGAACCAATGACTTGTCTATGAATAATATTGGCCATTGTGCTATAGAGGTAGGAAACTCAGAGTAGGTGAGACACAGGAGGCATTAGAATAAATAGGTTGCATATAGATGTATGGTTATATTTTTGCTTTAGTCCTTTGTACTTGTTTTTGTGTTGTGATGTCTATTTTTGTTGGTTGTTCTCTTAAGTCAGTTGTAATTTTTATCTAAGATTTCTGAAACTAGCTACAAGATCTGTACTATCTGACTTTTTAGGTTTTTGAAAAATGTAATTGAAATGGCTTTACCATGTAGGTATTTGTGTGAACCAGGTATACGAGGAAAAGAAAAGAGAGAAAAGACTATTTACATCATATGTAAACAGGGGTTAAACTTTATGCTCAGAGGCGGCAGGGATTTGGTGGCTTCAATGAAGAAAAGTGAGAGTTCAGATTTCATCTTGACCTGAGAGGTTTTTGGTGCCAAGGGTCACCATGTCCGAGAAAAAGCAGCAGACAACGAGTTTGAGGAGTTCCTCAAGGAAGACTGGTCTGGTTTAGGTGAAGATGAAGATGCACCCATCTGGGAGGATAATTGGAATGATGACAACATAAAGGATGACGTCTTCAGTCAGTTACAAGCTGAACTAGAGAAACATGGTTAAAAGATGGAGATGTCATAGCATCCAGAAGAAGGGTTGAAGCAATCTAACCTTGAACTGTTTACTAAATTCTAGGACAGAGAACCCAGGATGAGAAACTTAAAACAATATGATTATTTCATTACCTGCTTGGATTTATTTTTGTTTTTGTAACACAAAAAAATGAATGATCTAAAAAAAAAAAAAAGAGTTAAACTTCATGAATCCGAATGATTAAATAACAAGTACATAAAATGAATGGGAAATACTTGAGAACAAATAAAAAGTAGCAAATAATGATGTGATATGGTTAAAAGCATGATCTCCTGTTTTAGGCTTAGCTTCTTCCTGTGTGATCTGGCAAATTAGTGAATGTGCTGCCCTCATAGGGCAGCTGAGAGGTTATATGTATATATGAATGTAAATCACACACATATATGTGTAAAGCACTTAGTTTACTACTTGGCACATCATAATGGAATCTGTGGATATTAAGTCTTAGTTGGTATTATCGGCTTGTCTATTTTTTTTTTTTTAAGAGAGAGAAAGTGTGTGTGGTGGGGTGTGGGGGTATGCAGGCAGAGGGAGAAGGAGAAAAAGGATCCTAACCAGTCTCTATGTTTAGTGCAGAGCCTGACATGAGGCTTGAACTCACAACCCTGAGATCAGGACCTGAGCTGAAATCAAGATGCGTAACCAACTGAGCCACCCAGGCACCGCTATTGGCTTGTCTATTTTAAATGATTTGTAAAGATTCACTTGCTTAAAAAAAATCATTGTCATAATAGATCTCTTCTTATCATACTCTTTTTGCTTTGGGAGGGTCTCAAGGCATGAATTATGAATACTAGTACAATTTCCCCCTTATTTTAGATAGGGTTTGGCTAACGATTCTCTTTCACATACAGTTTGTCTGTATATCCATGTTGTCAGCATCATCTGCCATGGCTATCCCAGTCCCTTCTAAATTTCTCCATCAGTATTCTCAACCTTTTTTTCTGCTGGAAAGAGAAACTTATTCTAAATAAGGGCTCTTAAAGGTCCTGCACCCTTTGTAATTAATTTGATAGCTAGCACTTTATGCGTAATATAAACATGTGTCATAAACTATTGATTGAATCTCAAAAGCCAGCCCCAGTCCCTTTTCTTTTGCCAGTATGGAGGTTTATAAGACAAACATTCCCTTTTCTTATTTTTTATTTTATTTTTATTTTTTTTTTAAGATTTTATTTATTTATTTGACAGAGATCACAAGCAGGCAGAGAGGCAGGCAGAGAGAGAGAGGGAAGCAGAGAACAGAGAACCCTATGCGGGACTCGATCCTAGAACCCTGAGATCATGACCTGAGCCGAAGGCAGCGGCTTAACCTACTGAGCCACCCAGGTGCCCCTTCTCATTTTTTAAAAATTATTTTTTATATTTTATTTTATTTTTATTTGACAGGGATCACAATTAGGCAGAGAGGCAGGCAGAGAGAGAGAGAGAGAGGAGGAAGCCGACTCCCCGCCAAGCAGAGAGCCCCATGCGGGACTCGATCCCAGGACCCTGGGATCATGACCTGAGCCAAAGGCAGAGGCTTTAACTCACTGAGCCACATAGGAGCCCATCATTTTTTTTGTTTTTTTTTTTCTTTTAAGGTTTTATTTATGTATTTGAGAGAGAGAGAGACAGTGAGAGAGAGCACAAGCAGGGAGGAGAGGGAGAAGCATGTTCCCGGTGAGCTCCCAGGACCCTGAAATCATGACATGAGTTGAAGGCAGATGCTTAACTGACTGAGCCCCATAGGAGCCCCACACTTCTCTAACTTTTGTTGGAATTTAGAGCTAGTTGTATAATTCAGTTCTGGCTAATTTGTTATAACCAGCAATTTTTTAGAAGGAAAAAGCAAGAGAACAGTTTGGATGCATATCCTTTTTTTTATTCCATTCTGAAATACAGACTATGATGTATGGCGCTGTGGCGGCAATGTTGCAATCATGAGGCAACATGCCTGAGAATGAAGTTAATAAGCTGAGATGGTGCAGAAGAAAGATGAAGAGTCTGTGTTCTTAATGATATTATTGAGCTGTCAGAACAACCCTGAGAAAATCTGCTTTGGAATTCTTGTTTCATACATTATTAAAAAGTCCTTCCAGTTTAAGCTACTTAGTTAGATTTTCTGTTCCTTGTAGTTGAAAGCATTCCCAACTTAAACAAGTTGTAGCAGCTTTAATGTGAATAAAGTTAACATAAATTTGGGAGACATTTATCTAATCTCTATAGGGTTACTTAGGCACAAAATAAATGTAGGTAACATGGGAATATGACTGAATCCAAGAGGTGAAACATCTTTTGACATTGCAAACCTGGGTAGTGATATCAAATAATCTAGTCCTAGTCATAATTTCTAGGTTGTATGGCTACCTCCAGAGTCATTTCCCACATTTTCTTTTTTTTAATTTTTTTCTTTTTAAAGATTATTTATTTATTTGACAGTGAAAGATCACACGTAGGCAGAGAGGCAGGCACAGAGAGGAGGAAGCAGGCTCCCTGCTGAGCAGAGAGCCCGACGGGGGGCTCGATCCCAGGACCCTGAGACCATGACCCGAGCCAAAGGCAGAGGCTTTAACCCACTGAGCCACCCAGGCGCCCCATTTTTTAAAAATTATTTTTATATTAACATATAATACATTATTTGTTTCAGGGGTACAGGTCTATGATTCGTTAGTCTCACACGATTCACAGCACTCACCATAGCACATTCTCTTCTCAATGTCCATTTCCCTTTCCCACATTTTCTATGGCTTTTCAAAGTCTTGCTTTCCTGTGCCTTAGAATCCTAAATATGACAGAGGCAAGGACTGAAGTTTGAGTAAGAAGGGAAAAGCTGGATCTGAGTGAAGGTGAGTGGGTGGGAGATTTCAATTGAAAGATGAGTGTGTATAGAGACCATGCCAGTCTTCCCACCTGTCTTGTTCCTCGGGTGTCCTGAAGATCAGCATTCAAGAATTTTAGCGGGAGAAGAAGAGAACAAGACATTGAAAGAGAAGAAGCCTCTGCAGCCATCGCTGCCTTGAAGGCCTACAAAATGAAAAGCCCCTTCACCTTTGGAGTTCAATTGTACTTGTTCTCTCAACCTTTACATGCATTTTATGGTAAAGACACCCTAAACAGATGCTTCACCAAATCTTTGTAAATTTAAGATTATCTAGTGGCATTAAGATTTTTAGTAAGTTTGTCCTTTTGGTGTGAACATTTGAAGTGGAGGTAGGCAAGGAAGGGAATACATATGAGAAACTACAGAGAATTCCTGCGGAAAAAAGTAGTTAGACAATTAAGAAAATTTGATCATCTAATGAGATGAGCATGAGTGATATTTTCCACTGAGGCTGTATCATTTGCGGAGACTCCCAAGTCCGTGCCTCTTTTGGATCTTTTAAAAGCTAATCATAAAAGAAAACTAACTCTTTGTGTAACTGAGGAAATAAATAAGCCAAAATATTGTCTAGCAATGGCACAATGAGACAATTATGTTTTGAACGGAGGCTGACACATGCAACCCCTATACATGCTCTTCTGTCTCTTACATGGACGGGCTGGCATGGCAGCTTCGCTGTTCTCTTATTTGATGCTTTGGAAATGGCTGGCTTAATTGACGACATATTTCTATAGATGCAGCATGACCAGAAGATATGTTATTTCTGGTACAGGGTGAGAAAGAGCTTGCACAAGCACTGTGGGCAGGTGTGAGAAGGCTGCAGTCACTGTACTGTTGGACGTAGAAGAGACACAGAGTAACCACAGGCTTGGCCTCCCACTCAGCCCTCATTCTCTTGGTCAACATGAGACTCTGTGCTTTTGATCTTAGCAGAATCCATTCTGTCTGTTTTTCTGTGAATTAAAAAAAAAATCAGTTTTAGATTACATATATAAATTCTTTCTTGATTGCTATTATAAAAGATAATAGCATTTCATATTGACATGAATAGAGGTACTAGATATAGTATTAAATAAAAAAAACCAAAATGCAATATATGTGCATGGATGTGTGTGTATATGCCTGTGTTCTGGAAGAGTTTATCCTAGACTATGTAGATTGTTGGAAACAGTTATTTCTAGAGGTGTAATTATGGGAGACTTTCTCTTTCTAATCTATACATATCTGTAATATTTAGATTTTTATATTCAGTATGTTCTTTTGTAATTAGAGAAAACAAACATTTTCTTTTTTTTAAGTAGTATAAACATAAATGTTTCAAAGAACATTTTTCAAGTTAAGAAAAGGTGTCTGATGTACGTGTATATATAACATATTAAAATAATTTATAATATATCTTAACATTGTTCTATGCTTTCAGAACTGAGATGTCTTGGGGCACCTGGGTGGCTCAGTGGGTTAAGCCGCTGCCTTCGGCTCAGGTCATGATCTCAGGGTCCTGGGATCGAGTCCCGCATCAGGCTCTCTGCTCAGCAGGGAGCCTGCTTCCTACTCTCTCTCTCTCTGCCTCCCTCTCTGCCTACTTGTGATCTCTCTCTGTCAAATAAATAAATAAAAAATCTTAAAAAAAAAATAAAATTATTCCTATCCATTCTTTGCAAGCTGTTATTTTGAGAGTATAAATATGTTTAATGTCTTATGGTGAACAAGTGTCAGTCCTTTCTTCAGTGAGAATGAGACAGGTAGCTAGAGGATACCTCTGGAGCTAGGGATAAGGAAAAACTGCTTTAGTATTGAAAAGGGCAAAGAAAGGGAGAATACTGTGGATTCCTAACAACAATTTCAGTTAAAATACCGTTTTGCCTTTTCCTGGCTCAGCCCCCCAGTCTCAACTCCAATAGTATCTCCAGTGTTTTTAAGAATACTACAAAGCTGTGATTACCAAGATGGTATGGTACCAGCACAAAAACAGACACATATACCAGTGGAACAGAGTAGAGAGCCCAGATAGAACCACAACTCTATGATCAAATAATCTTCAACAAAGAAGGAAAAAATATACACTGGAAAAAAGACAGTCTCTTCAATAAATAGTGCTGGGAAAATTGGACAGCTATATACAGAAGAATGAAACCTGACCATTCTCTTACACCATACACAAAGATAAACTTGAAATGGATAAAAGACTTCAATGTGAGGCAGGAATCTATCAAAATCCTGTAGGAGAACATAGGCAATAATCTCTTTGACATTGGCCAAAGCAACTTCTTTCAAGACATGTCTACAAAGGCAAAGGAAACACAAGTGAAAATGAACTTTTGGGAGTTCATCAAGATCAAAAGCTTCTGCACAGCAAAGGAAACAGTCAACAAAACAAAGAGGCAACTTACGGAATAGCAGAAGATATTCACAAATGACACCACAGACAAAGGGCTGATATCTAAGATCTATAAAGAACACCTTGAACTCAACACTAAAAACACAGATAATCATGTCAAAAAATGGGCAGAGGACATGAACAAACACTTCTCCAAAGAAGACATACAAATGGCTAACAGATACATGAAAAAATGTTCATCACCTTTAGCCATCAGGGCGATTCAAATCAAAACCACATTGAGATACCACCTTACACCAGTTAGAATGGCCAAAATTAACAAGGCAGTAAACAACAAGTGTTGGAGAGGATGTGGAGAAAGGGGAACCTTCTTACACTATTGGTGGGAATAACAAGTTAGTATAGCTGCTTTGGAAAACAGTGTGGAGATGCCTCAAAACGTTAAAATGAGAGCTACCCTATGACTCTGCAATTGCACTACTGGGTATTTACTCCAAAGATACAGATGTAGTGAAAAGAAGGGCCATCTGTACCCCAGTGTTCATAGCAGCAATGGCCACAGTTGCCAAACTGTGGAAAGAATCAAGATGCCCTTCAATGGATGGATGGATAAAGAAGATGTGGTCCATATATACAATGCCTCCATCAGAGGCATATATTCCCCATATATATTATGCCTCCATCAGAAAGGATGAATACCCAACTTTTGTATCAACATGATGGGACTAGAAGAGATTATGCTGAGTGAAATAAGATAAGCAGAGAGAGTCCGTATCTTACGGTTTCACTTACTTGTGGAGCATTGGAGGATATTGGGTGAAGGAGAGGAGAAATGAGACGGGGGAGATCAGAGGGGGAGATGACCATGAGAGACTATGGACCCTGAGAAACAAACTGAGGGTTTTGGAGGGCGGAGGGTGGGGGGTTGGGATGGCCTTGTGGTGGTTATTAAGGAGCGTATGAAACACTGGGTGTGGTGCATAAGCAATGAATTTTGGAACACCGAAAAAATAAAATTAAAAAAAAAGAATATTAGGTAATATTTTACCTGTGAATACTTTATTGAATTTCAGACTACATACCTGAACCAGTGAGGCATTTGTAGAGATTCATCAAATCATAATCCATGCTTTTTCATTAGGGTTTTATACAGTTGATTCTTTACATAGTAATTTTAGTATATGGCTGGTATTTCTTAAGCATCAAATGAAGGACAAACCATAAAGAATATAAACAATTTAAATATATAAAATATATTTATAAATATACAAATATAATATGATATATTATTATATATTATGTGTGTATTATATATATAATATAATCCAAAAAGAATATAAACCAGAAAGAAAATAAACAATTTTTTTAAAGGATTTAATTTATTTATTTATTTGACAGACAGAGATCACAAGCAGGCAGAGAGGCAGGCAGAGAGGGGAGGAAGCAGGCTCCCTGTTGAGCAGAGAGCACGATGCCGGGCTCGATCCCAGGACCCTGAGACCATGACCTGAGCCGAAGGCAGAGGCTTTAACCCACAGAGCCACCCAGGCACCCCAAGAATATAAACAATTTGAACTCCTCTGCAGCAACAACAAAATTAAATGCTGTAAATGACATCTGTGTACATTCTTTCAAATTTGTTGAGACTTGCCATCCCACCCCCCACTGTATCTGCCACTGGTTACTTATAAGGCTTTTCTCTTTGTTTTTAGTTTTCTGTGTTTCTTTAAATTTACTATGATGTATCTACACATAGTTTTTTTTTTTCATTTAGTCTTTCATGGGTCCTTAGAACTTCTTGCTCTAGCTTAATGTTTTTCCACCTGTTTTGGAAATTATTTGGCCGGTATCTTCTCAGATACTAGGTCTGTCCTGAGACTCAGTTACATGTAAGTTAGACAATTTCAGTTTATTCTGTTTGTCTCTGATTCTCTTCTCTATTACTTTTTCTGGTTTGGCTGAATATAGTTATTTTCTGCTGACCTATCTTTCACTTCACAAATCCTCTTCTTTTGCTGTGTCTAGTCCTCTGGTTCATCTACTGAATTCTTTAATTTTAGTTATTGTATTTTAAAAATTCTACTTGCCTTTTTAAAAAAAATTCAAATTCTTTGGAAAAATTATCAACTATTTGCATATCTTAAACATAGTTTAAGGTTTTTTTTTTATTGAGGTATAATTAACATATAACAGTTTCACATGTACAACATAATGATTCAGTATTTGTATATACTGGTAAATGACCATCACAGTAAGTCTAGTTAACCTCCATCACTAAGTGCAGTTACAATTCGTTTCTTGTGATGAGGACTTTTTTTATTTTTTGAAGATTTTATCTATTTATTTGATAGAGACACAGCAAGAGAGGAAACATAGCACTGGAAGAGGGAGAGGGAGAAGCAGGCTTCCCGCGGAGCCAGGAGTCTGATGCGGGGCTTGATCCCAGGAACCTAGGATCATGACCCATGACCTGAGCCAAAGGCAGACGCTTAACGACTGAGCCACCCAGGCGCCTCATGATGAGGACTTTTAAGATCTTCTCTCAGCATCTTTCAAATATGCAATATAATATTATTAACTTAGTCACTATGCTGTACATTATATCCCCATGACGTGTTTATTTTGTAACTGTAAGTTTGTGCCTTTTGATCCCCTTTACCCATTTTACTCCCCCTCACACTCCCTTGAGGCAACCACCAATCTGTTGTTCTCTGTATTTATGAGCTTGGTTTTCAGTCATAGTTCTCATAAAGTTTCTGTTTGATCACTGCAGTATCTGGGTCCCTGGTGGATCCTTTCCTATTGTCTATTCTGTTGGGTTTTGGTTATTTAATCTTATTTTTTTTCCCTTGACATGTCTACTAATTTTTTGTTGAATGAAGCATATTCTATATGAAAAATTATAGAGGATCTGGATGATGTCTTCTTGTAGAAATGATTAAATTTTCTCCTGGCAGCCAGACTGATAGCCTTGTCCAGTTAGGGATTTAAGATGTTTCACTGTTTCAGGCTTTGTAAGGGCAGGCTTGGCTTGAATCTTAGCATTTACTGTTTAAAGGATATCAAATGAAAGCTGGGATATATTCCCCATACCTTTTTTCCTTCCTACCCCTGAACTCCAATTTTTGTTTCCTCACCACTTGGGATGACATGATTTCATTTTAAATGTTCATCTTCTTACTGGTTGTTTTCTGCTTGGTTTCTCAGCCACTTTTCCTACACATCTATAATTTAGAAACTGACAAAATTCTCCAAGGGGAGATTGTGAGCACTACTTCTTTTTTTCCAAGATCCTGGCCCCCCTCTAGTCTTGGAGTTCAGGGCTGCTGGTACAGCCAAGTTTTGTCTTTTCAAACCTGTGAGACTGCCACAAGTTCTCGGTCAACACACAGAACTCAGCCTCGACACCCAACAGTTTGAACTAGCAATGGCCTGAGGGAAAGGAGTAGTAACAAATGGAGGGCTTATCTAGGTGCATTTCCCTTTTCTCTGGGATCTTGGCCCCTCAAATCATGATTCTTTAGTTGCTCTCCAGCGCCTTTAATCTGCATTTAAATTTTTTTATTATATTTTTAAGATTTTATTTATTAATTTGACAGAGAGAGAGAGAGAGAGCAAGCACAGGGAGTGGCAGGCAGTGGGAGAAGCAGTTTGCCCACTGAGCGGGGAGCCCGACCCGGGGATCATGACTTGATCTGGAGGCAAACAATCGCTGAGCCACCCAGGCGCCCCTTTAGTCTACATTTTATCCAGCTTTCTTGGTTGTTCTCAGTGCAAATGTTATTCTGATGCAAGTTACTTCATCTTATTTAGAACCAGAAGTCATTTGGTAAGCTATTTTATAAGTATATAAGTACTTAATCTTATGCAGATACAGGAATTTTCAGATGGCGCAATATAAACTTTTAAAAATAATTTTTAAAGAACCATTCTGGTAGGTAAAATAACGATTTTTAAAAACTTTATTTCAGGTGTTCTATGAATCATTCTAAGGATGTATAACCTAGCAGATGTGTATGTGGTTGTAAAGTAAACCCTAAAATATGTTTTTCATTTTTTAAGGTGGACTCCTTTTTTCTTATATTTTTGGAATTTTCACATTTTTGTTGGTTGTATGGCATGCAAAATGAAAACCTAATTTTGGCTAGTAATCAGTTTATGATGTGTTTATGAAAAGGTTGCTTTGCTTTTTAAATTATTTATTTATTTTAAGATTTTTAAAAAAATTTATTTGACAGAGAGACGGAGAGAGAGAGAACACAAGCAGGGAGAGTGGGAGAGGAAGAAGCAGGTTTCCCACAGAGCACAGAGCCTGATATGGGGCCCAATCCCAGAACCCCCGGATTATGACCTGAGCCAAAGTCACTGAATGACTGAGCCACCAAGGCACCCCTGTTTTGCTTTTTAAAAATAATAATGTGTCTAAGAGATAAATTTGTATTTGTTTTAATTTTAAAACTAACCAAACCGGGGGCGCCTGGGTGGCTCAGTTGTTCAGCGTCTGCCTTTGGCTTGGGTCCCAAAGTCCTGGGATTGAGCCCCACATCAGGCTCCCTGTTCTACCAGAAGTATACTTCTCCCTCTCCCACTCCCCCTGCTTGTGTTCCCTCTCATACTGTTTTTCTCTCTGTCAAATAAATAAATAAAATTAAAAACAAAAACAAGGGGTGCCTGGGTGGCTCAGTGGATTAAGCGGCTGCCTTCCGCTCAGGTCATGATCTCAGTGTCCTGGGATGGAGCCCCGCACCGGGCTCCCTGCTCAGCAGGGAGCCTGCTTTCCTCCTCTCTGTCTGCCTGCCTCTCTGCCTGCTTGCGTTCTCTCTCTCTGTCAAATAAAATAAATAAAATAAAAACAAAAACAAAAAACTAACCAAACTTTAGCTAACATATGTGTGTGTGTGTTTATATATATATGTATACACACATACATATTTTACAGAATATGTAAATATGTATATACAAAATATATATATTGAATATACATATTACATATATGTATATACAAAAATATATATACATATATATTTTACAGAAATATATATATATATATTTCTGTAACTAAATTTTCTATATACTGTTACTTCCATTAAACAAATTTATTTTATAAGTATACTGGCTATAAATCCTTTAAAATCTTTACTAAAAATAGGGTTGAGGCACCTGGGTGGCTCAGTCAGTTAAGCCTCTGCCTTTGGCTCAGGTCATGATCTCAGGGTCCTGGGATTGAACCCCTTCTTGGGATCCCTGCTCAATAGGGAGTTTGCTTCTCCCTCTCCCTCTGCCCCTCCCCCTGCTTGTGCGTGTGTGCTTGAGCGCGCTGTCTTTCTCTCTCTCTCTAATATATACATAAAATCTTAAAAAAAAAAAATAGAAAAGTTCTAATTGGGGCACCTGACTGACTCGGTCAGAAGAGCATGGGACTCTTGGTCTCAGGATCATGAGTTTGAGCCCCACATTGGATGTAGAGATTACTTAAATAAATAAAAATTTTATTTTTTATTTTATTTTATTTTAAAGATTTTATTTGTTTATTTGACAGAGATCACAAGTACGTAGAGAGGCAGGCAGAGAGAGAGGAAGGGAAGCAGGCTCCCTGCTGAGCAGAGAGCCCGATGCGGAACTCGATCCCAGGACCCTGAGATCATGACCTGAGCCGAAGGCAGCAGCTCAACCCACTGAGCCACCCAGGCGCCCTAAACAAAAAAAAATTTTTTTTTTAAAGATTTTTATTTATTTATTTGACAGAGAGAGATCACAAGAAGGCAGAGAGGCAGGCAGAGAGAGAGGAAGGGAAGCAGGCTCCCTGCTGAGCAGAGAGCCCGATGCGAGACTTGATCCCAGGACCCTGAGATCATGACCTGAGCCGAAGGCAGCGGCTTAACCCACTGAGCCACCCAGGCGCCCCCCTAAATAAAAATTTTAAAAAAGAAGAGAGTATAACTCATTTTTTACTTGGAAAATGTGGAAGACCCTGGTGAAGAATTTAAAACTAAATAAATAAACAGCTATTCTCCAAAGACAACAAATGGTAGCTTTTGGGTGTATTTCTGTTGCAGACATTGTGCTTTACTGCCCTGATCTGACCTGCTAATGTAAGGTTGTTGGGAATCCCCTCAGGTAAAAAAGCCATTTGCCCAAAGACATACTCTTTGTTAGGGCAGCCTGTGTCCAATGATTAATTGACGCATGGTGTAAACACCCAGCCTCATTGTGCCATTTCAGTTTTGTAGCTCTGTGTGAAGTTGACTGAAGTCTTTGCTAGGTCTGCATTGTAGTTCAGCTTCTCCTGTGCGCAGTCATGTTTTCTTTCCGTCCTCGTATAGCTGTAGATCCCAAGAGTACTCCCTGATGAAGTGCCTTCTTACTAATTTCCATCTCAGAGCATGCTTTCTGGAGAAATCAAACCATGACAGTTCCTTCCTGTCCTTCTCTATTCTTTTTTTTTTTTTTAATTTAATTAATTTATTTGCCAGACAGACATCATAAGTAGGCAGAGAGGCAGAGCAGCGGGGATGGCGAGGGGAAGCAGGCTCCGGGCTGGGCAGAGAGCCCAATGCGGGGCTTGATCCCAGGACCCTGAGACCATGACCTGAGCTGAAGGCAGAGGCTAAACCCACTGAGCCACCCAGGCACCCCATTTTTTAATATAGTCAAGATTATTTTATATAATGCATTTCTCATCTATTTATCTGTGCAGTGCTTTTCACTATTTATGACATAATTATTTTTTCTTATTTAAAATTGTTTATTTTTCAGATTATGATATGGATTAGATAGAATTTATTTAACCTTTGCTTTATCCCTGGACATTTAAGTTATTTCTACAGTTTGAGTATTATAAATAATGTTTTGAATATTCAATACATTTTTGTATGTGTTTTGGACTATTTTCATAGAATCAATTCCTAAAGATAGAATTGCTGAATATTTTTAAGGTACTTAAAAATATATAATGCTAAATTGCTTTCTAGAAAGGCTGTACCTGTTTATACTCCCATCAGCAGTATATCAGTGCCCTTCCTCAAGTGTTCCATTAGTATAAGTATTATCGCTCCTTCCCAAAGAGATGATATTGAATATAACTTAAACTTTTATGAGTAATAGGTCATCATAATAAATGTGACTAATAGTGCAAATAGTACTTTGATGTTCTCATAGTCTACTAAGGTGTGTAGGATATTTGCCCATATGCTAGTACATATTACCTCAAGTCAAAAGTTTTAAAAGGCCTGCATTGTTCATTATGAGACTATAAAATCTTATTTTTTGCTACTCTCTAGTTCCTAGAATTTTTGCAATGAATACTCTTTGGAGGGCCTTCCTAGGTTGGGGGGAACCTTCTTTAATCTTTAGCGATTTTGTATAACTTGATACCCTCTCTTGCCTCAGCCACATGCAGCTAGACTGGGGTGGCAACACTTCCTACTCTGGCCATTCCATGTCTGTTTCCTGGAAGTTTCCCAGAGGAGGGCAGCTCACTCACTGTGGTTAGAGCTACAGACGTGAAACTTGGGAGCTACGTGGTGGGCATCTTTCATCAGTCATGGGGCCCAGAAAGCAGAGGTGCAGATGTGAACAGAGGAGCAGAGATGAGAAACTGAGAAGGATTGAGTAGCTTCCCGAGCCCTGCTTCCAGTTTTGTCTGAAGGCTTATTCCTGTCCTTAGGCTTCCTTAAGAGCTCCATATCCTTAAAATCCTCCTCACCTGCCTAAATTAACTAAATTAGTTTGTTACTTAGGACGTTACTTTCCTGTCTTTAAACTGATGTGAACTTGGAACAGATAAAATTGTAAGACTACAGGTAGAGTCTGAATGAAAACTTAAGGGATTCTCCTTCAAGTAAAGCTTTTGCATCCGCAAAAGCTTCTTCTCTTTTGAACACTCAGAGGCTATTTTTGTCTTTTATTCTGGGTAGTGTTCTGGATAGTTGTATTTTAGCTACTTTGTAAATCAATTTAATTTTTTTAGTACTTTAGGCAGAAATGTATTTTTTATACATAGAGCTCAAGAGGGATTATTGGCTAACACTGGCTTTTGTAAATAGCATAAGGAATACTGATTTGCCAGTTGGATTTTATTGAGTGCTATGTAATTGTCAACATTTAACATTTATTTAAAAGTCTCTAAATAGTTGGTTTTCTAGGAATTGAAGTGCTCAGGTAGATAAGTTCAGCTGAGTTGTTAATACTTGCCTAGAGCTTGGCACCTGGATAACATTACAAGAAGTAACATTCTGTCTTTTATTTAATCGGGGTAAGTTTTGTCTTAACAGTTATCTGGAAGGAATTCTGACTCAATACTCTATTGTAGCTCACTGCTAGGTGATGATGTGCTTTATACAGTTGATACGCTTTTCCATTGGCAGGAAAGCTTTTTTTTTTTTTTTTAAGATTTTATTTATTTATTTGACAGAAAGACATCACAAGTAGGCAGAGAGGCAGGCAGAGAGAAGAATAAGCAGGCCCCCTGCTGAGCAGAGAGCCTGATGTGGGGCTCGATTCCAGAACCCTGGGATCATGACCTGAGCCAAAGGCAGAGGCTTTAACCCACTGAGCCACCCAGGCGCCCCGGCAGGAAAGCTTTGAGAGGGTTAGTACAGAATCAGGGAGACCTTTGGCCCTTTCCTTGTTCATTTGTAGGTTTCATTTATTTTTTATTTTAAGTTTATTTATTTAAGTAATTTATATACCCAGCATAGGGCTTGAACTCATGACTCTGAGATCAAGAGTTGCATGCTCTTCTGACAGAGATTTCATTTTATGTTTTCGGTAGTATTAGCATTTGGATTATAGTGTGGAGGGATTAGTGGAAAGCCATTCCTACTAATCGGGAATGTTTTATTGATGATGAGTCATTGAAGGTGAGTATAATGTCTTTTGTTTGGAAACCAGGGATGGCACCACTTAGTGATGAATGCATGTTTTCGTCATATGAGAAAGGGAAGATATATGAGTGTGTTTTGCTGATTTGGGCTGGTCCTCCCTGCCTTATTCTGTTCTATTACAGGTGGAGCTGTCATATTGTTGGAGCGAGGGGCCAGTCAGTGAAACTTGTTATGCTGGTCGTTCACCATTGGGCCTCTGGTTATTTTTTCCAACCTTATATAATGCAAGCTAAAACTAGTTTCATTAAATTGTGTTAGAAATAATTTATTATTAAATACAGATTATTTGTCGTTTTAGTGGAAAAGATATATTTTTACCCATATTTCCCCCCACCTCCTGCATACTCCACCTAAGTAAACCAAAATTTAATGATGTCTGTTGAGGCTGTGTAGCGGTGAGTCAGAATGCTCAATATCTCTGGGGTTTGGAACTGTTGCAAAGGTTTTAGTCACTCTGAGGAGCATAATGTTTTCCAGAGATAATATGTAAGTAAATAGTATGTTTAATTGCTAAAGAACACATTTTTGAAATGGAAGAAACATTCTCCATTCTTTGCTAATGTGTTATAGGAGAGAGTGGCTACATATTCACTTTATGGCTCAGTAATTAAAGATGAAAATTATAAGAAATCTGAGCTGCAGACTGTATAGATTAAGATCGTTTGCCAGCCATTTATTCGGTGGCTACAGTTAAATCACTCTCAAAATTTTGTCTCTGATATATAGTTTGCCTTGGACAAGAGGCAACCCTTTTTGTCCCTTTCTCCCAAAACATTTAATTGACTCTTGTGTCAGGGTTCAAAGCTTATTCACATGTGACCTGGGATAAGCTGTCTTCCTGAGAGCTTGGTAGCAGCCCAAGGTAAGCTCCAGTTCTCATCCCGTCTCATTTTCTTGATTCAGAGCCTAAGCATTGGTTATGAGTTTTCTTCTATGACTAAAACCAAATGTACTTTTTTCTTATGGAAAAATCTAAAACATACACTAAAGTAGGAAAAACAGTACAGTAAGTTCCCACATGTCCATCCTTCCAGCTTCAACCACTGAATTCATGGCTAATCTATCCACTTCTAATCTATCCAGTTCTGCCCTCCTATATTATTTTGAAGGAAATCCTGGTCATTTTGTCATTTCATCCCACGTATTTCAGTGTGTATCTGTGCAGAGAAGAGTGATCATATCAGGCCTGACTGCTTTTCTTTGAAAAGTCTGCTTAAAGTTTGGCCCTTGGCTGGCATCTAGGAACTTAGATTTCAGGAGGATTTTCTCACCACCTTAATTGTTAGCAGCTCATTATGCCTTGGTTTTGTGTACAAAAAGCAACCGAACAGCTCCTTTCCTTCTGGGAGTCTGTAATGTTGGTACATGCTAGGCAGAGAGGGTTTGTGTAACCAGCCCCCAATAAAATCTTGGACACGGAGACTCTAATGAGTATCTCTGGTAGATGACATTTTAGAACTCATTGTTGAGGAAATTAAGCACATCCTGTGTGACTCCACCGGGACCTTGTACCTTGTTTCCTCTAGACTTCACCCTATGTACCTTTTCCCTTTGCTAATTTTGCTCTGTGTCCTTTTGCTGTAATAAATCCTAACCATGCATACAGTATATATTGAGTTCTAAGAAACTTCTCTAGGAGATCACTGAACCTGGGAGGGGTCATGGAGATCTTTGAAATAGTATCTCTAACACAAGCACTTAAAATATCCACAGTACCATTTTATATATAAAAATGTTCATAATAATTCCTTAATATCACGTTCAAGTCAGTTTGCATTTCCAGTTGTATCATAAATATTATAATCTTTCTTAGTTTGTTTGAATCAAGGTTTAGATATTGCGTTGGTTGGTGTTTCTCTAAATCTCAATTTATAGGCTCCCTCTCCATCTCTTTTTCTTTTTCCCTTGAAATATATTTGTTGAAGAAATTGAGTCATTTGTCCTACAGAATTTCACACAGTCTGGTTTTTGCTGATTATATTGCCATGGTGTGGTTTAATGTGTTCTTCTGTCATTTGGACTTGAATCTAGAGACTTTTTGTAAGAATTTTTGACTACCAAGGCCTTCATGTGTCCTGAAGCTATGCCTTAATTTCCATTTGATTAATGTTTGCCACCTACTTTGAGGTACTTGGATGGAAGAGTTCTAACAGAAAATATCTTTGTTTTCGTTAGCACGAGACTAGATCTTTTGACACTTGGAGCCTGACTCACTGTCTTTAGAGAATCCAGTTAAAAGTATATGGCTTAGTGTTCTTTGCCTGTCTTTCAGGTATTAAACCTGGCAGAGTTCCCTGAGCTAAAGCTGACTTTAATTATCTAGGGCTGGTACAATTCTATGCTGACCAGATATTATGTGTAGGTGGAAAAGTAGTTTTAAAAAGTATATCTTTTTAGTTTTAAAAAGTGTATCTTACACTTTCTTAAAAAGTTTTTTAAAAAAAACTTTTTAGTTTTAAAAAGTATAAAAAGTTTTAAAAAGTGTATCTTACAATTTTTTTAGGGCCCTGAAACTTAAAATAGAAAACATCAGAACCTGGTATGCCTGGGTGGCTCTGCTAGTTATAACAGTGTCTGCCTTTGGCTCAGGTTATGATCCCAGCATCCTGGGATCAAGTCCCACATTGGGTTTCTTGCTCAGTGGAGAGCCTGGTCGTCCCTCTGCCTGCCTCTCCCCCTTGTGCTTTCTCTCTCTCCACACTCTCTTTTGGACAAATAAATAAATAAAATCTTTAAAAAAAAAAAAAAGAAAAGAAAACATCAGAACCTGTAAACTCCAACATGTAGTAATTTGCTATGCAACAGAATCCTTTAGTATCTCCGTAACTAAGTTCTAATTAATGGGTAATTAAGTTCTTCTCCAATTCGGTAGGAATAATTTGACAGCAAGGTTCCATTGTAATTATCATCTTTGGAGATATGCCTTTTTGAAATGACTGTGTGTTTGGGCATTTAATAAATATTTAGAATACAGAGATATACTTTAAAAATTTTTATTTTTAATAAAATACAACATAGGGGCGCCTGGGTGGCTCAGTTGGTTAAGCAGCTGCTTTCAGCTCAGGTCATGATCCCAGCGTCCTGGGATCGAGTCCCGCATCGGGCTCCTTGCTTGGCAGGGAGCCTGCTTCTCCCTCTGCCTCTGCCTGCCATTCTGTCTGCCTGTGCTCACTCTCTCTCCCTCTCTCTCTCTGACAAATAAATAAATAAAATCTTTAAAAAAAAACAACAACATAAAATGCCCCATCTTAACTGTACAGTTCAGTAATTTTAAGTACGTTCATATTGTGCAACCAATTCCTGGAACTCTTTTCATCTTGCAAAACTGAAACTCTCTACCCATTAAACAACAACTCCCTGTGTCCTCCTCCTGACCCTGGCAACCACTTTTCTACTTTCTGTCTATGAATTTGGCTACTCTAGGTACCTCATGTAAGTGGAATCATAACAGCATTTGTCTCTTTGGCTTATTTCACTTAGCATAATACCCTCAAGGTACATTCATGTTGTAGCATGTTTTAGAATTTTCTTCCTTTTCAAGGTTGAGTAATATTCTACTGTATGTATGTACTACATTTTGTTTATCCATTCATCTGTTGATGGATATTTGGATTGCTTCCACCTTTTGGATATTACGAATAATGTTGCTATAAACATGAATGTACAAGTATCTCTTAGAGACCCTAATTTCAATTCTTTTGGGTATATATTATTTCTGGATTAGATGGTTACTCTGTGTTTAATTTTTTTAAAGATGTTCCATACTTTTTTCCATCATAGCTGGAAAGTTTACATTCTCACCAACAGTGCACAGGTGGTCCAGTTTCTCCACATCTTCTCCAGCACTTGTTGTTTTACGGCTTTTGATAGCAGGCATCCTAATGAAAGTGAAGTAGAATCTCATCGTGGGTTTGATTTGCATTTCCCTAATGATTAATGGTGTTTTCATGTGCTTGTTGGCCATTTATATACCTGCTTTGGAGAAATGTTTATTCAAGTCCTTTGCCCATTTTTAGTCACATTGTTTCTTTTTGTTGGTATTGAATTGTAGGAGTTCTCTATATATTCAGGGTGTTAACCACTTATCAGATATATGATTTGCAAATATTTTCTCTCATTCTCTAGGTTGCCTTTTCACTCTTGATCATGTACTTTGATGCATAGAAGTTTTTAATTTTGTTGTCCAGTTTATTTATTTTTTTCTTCTATTGCCTGTGCTTTTGGTGTCATATCCAGGCAATCATTGTCAAATCCAGTATCAGGAATCTTTTCTCCTGTGTTTTCTCCTAAAATTTTTATTGTTTTATATTACATCTAGATCTTTGATTCATTTTAAATTTATTCTTAGGTGTGGTGTAAGGTTAGAGGCTGACTTTACTCCCTGCAGTTATACTTTTGCACTTTGGTTTAATGACACATGAGCACATTATCTTGAAGGTCAGGGGGAGGTCTCTCAAGGTAGTTACACTATTGACAACTGATTGCTGTGGGAAACTTGCCTTAATGTCTCCTCCTGTGGGCAGTTGTTACTGACCTGTCTCATTTTTCTCCTAAGAATCTTTCTGAGTTTTAAGAAAGTAAAATAAATTATTAAATAATACTTAATATTTATCAAGTTGTAATTATTTGTAATTTTTAGTTAGACTCTTAAACTTTTTATTATGAAAAGTTTTCAAACATAAAGAAAGAAAAGAGAATAGTATAACAAATTCCCAAGCACAGAGTTTCAACAAATGTTTGCATTTGGCACATTTTTCTTCATTTTTTATCTTTCCCAGCTACTTTTCTTTCTGGAGTATTTTAAGGCCAATCCAATTATTTTATCATTTCATTACTTTAATATGCTTAATGTAAACATACTGATTTCTGATCAAATACTTATTATATTAAAGTGTACTTTACCTGTACTTTATAATAGGATACTTGCATAGTTGACCCTTAAGCAATGTGGGGGTTAGTGTCACTGACACTCCACACAGTAAAAAATCCAAGAATAACTTTTGTCTCCCCCAAAACTTAGCTGCTAATAGCCTACCATTGACCAGAAGCCTTACCAATAAACAGTTGATTAACACATATTTTGTATGTTTTATGTATTATATAATGCATTCTTAAGTAAAATAAACTAGAGAAAAGAAAATATTCTTAAGAAAATCATAAGAAGTGGGTTGCCTGGGTAGCTCAGTGGGTTAAAGCCTCTGCTTTGAGTTCTGGTCATGATCCCAGGCTCCTGGGATCTGCTCTCATCGTGCTCACTGCTCAGCAGGGAATCTGCTTCCTCCTCTCTCTCTGCCTGCCTCTCTGCCTACTTGTGATCTCTGTCAAATAAATAAATAAAACCTTTTAAAAAAATCACAAGAAGAGAAAAAATATTTTTTGAAGAGAAAATATATTTACAGTACTGTATTTATTGGCAAAAATCCATATATAAGTGAACATTTGCAGTTCAAATCTGTTTTGTTCAAGGGTCAACTGTATAATCAATTTGTATTGTTTCAAGTCCTTGGTCTAGGATCAGCAGCATAATTTTGATATTTGAAATTGCTTTAGAGTTTTATAATTTTGCATATTTACTCTGTGGCATTTCTTTGATCATATCTGCATTTAATATACTGCCAAAGTCTCAGGAACCCAGACTTAAGTTGTAGCATTGCTTTTTTGGAAAAACGGCTTTTACAGTTCTGCATGTTAGAATGTGGTTTCTAAGAACTTATATTTACAGATGCCAACTACATATATTTATTAACTGCTATAATGAGAGCTCACAGAAAAGATAACAAAAATATGCTGCTTCTTTTTTACTTTCTACCTCAGTGTTTTGAGTCCTAGTGGACATTATGTAATAAGACCAACAACCTTTATTCTTTCAATTCTTATTTTTCTTTTTTAAAGATTTTATTTATGTATTTGACAGAGATCGCAAGTAGGCAGAGAGGCAGGCAGAGAGAGGAGGAAGCAGGCTCCCCGCTGAGCAGAGAGCCCGATGCGGGGCTCGATACCAGGATCCTGGGATCATGACCTGAGCCGAAGGCAGAGGCTTTAACCCACTGAGCCACCCAGGCGCCCCTATTCTTTCAATTCTTTATTCTTTCAATTCAACAACCATTACTCTTTCAACTCTTTGCTTTTTTTTTTTTTTTCCAAACTGGAGAATTTAATAAAGTTCAGTAAAGTGGGGAATTTTTTGATATAGAGGAAGCACTATGTGGAAGTTAAGAATTCAGAAACATATGACCATTGAATTGAAAGATAATCAGAGACTTTAACAACAGTTAGAGTTTTCTTCTTAGTCCCTGTATTGCCTGATTGCCCAGTGCTACTGGAACCCAAAGGTGGGCTCCAGATAGGTCATCTCCTCAAGCTGTTTGAAGTAGGGGTGTTTGGTAATTTGGTGGGGGGGTAAGTTTGAGTGAGGTCAAAGGTTTTGAGAGCTCTTGCTGGATAAGTAAGTTAGTCCCTTCAATCCAGGACATATTAAAACTATATGTAGGGTCTGGATACTCCAGAATGATGAATGATAATGCAAAATTGAAACTGGGAAAAACTATGTGTAAGACCTATTTATCCTGCTGCTCCATACATACCTCAGATAGTTTTGTGTCTTAACCTATTTCTCCTCTGTGAGAGCCTCAAAATTTTTATTATTGAGGTTAAAAACTCCCATCACAGTCTTCTTTAAAGATATTTAAGAAGCATTCATACAGGACACAAATACTAACATAATACTTTTCTAAGAAAGCCCACATCCCCATGCTGACATTTCAAATTCTGAATGTCTTCCACTTCACCCACATGCCTAAAAGGGTGTATCTTTGTTGGGAATCTTCCACAGAGCCTCAGTTGTGGAATCTGATGATTCCATGGGCATGTTGGAGGTCAAGTGTGCACACTTGGCCTTTAGAACTGGCCCCCACTCCTCTTAGCCTTTTAGTAAAGCAACAAGGGAGAAAGTGTACTTCTGTTTTTCAACATCATCCTTATTTTTGTCTGTGCTGTGTATCATTTCCTTTTTTTCTCTTGTTTTTGGAGAATTTTATCTAAGTTACTATCTGAAAAAAATCTGCAAAAGACTTTATTTGTTTTCAACTAGAAAAGAATTTCATGATTTATTAATGGGTCTGATCTCTTTAAAAATATGAAGAAAATGAAACTATATGGAGAGAATGCCTCTCAGAAGGTGACATTTGAGCTGAGGTTGGATAAGAAAGCTACTAACAATGCTGTGTAATGGAGAGAGAACCAAAGTTGGTCCAGACATTCTTGGGTCTGGTCCTGGCTCCTCTACTTACTAGCCATTGTCATCTGGGCCAAGCTATCTTACCTCACCCAACCTCAGTTTTTTTTTTTTTTTAATCTGTAAGACAGGGGTAACAATGCCCAATGATAGGTCAGAATGGACCTTGGTTTTGTGACCTCCTTGACCTAGATCAGGAAGAGGCCTAGACCTGGGAAGAAATAGACCATACAGTGGCCTCCTTTTTCCACTCCCTCCCTTACTCTCACCCCTACTTAAACACAGAACCTTATTCACAGAGGGACTCAATGACTACATATAGAGTTAAAATTTCATTTGAAAATGAATAGAAAGGGGGTGCCTGGGTGGCTCAGTCAGTTAAGTGCCTACCTTTAGCTTTGGTCATGATCTCAGGGTCTTGGGATTGAGTCCCGCATCAGACCCCTTGCTTGGTGGAGAGCCTGCTTCTCTGTCTGCCTGATCTGCCTGCCACTCCCTCTGCTTGTGCTCTTTCTCTCTCTTTGACAATTAAATAAATAAAATCTTTTTAAAAAAAGAAAAGAAAAAATGAATAGAAAAAATAAAAATGAAAAGCAATTTACCATAGAAATGTTGGTAGACTATATCCTCTTGTCTGTTTTTACAAACCTGTTAATTTAATTTTTTTTTCGATTTTTAAAATTTGAGAGAGAGAGAGAGAGCACGCGCGCATAAGCAGGGAGGAGAGGGAGAAGCAGGAGCTCTATCCAAGGACCTTGAGATCATGACCTGAGCTGAAGGAAGCCGCATCACTGACTGAGCCACTCAGGGGCCCCTCCTCTTTGTTTTTTTAAGACCCCTCCTTGTCTGTTTATGATGACAATGATCAATTTAGAATAATTTTATGTAGCTACTTAATGCCAGGCTCTTGAAATCATTTCTGAGGTTCAGTCCAAAGGATTTTCTGTAGTGTTTTCAAAAGAACAACATTCAGAGCTGACAAATAGATTTGCTTGTTGTTATGGAAAATATTTAAGAAATTTAAATATAACTATCATAATGCTAAAAAAAAAAAAGGACAACAGTCTTTATTCTTCTATGTTAAAGTTGTAGGGCTTTTTCTACTAAGAATTTTTATTATTTTTTTGTGTGTTTATTTCACCATTCCACTTCCTGGTTTTGGTGTGTAAAATTACATTCATATACTAGAAGCATGTATTGTTAGTACCCATGGAAGTGGTTACTCAATAACTCTAAAAAGAGAGACTGAAAATGTTACACTGATTTACTTTTTTCTTTTTATATCATCTTAGTACGTTGTTCAGTTCCTAAAAAGACAACTCGTTATTGAAGAATTCAGTATCTCATGATCTGATTGGAGGTTTCATGTGGGAGGGGCAGAGGGAGAAGGAGAGAGAATCCCAGCCAGGTGCCATGCTCAGGGCAGAGCCCAATGCAGTGTTACATCTCATGACCATGAGATCACAAACTGAGGCAAAATCCAGAGCTAGATGCTTAGCCATCCAGCCACCCCTAGAGATCAACTAATTTCTTTTAAAATAGCTACTTAACTTATGTGACAAAACTTGAACTTTCTAGGCATGCCCTTAATTCCAGTAGTATTTGAAAATGCACTCTATGTCAAAAACTAATGATGTACTATATATGTTGGCTAATGGAACATAATAAAAAAAAAAAAGTTATCGACTGTGTTCAAATTCAACACCCAAAACATTTTTTGACATTGAAATGATTCATCACCTGACAACCTTTGTTCACATAGCCAACTCTATTTTATTCTTTTTTTTAATTATTTTTTTAAGATTTTATTTATTTATTTGACAGAGAGAGATCACAAGTAGGCAGAGAGGCAGGCAGAGAGAGAGAGAGAGAGAGAGGAAAGCAGGCTCTCCGCTCAGCAGAGAGCCCAAGGCGGAACTCGATCCCAGGACCCTGAGATCATGACCTGAGCCGATGGCAGCGGCTTAACCCACTGAGCCACCCAGGCGCCCTATTCTTTTTTTTTTTTTTAAAGGTCAGTGTTCTGTCATTACTGATCGTTAGTAGAGGAGGAATCCTTTAAAGTATTAGGAACTTCTGTGTCAGTTGAAGACTGATTAGAAATGAAGATCATTTTTAGTGATGGGTATTTCTTTTTTTTTTTTTTTAAGATTTTATTTATTTATTTGACAGAGAGAGATCACAAGTAGGCAGAGAGGCAGGCAGAGGGAGAGAGAGAGAGGAAAGCAGGCTCTCCGCTCAGCGGAGAGCCCGATGTGGGACTCGATCCCAGGACCCTGGGATCATGACCTGAGCCGAAGGCAGCGAGCGGCTCAACCCACTGAGCCACCCAGGCGCCCCAGTGATGGGTATTTCTTAGCTGAGAAGAGTTCTGTAATTATTCAACTCAGTCTCTTTATTATGATCACTCAAAAAGAACAGATAGTTTATTCAATTAAAAAAGACTATTAAATCAGAAAGTATATGGGGAAATAAGGATATAACTGCAATTTTTGTTTCTATCTACAAAGTTGTTTATTAATTTAGGAATATAAAAATACACTCTATTCTGTGGCATCTCTTATAATGACCACTTTGGAATATTTAAATCTGCAAAAGCCTGTGAAAATTGAGAGAGTGGTCAGAGTTAAAGCTTACCTCCTGCCCATCTTTTTCTGGTAATAGAAAGAGTTAGGAGAATACAAGGCCTTTCCCCTAAATATTCACCTCTTCCCTCCCCAGGTATGGAAACAGGGGCATGTGTGAGTGTGTCTGTATGTGTGTGTTCTACTGTAGCTCCACAACTAACTACTCTTGTGTTCCAGTTCTTTGAATTCTAATTCAACTATACTTTTGAAAAAAATGTAATGTGCAAAAAGGAGGCACACATGCAAAATGTTCAACTTCTTGTAATTGTTGTAGAATACTTTTGATTCTGCTTGTATAGTTATTTAGTCATTTAGTGAATGAATCTAATCAATTTAATTTTTATTAAAATGCAGTGTTAAAGGTTAGCGACCTGTTCCCCTAGCTCACGTGTCTGTGTGTCAGAGCTCAACAGTCACCTTATATACTAAAACTGTTGAGGAGAGGTTTAAAACGTAGCCTCTCTAGTTCTGACTGACTTCCTAGGGCGGCTTCCAGCGCTCTAGCATCTCCATGCTTCTCCTATTTGGGAGAGGGCTGCCTACAGTTGCTTTCAGAAGAGATTAATACCACCAGAAGCAAGGCTTTTGGTCAGGACTTCTCATTTCTAGAGTGTGACATTAGTCATTTTTCCAATTACTGTGTTGTGATGCTAAAAGTTGAAGAACTACAGTTAAGGTTATGATGAGGATATGGACACGGCCTTAAGCTAAGGAAAAGTTTCATCGGGTCTGGGAATGGGCCTTCAGATCCTTGCTACTGTGTCTTTTAAGGTCATTTGCTCAATTAAAATGCCTTCAGAACCTAGAATATTGGGTGGGGAGCAGATGTTTTTCTAAGTTATGGGATTAGAGTAAGTGGGAAGAAGTGCTGGGTGCTGAGGATGGATTTTAAAAAATATTTTATTTATTTATTTGACAGACAGAGATCACCAGTAGGCAGAGAGGCAGGCAGAGAGAGAGGAAGGGAAGCAGGCTCCCCACTAGCAGAGAGCCCGATGCAGGGCTCCATCCCAGGACCCTGAGATCGTGACATGAGCCGAAGGCAGAAGCTTAACCCACTGAGCCCCCCAGGCACTCTCTAAGGATGGATTTTTCAGGATCGTCTGGGTGTTCCTTTTTTTTTTTTTTTCCAATTTATTTATTTTCAGAAAAACAGTATTCATTATTTTTTCACCACACCCAGTGCTCCATGCAAGCTGTGCCCTCTATAATACCCACCGCCTGGTACCCCAAACTCCCACCCCCCCCGCCACTTCAAACCCCTCAGATTGTTTTTCAGAGTCCATAGTCTCTCATGGTTCATCTCCCCTTCCAATTTACCCAAAAGCACATACCCTCCCCAATGTCCATAACCCTACCCCCCTTCTCCCAACCCCCTTCCCCCCAGCAACCCACAGTTTGTTTCGTGAGATTAAGAGTCACTTATGGTTTGTCTCCCTCCCTATCCCATCTTGTTTCATGGATTCTTCTCCTACCCACTTAAGCCCCCATGTTGCATCACCACTTCCTCATATCAGGGAGATCATACGATATTTGTCTTTCTCCGCTTGACTTATTTCGCTAAGCATGATACGCTCTAGTTCCATCCATGTTGTCGCAAATGGCAAGATTTCGTTTCTTTTGATGGCTGCATAGTATTCCATTGTCTATATATACCAATCTTCTTGATCCATTCATCTGTTGATGGACATCTAGGTTCTTTCCATAGTTTGGCTATTGTGGACATTGCTGCTATAAACATTCGGGTGCACGTGCCCCTTTGGATCACTACGTTTGTATCTTTAGGGTAAATACCCAGTAGTGCAATTGCTGGGTCATAGGGCAGTTCTATTTTCAACATTTTGAGGAATCTCCATGCTGTTTTCCAGAGTGGTTGCACCAGCTTGCATTTGTCTGGGTGTTTCTTGACGGCTAAAGGCCTCACACACATTGCTTTTTCTATTATTAAGTCTCTGATGCCACCCAGATGTCACTTTTTCCATTTCCTTCTCCTGAGACTTTTGCCAGGGCATTGCCATCATCAGTGCATGATAAATGAATTCACAGTGCTTACCACACCCACAGTCTCTTCCAAGGGTAACTTTAGCCCTCCCCACCACCCAGCACTCTGGACTCCTGCTGAGAACCAGATGATCCAGCCCTTCTGGGCAAGCTGACTGGGTCAGGGGAGGCCCTGACCCCAGGCTAGCTCACTCACAGGCTGGCCAGGGTCTTGTGATGTTGTCTCATTTCAAAAGTTCAGTTTAAACAGAGGCAGTAGTATTTAACTAAGCCATTCAGATATTCTGATTTGGGAATTGCAAGTGAGAAGGATAGAAAAGATAAAACAGAGAAGAATGGTATAGACATGTGGTGGTACCATTGCCGTGGTCCGTCAGAAATGCTACAGATCCTGGGGTCCCCTAAGGGCTCATTTGGTTAAGTTCAGATCATGATCTCAGGGTCCTGTGATCAAGTCCTGCATCAGATTTCCTGCCTAGCAGGGAGTCTGCTTCTCCCTCTCACTCTCCCTCTGTCCCTTCCACTGCTTGTGCTTTCTCTATCAAATAAATAAATAACATTTTTTTAAAAATGCTGCAGACCCCTGTTGTTGAGCTTCCTGGGCCTGCCTTGAAATCAGCTATGATTTAGTACTGGCCTCTATGAAACTCACCCTTTCTCTGGTTCCTTATTCCTTGGTTTCCACTGTGTTCTTAATATATGCTCTTCATATCCTTCCTTTGAATGAGCTTAAGTGACTCTCAACCCCTTGTAGTTATAAGCCCTTCAATACCTGAAGAAGCAAAAAAAAAAAAAAAAATGGTGGGCGATCTAGGAACATCATGGATCAGAACCATAGCTCAGGAGTAGGGGATCAGCAACTTGTGACTCAGTCTCCCAGTTGTGAGCTGCTTCAACTTCTGTTTAATAGACAAATTTTAGGTTTTTTTGGGACAAATTTCATTGAAAAACAACATAAAAACCCAGATTTTATATTTTAGAGCAGTTTTAGCTTCATAGCAGACTTAAGTAGAAAGTACAGAGAGTTCCCATATATCCTTGACCCCATACATACACAGCCTTTTTATTTAAAAAATATACTATGAACAACAACAACAAAAAAATCAAAGATAATTTTCACCTTGTTGAGTTGTTTTGGATGTTAGTGTATTGAAAGGTTTTTATTATTCTTCCTCTCTTGTTAACTTCACTGCTTCTATATTCTTACACTTATTGAAACTCCACCCTGATTTAGAGTTCCTGTGTGTTTCAGTATGGAATTGTTAGGGTATGGATGGTGTTGACTTCCTTTCCTCTCATCTCTGGGTACCCTCTTTCCTTTTCAGCAGTAGCAAAGAACTTGAGCCCACACACAAAAGACAACTATTAAGAATATGAGTTCTACTCTTTCCCAGTTCTATTTCCTCCATGTGATGCCATGAAGAAAGGCAGGCAGAGTCATAGACCCTTGGCTTATTTATGTTGGTTGTGTATAGGCCAGTGGCAGAAAAAAGTGATGGTTGCTATATCCAAGAGGCTCACAGGTTCTGAGCAACCCCCTTTTATCTTTCGCCATATGATCTTTGCCCGTGTCTTCTGTGCAGACACACCCTGGGTCTTCCCTTTCTTTTGGTCACGGGAATATCCAAACTGTCCAGCCATTTCCTCTTTATGATGCCTGCATTTCCAAGTAGCATGCTGAGTGAGCCATGTTTTTGCTGACTGTGTCTTGTCCTTATAATTCTACTGATGTATTATGTTTTGTTTCTGCTAACAAAATTAATATATAAAATATGCCCAACATGCATAATTGCATACTCATACCTTTTTCTTGATGGAAGTTCTAGACAATTCCTTCATCAAGTACTTCTTACACACCTACTATGTGCCAGGACTTTCATGATCTGAGCTCTGGTATCTCTCTGGTTTCCTCTCATTTCTTACTACAGTGATTCTAAACTGCTTGTATTCCTCACAAATATTTCATTACCTTGTCTTCATTCACCCCTGTGGTCTCTGTGTAGAACATGCTTCCCCCAGTTGCCTGGCTAACTCCTATTCATGTTATCTATTTATGTATCCCCTCCTTTGGAAAGCCACTCTGTGCTCTCTCTGCCCAGGCTGGGTGATGTTTGCCTCCTCTGGTCTCCCCCACCACCTTGTGCATACCTTCACTTACCATGTCATAGTATTTATCTGTTTGTGTCCTTGAGGGGAGGGCAAAAAATCCTTCTCATTTTTGTTTCTGCAGTTCTTAGAACAGTGTATGGTATAGAATATATGTATAATAAAGACCCCAGAACCACAAAGAATCGCTTATGGCATAATGTCAAATAGAAAATATTGTAGAATCTCCAGGCCATCCATGGTTACATTAAACACTGTTTTCGTTGCTATAGACCATTTACCTCCAGTAAGGATGACCCTAGCTTCTGTTGCAACAACGTGTCAGCCATGAGTTACAGGAACACCACTGATTTTTACTGTACAAGGGCTGATCAGGATTTTGGCAATGTGGAGAAGGAATGTGCTTGAATCTAGTGCTGCCCCAACTTCTGTAGTCAATCAATGGACGTGATTATAAAGACTTAACCTAATGAGTATCTGTAGTGTAGTCCAGTCCACAGGCAAATGCCAAGACTCTCTCAGACTCTCCAGTTCCCCAAGTGGATGGATACAAGGGAAACCAAGCATAAGCACCCCGTCGGTGCAGATGCTGTATCCCAGGGCCTAGACCTATGCCTAGTATAGAATTGGTACTCAGTAAATAGTTGCTGAATGAATGAAACATTTGGATAAATCGGTTTAGTCATATGTAAAGGAAACTGTGGTTTGCACTTTGTAGCTCTGTGGATTTTGATTGTGCTGGAGGCACAGCTAAGGATTGAAGCTAAGGTGAGATGAAGCTAAGGAGAGTATTTTCCTGTGGGCCTCACTGTACCAGTCTCCAGCCTTTACTCTGTCTACTAGGGGCAGGGTGTGGGAAACTGAGCTGTGCAGTAATGAAGTATACTTTTTGCTGAGTCTTGATTTTGCTTTCCTTACACCATTTGTGCAGCTGTACAATTTCTTAGAGATCTATTAAGTCTGACTCAGAGAGAGAAAGAGAGAGAGATTCAGTGACAAGGAGAGCAAGAGGGAGGGGGAGGCACAGGGGGATGGTAGGGGGGCTGGGGGGAGAAAGAGAGAGAGCAGAGCACACGAGTGAGAGAGTGCTCATACTGAGCGACTGAGAGACGGAGAGGCAGAGAGGGGCCAAGCCAGAGGAAGCAAAGAGAATCTCAGATCCTGAGACTCAGGGCATTCTGGGTCTGGTGCTGTGTCTGGTCTGAGCCAGCTTTGCAGTCTAGATGTATTGTCCTTGGGGTTTTAAGTTTGCTTATGAATGACATGTTTGGATCAAATAATCTTTAACTTCTTTCTGGTTCTTAAATTCCACACTTTGTTTGTAGTTTGAAATAGCTAGGGGTTTTCCTGAATTCTGCAGGTGTTTCCTGGGTGAGTTAAAAGCTGAATATAAATAGATCAAATTGTAGATGGTCTAGGTGAAGTTCTTTGAGTTTTAGCTGAAGACTCTGCAGTAATGTTTGACAATCAAGTTTCCATGGTGATTAGTATTTAGTTCTTATTTCTTCCTTCACACATGAAAAACAAAATAGACATGCTATAAAAGATTAAAAGAACTAATTTTTTTTCCTGTCATAATCACTATTAATTCCTAGAATCAATTCTGATTGTATGGAGATAGGCCTCATTTATATAAAATAACAAATTTTGGGAGTGCGTGGCTGGCTCAGTTAGAAGAGTCTGTGAATCTTGATCTAGGGGTTGTGAGTTTGAGTCCTGTGATGGGTACAGAGATTACTTAAATTTAAATAAATAAATAAATAAAATGACAAATTTCAACTAAGTGCCTAACTTTTTTGAAAAGACTTTATTTATTTTTTTAAAAAGATTTTTTATTTATTTGAGAGAGAGAGATAGCGTGAGGGAGAGATCACAAATAGGGGCCTGACCAGGGAGCAGGGAGCTTGATTCCAGGCTTGATCCCAGGACTCTGGGATCATGACCTGGGCTGAAGGCAGATGCTTAACCGACTGAGCCACCCAGGAGCCTGAAAAGACTTTATTTATTTATTTTTTAAAAAGATTTTATTTATTTATTTGACAGAGAGAGATCACAAGTAGGCAGAGCAGCAGGCAGAGAGAGAGGAGGAAGCAGGCTTCCTGCTGAGCAGAGAGCCAGATGCTGGGCTCGATCCCAGGACCCTGGGATCATGACCTGAGCCGAAGGCAGAGGCTTAACCCACTGAGCTACCCAGGTGCCCCAAGACTTTATTTTTTTAAGAGCAGTTTAATATTCACAGCAAAATTGAGGGAGAGATACAAAGATTGCTCATATACTCCCAGCCCCCCAGACATGTATAGCCTCCTCCATTATCAACTTCCCCCACCAGAGGGCAAATGAGGTACCTACATTGCCACTTCATAATTATCCAAAGCCCATAGTTTACATTGTAGTTCACTCCTGGTGTTGTACATTCTGTAGGTGTGGACAGATGTGTGTGACGTGTAGCCATTGTTGTATCACACAGAGTTTTTTCACTGCCCTACGAATCACCTGTGTTCTGCTTGTTCATCTCTTCCCCACTCCCACCCCATCTATCACTGATATTTTTATTGTCTCAGTCCATACTCGTCTTTTCCAGGTTGTCCTGTAGTTGGAATCATATAGTATGTAGCCTTTTCAGATTGTTCCATGTGTTTTCATGGCTTGATAGCTCATCTCTGTTTAGCACTGAATAGTATTCCATTGTCTGGATGTACCACAGTTTATTCATTCACCTACTGAAGAGCATCTTGGTTGATTCGAAGTTTTGGCAATTATGAATAAAGCTGCTGTAAACATCTGTGTTTTTTTTTTGTGTAGACCTGAGTTTTCAACCCCTTTGTGCCAATACAGGGTGTGTGATTACTGGATCATATGGTAGGAATATGTGTGGATTTGTATGAAACTACCAGATTGACTTCCAAAATGGCTGTACCATTTTGCATTTCCACAAGCAATGAGTGAGAGTTTCTGTTGCTTCTCATCCTTGACTATGTTCTGAATTTTGACCATCCTAATAGGTATATAGCAGTACCTCTTTGATGTCTTAATTTGCATTTTCCTGATGATATGTGATGTGGAGCATCTTTTCATATACTTATTTGCCATTTGTAAATCTTCTTTGGAGAGGTGTCTTTTAAGATCTTTGGTCCATTTTTTAAATCATGTTGGTTGTTTCTTATTGTTGGGTTTTAAAAATTCTTTGTCTATTTTGGGTAATAATCCTTTATCTGATGTGCCTTTTGCAAATATTTTCTTGCAATCCAATTTGTCTTCTTATTCTGTTGACGTTGTCTTTCACAGAGCAGAAGTTTTTAATTTTAATGAAGTCCAACTTATCAATTATTCATTTCATAGGTCATGCCTTTGGTATTGTGTCTAAAAAGATACCACACCATTGGGTCATCTAGATTTTCTCCTCTGTTATCTTCCAGGAGTTTTGTAATTTTGTACTTTACATTTTAAATCTGTAATCCATTTGAGTTTATTTTTCTGAAGGTGTAAGGTCTGTGTCTGGATTCTGTTGTTTGGGGAGTTTTGTTTGTTTGATTGCTTGTTTTGTATGTGGATGTCCAGTTATTCTAATAACATTTATTGAAAAGACTATCTTGGCTCTATTGTATTACCACTGTCCTGTTCTTTGTTAAAGATAAGTTGGCTGTATTTATGTGGATCTATTTCTGGCTTCTCTGTTCTGTCCCATTGATCTTTTTGTTTATTTTATTATTATTATTATTATTTACCAATATCACACTGTCTTGATTACTATAGCTTTATAATAAGTCTTGAAGTCAGATAGTGTATCAGCCCTCCAAATTTGTTCTTCAAGATTGTGTTGGCTGTCATGGGTCTTTTGCCTCTTCATATAAACTTTAGAACCATTTTGTCGATATCCATAAAATAATTTGCTGGGCTTTTGATTGGAATTGCATTAAATCTGTAGATCAAATTGGGAAGAACCGGCATCTTGACAATATTGAGTCTTCCTAATCGTGAACATGTAATACCTCTCTATCAATTTAGTTCTTCTTTGATTTTATTCACCAGAGTTTTGTAGTTTTCCTCATACAAATCTCATACATGTCTTGTTAGATTTATACCTCAGTATTTCATTTTGGGAGGGGTTATTTTATTTTAAAGATTTTATTTATTTATTTGGCAGAGAAGTAGATAACAAGTAGGCAGAGAGGCAGGCAAAGAGAGAGGGGGAAGCAGACTTCTTGCCGAGGGAAGGGGGGAGCCCCATGTGGGTCTCCATCCCAGGACTCAGATCATGACCCGAGCTGAAGGCAGAAGCTCAACCCACTGAGCCACCCAGGGGCCCCTCATTTTGGGGGGGCTTTAAAGTTAGTGGTATTGAATTTATAATTTTAAGTTCCACTTGTTCGTTGGGGTGGTAGCTTTTTACGTAGTGTGCTTAATGTCTTATCCATAATTATACAGACATACACCTACCATTCATTCTTATGCCAGGCTGTGCTGGATGATAGAGATGATACAATACACAAAAAGAGACAGGATGGAGCTTACCAGGAGGAGAGAGAAAAATGTCAAGTCCTACCTGTACTGAGTGCTATAAAGGCACACAGAGCAATGGGAGCTAATCAATGAGGGACACTTTTCAGAAAAAGACCAAGTTGATGTTTGAAAGAAGCCTAGTTGTTAATCAGGGGAGGGGAGGAGAATTCCAAGCAGGGGCACAGATTGTGAGAAGTCTTTTGATGGAGAGAGTCTGGCATCTTTGAAGAACTGAAAGAAACAAGTGGAGCTGGCCACGAAAAAGCAAAGAAGGAGTGTGGGGAGAGACAGCTGGAGAGGAGGGCAGGGGTTGTGCCCCAGACCAAGGCTAGGTGGAGCCGTGGGGACCTGGGTAGAGGAGACAGTGTGGGGTTAGAAGAGTCACTTTCAGACACCACTACATAAGTTTCACTTCCATCACCGGTGTGAACAGGTGGCTTTCTTTCACAGCTCTGTCCTACAAAGAAAGTTTCCTATCTCTTCAGGAGTGCACACACAGACTAATGGGGAAGAGCAAAGTTACACTGAGATAGAGTCCAGGGCAGGGCCAGATCCGCTGTCCAGCTCTGCTCTCCCTTCCCCAGAGAGGTCTCAACAACGGGTGTCACTCATTCATGACTAGGCAAAACAGTCAATGCTCAATGCTGTGGACTTTCAGCATTGGTCACAAAGAGTGTAAACCCTGAACGCACATCTGTGGTGTCAAGGTGCTCCATTACTGGGATATATGAATATATTTTGAACAGATTTAACCACAAAATGATGCTGTTTCACAACTTGCGTTTTTTCAATTAACAGAATCTTTCTATGTCAGTACATATAGACCTACTTATTCTTTCTTAGTATTCCACTGTAAAGATGCACCTTAATCTGTTAATTATATATTACTGTAGTTTTATTAACCCTTTTATTTTTATTTATATATTTTTAAAAAGATTTTATTTATTTATTTGACAGAGATCACAAGTAGGCAGAGAGACAGGTAGAGAGAGAGGAAGGGAAGCAGGCTCCCTGCTGAGCAGAGAGCCCGATGCGGGACTCAATCCCAGGACCCTGAGATCATGACCTGAGCCGAAGACAGCGGCTTAACCCACTGAGCCACCCAGGCGCCCTAACCCTTTTATTAATATAGATGTATACTGACCTTTGTGTCATTTCTAGATTTTCACTTTTATAGACAATGCTGCAGAACAAATTTGGAAAGAATTATTTGTATTTTCTAGTATCTCATGGGGAAATCGGCACAATTTTTTAGACAGAAATTTGATAACTTCTTTTATTCGTCTAAAAAATTGTGCCAATTAAAAAAAAAATTGTGCCTATTTATCTTATCACCAATGCATGAAAACACCTGATTATCTCCTTTCTTCCCAATCCATATTATTTCAACCCTTTCAGTCTTTTCAAATTCAATACATGAAATTTTAAATTATGTTTTAAATTTGTATTTTTTTAAAGTAATAATGTGATTAAACATCTTTTCTTATGTTTAATTTTTTTACTGGTGCTTTGGTGATTTTTTTTTTAAAGACTTTATTTATTTATTTGACAGAGAGAGAGAGCGAGAGGGGGAACACAAGCAGGGAGAGTGGAAGAGGGAGGAGCAGGTTGAGCAGGGAGCCTGATGCAGGGCTTGATTCCACGACCCTAGGATCATGACCTGAGCTGAAGGCAGATGCTTAAAAACTGAGCCACCAGGCATCCCGCCTATTTTTTTCTTTTGCCTGTTTTGCTATGGGGTTGTTTGTCTTTTTCTTATTTAATTTGTAAGAGTTCTTTATACATTAAAGGATTAGTTTGCTACAGATTTTTTTGGGCCAGTTTGCATTTTGACTTGGTACATGATGCATTTTGCCATCCACAAGTTTTTAAAATTTCTGTAAACATCTTTTGGGCCAGCCTTTATTCCAAATATAGGGCCTAGGTCAACTTTTATAGATGCTTTTTTTCCAACTAAAATTGAGCTAAAAGGATACTTTAAAAAAAAAAAAAAAGGAGGGGCTGAAGGAATAGGGAGGCAGCCTGGAACCCCAGAGTAAACATTTCTGTTCAGAAGTAGGCCAACAGTGTTCTTTTCCTTAGGTGATCAAACCAGCCTGCAAGGTATCCATTTGCCCTCTCAGAGTTTGCTCACTTCAAGGTCGACCCACCCCCTTGCTCCTACCCTCTCCCTGTTTCTTACTCCCAAGGCTCTTATTTCCAGGGTAAGAATCTCCCCTCTTGCTCCCATCATTCATGAGGCAATACCAGCTGAACAGCCCTCCCAGCCCCTGCTCTTAGGGAAAGCTGACTCCCAGTCCCTTCAAAGCAACCCCCATTTGTCTAATATGAATGACATGTTGGAAGCAGTTATGTGTATACTAGATAAATCCAGTCTACAGACAAAATGTGAATGATAGTAGTATATGTATAATTGGGGGAAGGGAGAACAACTAATCACAAGCAGAAGTAGTGCAAGATGTGCCTTTTTTTTTTTTTAAGATTTTTAAAATTTGTTTATTTGACAGACAGAGATCTCAAGTAGGCAGAGAGGCAGGCAGAGAGGGGGAAGCAGGCTCCCCTCTGAGCAGAGAGCCCGATGTGGGGCTCGATCCCAGGACTCTGGGATCATGACCCGAGCCGAAGGCAGAGGCTTTACCCACTGAGCCACCCAGGTGCCCCAAGATGTGCTTTTGATTATGTTTAAAGAACTGTCAATTAGAAAAATTGGTCACTCATTACTCGGCTTAAAAACCTTTAATGAATTCCTGTCTTCTACAGTAGAAAGGTCAGAATGTCTCACATGGCATGGGAGGTCTTTCAGATTCTGATCCTAACCTGTTTTTTCAGCCAGCCAAACACTATCCTGAGCACTTTCATTCGTCGCATAGTTATTGGGTACCTAGTACTTAATGGATAATTGTTCTAGGTTGGGGAATCAATGGTGGTCCCTGCTTCTACAGGGGTTTCAGGCTAGGTGGGGAGACAGATAATCCCAGTTTGTAGGGTGGCCAAGGAGTACTTTTCTGAGAAGGGGACATCTGAACTGAGACCTGAAGAGTGAGAAGGAACCAGCCTTAAGGAGAGTTGGGGGTTGGGGGAGGATGCTCTGGGCAGCGGGCTCAGTAACAGCCTTGAAGTCAGAAAGAGTTTTGGGTGTTCCAGGCTAGCCTAGTGAGAGCTCAGAAGGGAGAAGACCCCAGTGAAGTAATACTAAATTTCAGGTTAGGGGTTAAAGCATGCAGTGCTTTGTAGATATAATAAAATTCAGATAAAGCACAGTAAGGTGTTTAAATCTAGAAGTGGGGTGGGTGGGGTAGTGACAATAAAATGTAATGGTCTTTAAACTTTATCTCATTTAACTGTGTAACAACTCTCTGATGTACATACTATTTTTATTGAAGTAGAGTTGAAACACAGTGTTGCATTATTGGTTTCAGGTGTACAACATAGTGATTCCGCAGGTCTGCATGGTATGCCATGCTCACCACAACTGTAGCTACTATCTGTCACTATACAGCACAATTACAGTACCATTAACTGTTGACATGACCAGTTTCATGAATAAGGATCCTGAGAAAGGAAGTTGGATAATTTTCCTCAAGGTCACACCGTTGGAAAGTGTTGGAGTTACTAGGTCTGTCTGACTCCAAAGCCCATGTTCTTAACCTTGGCTCTGGATTCTACACTGTCTAATTGCTTATTTTGTAAGTGATAAAATTGAAATTCAAAGAGATTAAAAATAAGTCAGAATGAGTGGGAGGATGTGCAGCACTGTTCAAAAAAAAAAAATTGGACCTTTCAATCTGGAAGGGTAAAGAATGAACTTTTTGTCTGGTGGAAGCTCAGAAAGCTATGAAGCGCATGAAGAGGGCAACATGGACTTACTCATTATATAAATAAGAACTCAGAGGCATCTTTTGAAGCTCAAAGAAGTAGTTATAGGTCAAATGAAAGGGCGTACTTTTTACACAGTGGGCAGTAAATAGAAGAAGCCTATTATCCCAGATGTAGATTGAAAATAAAGTAAATTTAGAGTAGCTTTATGAAGGCTGTACAGTGAGTTAGCCAAACAAAACCTCCTTTGTATGAAGAACACTAAAATACCAATGAAATTTTCTATAACAAAAACGTAAATATCTAGGAATATTGGGGAAAAATTAGAAAGGGGAAATTAACTCTGTATGATACTAGAAAATGAAAGCAATTTTAGCTGTCATAATTTTGCAATATTTAAAAATTTTAGTTTTTTATGTATTAAGAAAAAAAAGATCAATGAGTTTAAGTGAGAAGCTATGGTTATAGAGGGGTAGAAGGAAATAATATCCTTCCTCACTCATCAGAGACAGAATGAAATTCTCATTTCCAGAGAGATTCATCTTGGTCTCTGAGAAGGGTTGTGGTCAGGTCACTGCTGGGACACTAGCTTGACATCTGAGGAAAAGACTGAGGCAAAAGCTCTTTCGGAACCTTGGCTCGCTTGGGCTGCATTTGTCTTTCAAGATATTCTCTCAGCATATACAGTGAGAGTTTTCTACCTAAGATCGAGTGACAGTTGATTTTGATCTTTCTATTATTCCTTTTGTCCTATCAGTTCCTTTTAGTCCTGTTAAGAACCCACAACCAGTCTGTTTGCATGGTCTTTAACAATTCAGTCATACAATTTTGTACCTTAGGGCTGTCACACTCGAGGGAAAAGCATGTACTACTGCTCTCTCTAAAAATTTGGGAATTGTTGAGTCAGGGCTTTATAGCCTCAATATCTAATTCTTTCTGCTCCTTGGCTCTCTAGTAATTGTCTAACCATGCTGAATGTATAAGCATGGCCAGCAGCTCCTTAGGTTCAACATCACCTCTGCAGCTCTCCTCTTCTAGGGTAACTCTGGGGCCACCTGCCTTGGTGGCATTTAGCATTTAGTTGTGCTTTTGGTATTTCAAATGAACATGGCAGACTTACATAATTAGCCTAACTAGTTGTATTTGCATTTAAAAATATTAATGCTACAAAGCGAAAATTGTAGGGTTTTTTGAACAGTTTTTACAGGGATTCTGTTGATCAAAAGTCTACTCAAGCTTCAGGCCAGAGGGTTACATAGCATGTAAGATATAAACGTGAATACATTTATCAGCCTAGAAGCTCTTCATGTTAATGCATGTTCTGTCCTTCATTTTTATTTTTTTTAAAGATTTTATTTATTTATTTGACAGAGACACAGCGAGAGAGGAAACACAAGCAGAGGGAGGGGAGAGGGAGAAGCAGGCTTCCCACTGAACAGGGAGCCCAATGTTGGGCTCCATCCCAGGACCCTGGGATCATGAACTGAGCCGAAGGCAGTTGCTTAACCAGCTGAGCCACCCAGGCACCCTAAGCAAGTATTTAATTGGTAGAACTTCAGGGTATAGGAGGTAAGTTATAAATTTTTAAGTCACTCATGTTAATATTGTACATCTTTTAATAAGATGTAGTTTACTGGGGTGCCTGCATGGCTTAGTCGTGAAGCGTTTGCCTTCAGCTCAGATCATGGTCCCAGCATCCTGGGATCGAGCCCCTCATCGCATTGGGCTCCCTGCTCAGCAGGAGCCTCTCCCTCTCCCACTCCCCCTGCTTGTGTTGACTTTCTCGCTGTCTCTCTCTCTGTGTAAAAAAATTAACAAAATCTTAAAAAAAAAGATGAAGTGTTTTTTATTATGTTCAATTAGCCACTCTGTATTACATAGTTTTTTTGTTTTTGGTTTTTTTTTTACTACATAATTAGTTTTTGATACAGTGTTCAGCAGTTCATTAGTTTAGATTAACACCTAGTGCTCATCACAACATGTATCCTCCTCAATACCCATCACCCTGTTACCCCCTGCCCTCACCCTCTCCTCTCTGAAACCTTCAGATTGTTTCCCAGGGTCCATAGTCCCTCATGGTTCATCTCCTTCTCTGATTTCTCCCCCTTTGGATTTCCTTCCCTTCCCCTATGTTCCTCCATGCCTTTGCTTATGCTCCACATATGAGTGAAACCATATGACAGTTGTCTTTCTTCTGCTTGACTTATTTCACTTAAAATGTAGTTGTTTTCTTTTTTTATTTAAAAGATTTTATTTACTTATTTAACAGACAAAGATCACAAGTAGGCAAAGAGACAGGCAGAGAGAGAAGGGGAAACAGGCTTCCCACTGAGCAGAGATCCCAATTCGGAGCTCTATCCCAGGACCTGGGATCACGACCTGAGCTGAAGGCAGAGGCTTAACCCACTGAGCCACCCAGGGACCCCTGTTTTTTTTTTTTTTTTTTTTAAGATTTTATTTATTTATTTGACACAGAGAGAGAGACATCACAAGTAGATAGAGAGGCAGGCAGAGAGAGAGGAGGAAGCAGGCTTCCTGCTGAGCAGAGAGCCCGATGAGGGTCTCTATCCCATAACCCTGGGGTCATGACCTGAGCTGAAGGCAGAAGCTTAACCCACTGAGCCACCCAGGCACCCCAACATGTAGTTTTTTAAAAAACGATTTTATTTATTTATTTGATAGAGAGAGACACAACCAGAGAGAACACAAGCAAGGGGAGTGGCAGAGAGAGAAGCAGGCTTCCCACTGAGCAAGGAGCCCGATGTGGGGCTCCATCCCAGGACCCTGGGATCATGCCCTGGGTCAAAGGCAGACACTTAATGACTGAGCCACCCAGGTGCCTTGTCCTTCATTTTTAAAGTAATCTGTTATTGAGAAGTGCTGTTTTATTTGAGCAAACCAGCTTGTATTTTGAAGAGTGGATGACTGGGTTACCTTTTTCCAGTCATGCTTTTAGTTTGTAGCTAATTAAATTATTTTCATATCTATTCTGTGGCTTCTGTCTTGACTGGCTTTCATTCTTTTTTTTTTTTTTAAGATTTTATTCATTTATTTGACAGGGAGAGATCACAAGTAGGCAGAGAGGCAGGCAGAGAGAGAGAGAGAAGCAGGCTCCCTGCTGGGCAGAGAGCCCAGCCCGATGTGGGGCTTGATCCCCGGACCCTGAGATCATGACCTGAGCCAAAGGCAGAGGCTTTAACCCACTCAGCCACCCAGACACCCCTTGACTGGCTTTCTATATAACATCCTTCACATTTCAAATCTGTGGAAGCTCTGTGGCTCCTAAGGACTCATCTTTTCATTTATTCATTCTCTTGACAGACGTCTCTTGAACATCTAGCTGCTAACCACTGGGCCAGGTATGGAGGTGATGCCAGTGGATAAGTCACAGATCTTGTCTTCAAAAAGGTCACAATCTAGTTAAAGAGAGGGGCATGTGAAAAGATAATAATAATTGAATGTGGCAAGGACATAGACAGAGGTAAAAACCAGATATTGTGGATGGTCCAAGCAGGAGCCCCTGCTTCCTGAAAGTCATAACACTGAAACTGTTTTCAAAGTGCATTGTATTTTTAAAGTTCTGTCTTAATCAATAAAAGCTACAAAAGTTTCTTTTTGACAAAGTCTTAATAATTAGAAGAAAAAGGTACAGAGACATAAAAAAAAAAGGGAGGAGATATGGGTAAGAACAATGTATATAATAATGATCTAATGTTATTTACTCAATTTTGACATGCATTTTTTTTTTACATTAGGAATGCATCTTATCATTGGTGGTGTCTTAGACTGGATGAAATCGGACCTTCATTTATTCAATAGATAGTTGTTGAGCATCTGTTACAGATCAGACACTATATTTAGGCTTGGGTATCAGTTTGGAGCAATATAAACAGGGTCCCTGTCCTCATAGTCTTTATAGTGAAGAAAATGTGCAGGATTATATGAGAAAAACATAGCAGAAGGGCTCAATTTAGATAGAAAGGTCAGGGGGGTTCTTCCCAAATAATAGATATTCAAGCTGAGATGTGAAAGTTAAGTAAGAATCAGTCATACAACCAGTTAGGCTAAGGGTTCCAAGCAAAGGGAAAGCATGAAGGAAGGTCTTGAGGCTTGAGGCCACATGGATTGTTCAAGTAGTTGAAGAAAAACCAGTGCAAATGGTCCTTGGTAGAGTGAAGAGAAGGGCTAAGCAATGGGGTAGTGGAAACTCTCCTGAGATGTGGGTGGTTCTCCAAAAATTACATGTGCCCAGTAATGCAAGACCCTAGAGCCTTATATGAATGCTTTATCCTGAGTTATTAAGGTTTTTTTTTTTTAAGATTTTATTTATTATTTATTTGACAGACAAAGATCACAAGTAGGCAGAGAGGCAAGCAGAGAGAGAGGAGGAAGCAGGCTCCCTGCCAAACAGAGAGCCCGATGCGGGGCTTGATCCCAGGACCCTGGGACCATGGCCTGAGCCAAAGCAGAGGCTTTGACCCACTGAGCCACCCAGGTGCCCCCTGAGTTATTAAGGGTTTTAAGCAAGGGTGAGACATCAGCAGATTTTTCCATTTCAAAACAACCACTCTGGCTGCTGAATTGGGAATGCGGGAGAAAGCTTGATAGAGAGCTATTTCTAGCATCAGGGTAAAAGATGATGGTGCTAGGACTTGGGTGTTGGCAGTGGAGGTGGGGAGAGATGGAATGAAGGTAGTTGTATGTTAGAGGTAGGACTTCATGATAGATTTGATATAAGAGTATAGGAGACTATCAGTTTTCTCCCAAGAGCAGCTAATTAGCTGGGCGGAGATGCCTGTCTGTTACTGAAGTGGGGATACTGTAGGAAGGACAGATTTAACAGCATGTGGAAACAAAGACTTCTATTTTGGGCGTGTTAAATTTAAGATGCCTATGAGATTTCTAAATAGAAATCTTAGATAGTTATATGGGTTTGTAGATTTGGAGTTCAATGGAAAGATCTGGACTAGAGATAGAAATTTGGGGAAATTATGCATAGAAACTCATGAGGGTGGGTGGAATACAGGGTAAATATAAAAATAATAGCAGTGATAGTAATATTAATATTAATGAAGATGCTTGGTGCTTATTTACTGCCTTCTATGGACTAAGCACTGTTCTGAATACTTTCCATATATTAACAGTTTTAATCCTTATGATAACTCCATTTAGTAGGCATTAGTACTACTCTCATTGTCAATGAGGCACAAGAAAGCCTCAGAGCTAGTAAATAACAAAACCCAAACAGTCTGGTCCTAAAGCCTGACTATTAGAAGAGAGAACAGAACTACCTCAGGGATCTGGGCAATTCCAACATTTAGAGGGAGGACAGAGAAGGAGGATCTTGCACAAGAAACTGAAAAGGAGTGATAGTGATTTGAGGGAACCATGAGGATGGGATGTCTCAGAAACCAGGCAAAAAATGTTCCGGGTAGGCACCTGGGTCAAGTGTCAAAACCTGCTGAAAGGTGGGCAGTTAGAGGACACATAGCCATTAAATGGTGATGAGGATGGGGAAGGGGTTTCCCAGACTTGGGGTTAATGGGAGTAAAAGAGGTAGATACGGAAGAGCCACGTGGTGTTTGCAGTTGTTAGAGGGTGAAGGACAAGTCAGGAATGGTGAAAAATGAGCCTGGAGAAGTTGGCAGGGTCCAGATCATGAAAGACTTGTAATGTGTCCCAGGTTAGCATCAGACCATAATCTTAGCCAGGAATGTCTATCCCCAAAGCTGGGAGCAAAACAAAGGGAGCCACCAGTTCTTAATGGGAGGGAACTACATCCTGATGTCTGCTTATCTATATTATCTCATACACCATATATGTTGTCTGATTTATTCAAAACTTACCATGTTGGGACATTTTATTTGATATTTAAAAATTACCCATGACTTCTTTCAGCACCCAATCATTGATCAGAATGATAGATATTCTGTGTTGGGGGAAGACATCTATCTATATACAGAGTCCTGTACATAGTTACCATGACCGTGTACCCTGTTCTCTAAATTGGGAGCAAGTGTGAAAAATGGTAGGAAGGTGTGAGGTTTGCTTAACTGGGCAACTTCAGGAGAAAGCAATTAATTTGGATTATATTGGTCTTATTCTTCCTCATTTTTCTTAAGCATCTTGAAGTTCAGTATCATCCTGGGTTTGAATCTTGTCTCTGTTCATTTATTAGCTGAGTGATTTGGGGGCCAGTTATTTAACCACTCGCTGTCTGTTTGTTGAATGAAGAACCTCTTTAATAATAATGATTATAAAGAGTATTGCAAGAATTAAGTAGAAGACAGAAAAGTGAAACAAAGCCTAGGGAGACAAAGGCCTTGTGATGAAGATGATCAATATGGTTCCTTTCTTTGTTGGTGATTATGTTTTACCTTTGATTATTTTACTTGTTTAAAATTTTGTAATTTATCCTCAACTACCACTAGCTAATTATATATGGAAATAGTCATTTTTCTTGATGTGCATATTAAGACTGTGCTTGTAAAGTGAGACCTAGTTCCAAAAATAGTCTTTACAGCAATGTTAAAGAATGGCAGTGTGTAAAAATACTCATTCCAAAGCTCTGCCATCTTCATGTAAAATTCTAGAGAAGTAGGATTATTTAACTTTTGCTTGTATTTAATAATTTGGAGAGTTCTTATTTTTTTCAAAAGTTTAAAATAATTTCAATGCCTGCTAGAAGCTGACAAATTCAGTTTACTTTTAAATCATGCACATTTTGGGGCATCTGGGTGACTTAGTTGGCTAAGCGTCTGCCTTTGGCTCAGGTCATGTGCCCAGGGTCCTGGGGTCGAGTCCCATTTTGGGCTCCTTGCTCAGCGGGGAGGCTGCATCTTCCTCTCCCTCTGCCTGCTGCTCTCCCTGCATGTGCTCCCTTGCTCTCGCACATGCTCTCTCTCTCTGACAAATAAATAAATAAAATCTTTAAAAAACAAACATGAATTTTGAAGGGATGGAGACATGGGTTTGTGTTGTGTGGGAGAGGGAAGAATATTTCATTACTTCTCTATTCTCTGCATGTCTGTCTTTTTTCCTTCTATCACACCATGATTTCCTATGTAACTCAACCATCTAATGTTGCTTACATCTTTCTCTATTTCTGGAAATTATAGACCCTTCCAGAAGATTCTGAGAGCCTCTTTCCCATACTTCTTTTAGTGTGCCCTCTTAGAGTATAATGTATGAGGCCAAGAACATTCACCTAACAAAGGTTCATGCACAAATTATTATAGACAGGCCCTATGTTAAGTGCTGAAGAGACAAGGATAAAGAAGATAGACCCCTACCCCCAAGTGTATATATATACACTTCACAGTTGCTGAAGGGATATTAGGCACACAAAGTTTTCATTTAGTGGGATGAGAATTCTAGTGAAGATTATATGAGGTAATGGGAACCTTGAGAATGAAGTGCCAAATGATGAGGAAAGAAAGGCTTCTAAGGAGGAGGTGGTACTTTAACACAGATATGAAGGATAAACAGGAGTCTCTTGGTTGAAGAAGGGAAGGATTGTGTTCCAGAAGTATATATTTATTTCTTCCATTGGGAACACAATCTATATACATAGATGTGTATATATAATATATGCATGCGTGTATATGTAATATATATACATGTATGTGTGTATATGTGCATTTGCTTTAAGGTAGTAGTTCCTGATCTTTTCTTACACCCAAATATGTCATAAGGTTTATGGAATTACTTGGAGCCATATAGAGCATCAGTGTTACTATCAGGATTCCGAGGAGGCGTTGTTGATAATTCAGAATTTTTCTCCTGCTTCAGTGCATGTCCTAGGACACTTAGTGTTTATCATAACCTTGTTTGAATTGTCACATAAAGCATTCGTTTTTTAAAATTTTATTTATTTGACAGAGAGAGAGATCACAAGCAGGCAGAGAGGCAGGCAGAGAGAGGAGGAAGCAGGCTCTTTGCTGAGCAGAGACTCAATCCCAGGACCCTGAGACCATGACCTGAGCTGAAGGCAGAGGCTTAACCCACTGAGCCACCCAGGTGCCCCTAAAGCATTCGTTTTTGCAAACATGCAGGAACCAAGGCAGATTCTATGTTGCCAAGCTGCTTGTGACTTAATAGGGGAGCTAGGAGAGATGTGCACATGTGCTGTATGAAAAGTGAGTAAGGGATGTGGGAGTTTGGGGGAGGGGAGAGAATCACATGGGTCAGATTTTTTTGGGGACTCAGGGATTGGTTATTTACTCAGTGCTGTCAGTCTGTTCCCAAAGTTTCTGAGGCTTCAGAAAAACTGCTCATGGTGCCTACACCTCAGAGCTCCTTGACTGACAAGTGCAAGTTAGCAAAATTTCTAGTGAGTCATCTGCATTAATCAAGAACATCTTGAGTGTTGTCATTGTGAGAGGATACAAAAAGAAAGATGACTGGTGCCTCCTTACACGTACAGGGATGGGTGTGATCCGAAGAAGGTAGGAGGGCCATGCTAGGCTGAGCTAGCTCCGTTTGTGCCCCTTTCGGGAAGTACCAGTGCAAGCCTGTCTCCCAAACTCACCTTTCCAGGGCTCTGGCATTAGACCCTGTCATTATTACCTCATCATTGCCAGGCAGGCCTTATTAAACTGTACTGCAGACAGACAGATGGTTTTTATTTCTCTTGTAAGCTATTACACAACTTAACTCTGTGGTAGCGTTATTTACTCAGATTTTGCCTGTTATCATAATATTTAGCTCATCTCCATTTTGTCCTTACTCTCCTTTCTCATCAGGAGTTCCTTTGAATTGTCCTGAATCTTCTTTGATGTGTTTACATTGTAATGTTAACTCTTCTAAGCCTGTTTATGTTTCCTTCATCTCCCATGGTTTTTTTGGCTGTAGTCACAGTACCTCAGACCCCAAATCCTTGCTTTCCCTTGTCCTGCCAGTTTCTACAGCAGTTAACTCTGCCGACCACTTCACAGATCTCTCTTCTTTTGGCCTCTGACCTTGTTTTGGCCTTCCCCATCTCTAGCGTGCTTTGTGGACTCAGGGAAAATCCTGAAGTAGGCCTGTGATGTGCCTCGGCACCTCTTGTCCCAGTTCTCCCACCTTTTTTCCATACCTTGTCCTACCTTTATTTTTCTTGTGTGCTGCTCACCCACCATGGGTAAGGGAGTTGACCAACCTTAGAGAGGTTTCCCGGGTGCCTTTAAGGAGTATATAGTCTGGCATGGGAGGTAGATTGATCTGTAAATAGCTAAAATAAGGTCTGAGGTATCCTAAATGTGATATTCAAGAGACAAAATTGGAGTAGTGTGAGTAGGAGAAAAGAATGAAGAGCATTGCAGGAAAGTCTCACCCTCTACTAGCTAATTATGAGACCACAGCCTTGCATGACTTTGGACCCTCTCTTGTCTTGCTGGGAGCTGTGTCCCGTCTGATTCACTTTGGCTAGGGTTATCTTTTGCTTCTGTTTTCCCTGGAAAATGCTGAGCAGACTTAGTGGGTATGTGTTTCCACCCCTATTTCTGATTCCTGCCTGAACCTTGCTGTTGTGTTCCATTTCCAGGTTTCTCTTATGATCTTGGGGCCTTGTCTTGCTACTGCAGTCTTCCTGCAGTCTCCCCTCGGGATGTGGCTGGACAAGTTCAGTCCTCTTTCTCGGGGCTGCTGTGTGTATTCTCACTGGTGGCCTAGGGTAAAAGAAGAAAGTAGGGTTGGAGGTGACAGAGACGATAGGAAGGGCATTGTCAGGTTGGAATTTCTCTCGATTGCAGCAACTAAGATATATATATCTATATATCTATCTCTCTCTCTCTATATATATATATTTCCCAGACTGACCCAGTTCTGGTAGGGTTGTTTTTGCACAGTCACCAATCTCATAGGTTAGGGTGGAAAAGAACCATAAAAAGACAATGGTAATAATAGACTGAGTTCTGACCTATTTCTCCTTGGATACTTTCCCAAGAGACAGAGATAGGATAGTGGGGGATTTGGTTGTCAGGATGATGTTTGGTGTTTAAATACCTTTCCTGTGGTGAGTGTAAGGTCTGTAGCCCCCCTGTACTAACTGTAAGTGTTGTTAACTCCCTGCTCTTGGAAATCTAGCCTTTGGCAAAGTATGCACGCAGGGAGCTGAGTGCATATCACTGATGCAAATCACAGGAAGGTGCATCTTTCTAGATTTAGTTAAAAATCTCCTCCTGTTCAGAGCAGGTCAGTCATGCTTCTACAAACTCACGTAGATCCATTTTGCTTTTTTTGCTTTCATCAGTCAGGGTAGTAGGTCATTTCATGACTCTGAATCTCACATACTACATCTCTCTTCTGGAACCAATAAACCCTTCCAGAGAACGTTGTAGAAATACTGGCTCTCTAAAGTGAGCTTCAGAGTGGGAGCAGTTGGTACACATAATGTTTATTGAATGACTAACATTTAGTAAACATTTGTAAAGCCTTAGTAGCCTCTGGTAAATTTACTGACAGCTGTTACTCAGATTGTGGACTGTGTAACTGGGAGGAAAGTAATAAAACAAATTTCAGAGACATATTTACAAATAATATTAGCAATCATTTCTTATGGAATACACACTTGGTAGCAATCTCAACCTGGTTTATACTTTTCACAAAGTTTCTATGTATGAAAGCCCTTGAGATGATATAAGTGAGTACTGCTGTCATCCCATTTTACAGATGCCTGAAATAAAGGCTAAGATGCCTGTAAGATAGTCATAACCTAGTTCAGTACTCTTTCCTTTGCAAACTGTTGAGACAAAAAGTTTTCATGAATCTGTAGTAATAAGAGAAAAGTAAAGCAATGACACATCTTTTTAACCATTCTACTTTTATTCAATTTATGCCCTTTATTCTGAGATTCTTTCATTAAATACTAAGTGCCCAGCTGTGAACCAGCTATGTCCACAGGTACTTAATACAATGTTGAACAAGGCAGACATGGAGTGTATTCTAAAGGAGGAGGAGAAATAATAAATAAGAAACAAGCAATCACAAATCGTAAGTTCAGGTAGTAATACAAGCTTGAAGAAAAGAAAGCAGAGAAAGGCTGGTGGTGGTATTATTTTTATATGTGATATATTCCTGAAAATGAACATCAAAGTTTAATGTACATAAAGGGAGATTCCTTCCTGAGAAACCCAAGCAATCATAAAACTTTTCTTCAATGTGGTGTTTGGAGGACTCATTCATGTTAACATATATTTTTCTTTTTCTTCAAAATTTACCCAAAGTCCAAAATTGGGTTAAGTCCAAAAGCGTCTGGTTGAGGCTAAAGATCTGCTGCTTCAGGAACCCCTGATAACTGATTACCAGACCTTTTATGATATTGAGGCTATGAGAGCCAACTTATTGTTGGTCCAATATACCATTTTCACTCATCTTTATTTAACAATGAAGACAAACTACTAGACAACAATGCTTTCTTAATTTTATTCTTTTTAATTAACAACAGAGCTTTCTTCAGAGAAAATTCCAGATGCCCCGTCTATAAAGCTACTGTGGCTCCAAGCTACAAGCTTACTCTCCTCTTTTCCACACCTTAATGGTCTCTGAGGAATTCATAAAATCTTTGCAGAACACAGGATGAAAACCATAATCAAAGATTCAAATTGTAAATCCTATTATAAAAAGATAGCTGTATTGTTGAAGCTGGCAGAGCCACCATATCAAGCTTCACAATCATGTTTTCAGATTTTTGAAGGTCCATATTCAATGAAAAAATAGATTTATATGTATAACTTTATCTGAAATTACATCTCCAGGTGGCATTTACTATATAAAGCAAATTCAAACTTTAATTGTAGCTGTTTGTTCAGAGCATACTTTTCCCTCCAATTTTATTGAGATATAATTGACATATGATATTATATATGTTTAAGGTATACAATAGAATGACTTGATTTACATGTATTTTGACATTATTACCACAATACAGAGCATGCTTTTTATATAATGTGGGCATGATGGTACTACTGGGACTGAAGTACTTTTATGCAACTACGAATTTAAAAAGTAAATTTCATATTGGCCAAGATTTATTCTTTTATAAATTGTTTCATCATATATAAATCATGATGTGTTTACGTATTATTGTAAATGAATTGATTTGCTAGTTTAATTTTTCGTTTATTTGTCTTCTAGTTTGCCAGAGTTTGGATACCTGATCCTGAGGAAGTTTGGAAGTCAGCAGAGCTTCTCAAAGATTATAAACCAGGAGATAAAGTCCTCCTGCTTCGCCTTGAGGAAGGAAAGGTAAAAATTTTGCTTTTATGTGTTGTTACTGGCATAAAGTGAAGTGAATTCAAAAGTGTGAGTTTGCTGTGACATATCTGACTTCATTTGGAAGTCAAAATTTTGAATTAATCTAATATTTTCACTTACTGAATTAAAAAAAATAACAAAAGCGCAAACTCAGTTTTCTATCCCAATGGGTTAATGAAAATGTCAAAACTTTAAAAATCCGGTATTGTGGGCTATGAATTTGTTATTATTAGGTTTAGATTCACTTCTAATCCTCCCAAAGATGTGCCTGTTTACTTTGCTTAGGCTAGCATTAACTTCATGGTAACTAAGAGAACATTGCTTAAAGAGCCAATCTGAGATTTGATATTTACTGGACCTAATCATTTGAAAAATGTTTACTGACAAAGTATTATGTATAAAGCAGTTTGTTAGCAATCAGAAAAACATAAAACCAATTGCTTCCCTATACTTTCCTGTCTGCATTCACTGCATGGATAGACATGTCCTAGTTCTACCTACTTGACCTCTCCATGGCATTTGACAAGGCTTGTCACACTGTTTTTTTTAAACACCTCTGTAACACTAGTTTTCCTTATATAACTTATAGTCTAGCCAGGGAAACTAGATACAAATACATGAAAAGTTACATAAAGCATAGAATCTAAAGATTCAACACCACGATGTTAAAGATATCAAAAGGTTATGACGAACTGTTACCAAATGAGTAGTGCTACCTGGGAGTTAGCATGTATTGAACACTTACTTTGTGCCAGACATAGTTCTAAGTGTTTTACTTGCTGTAACTCATTTAATCCTCACAACAATTGTGTGAAGTGGGGCTGTTGTTATTACCACTTTATGGATAAAGAAACTAGAGCTCAGAGGGGTTGTTCAAGATTATACAGGTATTAAGGGATGAAGGTTGGATTTTAAGCCAGAAAATTTGTCTTCATGATTTATGATCACAACCACTCGCTATGTTGTAAAGATAGTAATGACTTTAGGATGCCTAAGAGGGAAATTTCATTATGGGCTGCTTTGTCAGGGAAGGAGTCAAGGGGGAAGAAGAATTTTAACTAACCTTAAAGGTAGGATAAAATTTGGATTGACAAGGAGAAAGGGGTAGACCCTTTGAGTAGCAGAGCATATTTTGGTGTTAGTGAATATAACAAGTTGATTAGAGCAGAGATTTTAAAAGATGTGTGTTCTAGTTCTCGGCTCACATATTAAAGTTTCTGCTATACAGCATGTTAAGAAGTGGCAAAAGGTGCTCTCTGACATCAGTGTTAGGTAAGAGAAATAGATATATTTATGAATAGTGTGACATGATATAACAAGTAAAAGCCAGGAACAGAAGTAGAACAGAGTGAGGAGTGGGTAGACGGGCTGGTGAAGGTAACGGATTGGGAGGCATGGTGTGAAGAACAAATAGATGAGGGGAAGTGCATTCAGGAATCCAGAAAAGCCCATGCAAAGGCAGGGAGGTGTGCACAATAATGTGCATGTGGGGAACTAAACAAGTTTCATGTTGTTAGAATGCGATGTAAGAGTACAGGACTGGCAAGAGGATGGGGGCTGGAACCACATCACAGATGGTCTGGTTATCATCCTAAGACTCTGGGACATCAAGTGATGTGTGATGGGGAGTGATTGTAGTATTTTTTTTTTTTTTTAAGATTTTATTTATTTGACAGACAGAGATCACAAGCAGGCAGAGAGAGAGGAAGGGAAGCAGGCTCCCCGCTGAGCAGAGAGCCCATGTGGGGCTCCATCCCAGGACCCTGGGATTATGACCCCAGCTGAAGGCAGAGGCTTCAATCCACTGAGCCACCCAGGCGCCCCTGATTGTAGTATTTTTAAACAGAGAAAGGATGCTGGATTTGTGTTTTAGAAAAGACTCATTGGTGGCCGTATAGAGGATGAATTTCAAGAGCAAAACTGAGGCAAGTTTAGTTGGAAAGAAGGCAGGGAAGAATTAGGCCATAGTAGAGGAGGGCCTTGAATGCCAAATTTAAAGAATTCAACTACTCTGTGTTAGGCACAAAATTAGGCACTGTGAGCTGTATTTTCTTAGGTTAATTCTCACAACAACCTTGTAGATTGGTAGGTAATATAACTATTTTCCAAATAAGGAAGCCAATGCCCAGAGACATTAAGTAGTTCTGCCTGAGATTGCATAGACAGAAGTGGCTTTTATGTAATACAGGGATCAATGCAAGGACATTACATCCATAACAAACAGACAGAGAGAGGTCAAAGGGCAGATGGTAAATTCTTCTCCATTTAGCATAGTTCATTCCAATCTATTTTGAATATATGACATCCGTTTATCTCTGCAGTGTTAAGAAAAGTGGCTTTTTACAAAACCAGCTAGTCCTTTTCTACAGTTACATTGCATTTTTTTGCCTTTTTACTTGTAATATGTTATTTGTCCTTAATGCTTCTTTGTGTGATAATTTGCATGCTTGGCTTTGCCATAAAGCCATATTTCCTTGGTTTTAAATTGAGTAGTACTTCTTAAATTTGTAGGCCAATCAACCTCATTAAAGAAAATCAAATGAAAACTAAGGACTGTCTTTCCAAAATATAATACACATATGTGTATATATTTACACATATGGACATATACACATTTACACTTAATTTCAGGGGATTCTTGGACCTCTCAGTGTTCAGGGGTTCCCAGGTATTTCTACATGCCATGCATTGCCTCATTTAATTTTTTTTTAAGATTTTTAATTGATTTATGACAGAGAGAGATAGCAGCAGAGAGAGGAAACACAAGCATGGGGAACCTGGAGAGGGAGAAGCATGATCCCCACTGAGCAGGGAGCCTGATTTGGCACTCTGATCCCAGGACACTGGGATCATGACCTGAGCTGAAGGCAGATGCTTAATGACTGAGCCTCCCAGGCACCCTGCCTCGTTTAATTTTTATCACACCCCTGCAAGCTACTTTTATTATGCCCTTTCTACCAATGAAGGATTCACATTGAATAATTATCCAAGACCACAAAAAAAGTACCAGTTTCAGGATTTGAACCCAGGTTGATCTGGCTCTAGAGTCAAGCTCTTAACCATTCTTTATTGCTCATTCGCCTATCACAGGTGAAGGGAGAGAGGGAGAGAAATGTTATTTAAAGATGAAAAACTTCTGGTTCAGGGGTATCTGGGTGGCTTAGTCGGTTAAGCATCCTACCCTTGATCTCAGCTTGGATCTTGATCTCAGGGTCATGAGTTCAATCCCAGCATGGAGCCTACTTAAAAAAAAAAAAATTAAAAACCAAAACTTCTGGTTCAGTAATTGGGTTAAAAAAGTCTAAACTTAATTCTGAAACCAATGATACATTATATGCTAATTGATTGAATTTAAATTTTAAAAATGGAAAAAATGAAAAAATTTTCTAAAAAGTCTAAACTTCTCAAACTGTATTAGCAAAAATTCTTAGTATTTGTATTAATTTGTTAATACATCTAGTGAAAAAGAAGACTTCCATTTCCACCAGTTTCTGTGGCTTTGGAAGGTGTCAGGAAAAGAATGCATTTAATAGCTGAGAGTCATATCAGGAATAGAAAATAAGCAAAACGTATGGGCCTGTTTTACTTTTATTGCTATGATTTATCCAGATTCTATGTCTTGTATACTTTCAGGATTTGGAATATCGTCTAGATCCAAAGACCAAGGAACTGCCTCATTTGAGAAACCCTGACATACTTGTGGGTGAAAATGACCTCACAGCCCTCAGCTATCTTCATGAGCCTGCTGTGCTCCACAATCTCAGAGTCCGCTTTATTGACTCCAAACTTATTTATACATATTGTGGTAAGTGTGCCTTGCTTTCTGAGTGGACCGTGAGCTCCTTCCTCTGATAGACATAGCCACAGAATTACTGTGCATGGGGAAAGAAGGCTGCAGTTGGGTTCCTCCTAGAGAGAGAATCACTAAAGGGTTAAACAAGATTACCATGTTCATTAGCTAGTTGCATTTTGTGCTGAATAAGCTCTTTTGTGAACTTATATAATTTTGCTCAGGAAAAAAAAAAAGAACCGAACTGGGTCCATCTTTTAGATTTTCTTCCTCCCAAAGAAGTCATTTGACAAATTCAGTGACTGGTTTGCCAGTGACTTTCATCTCGTACAAGGACTGCTACTCAAGAAGAGTAGATGTTCAAAGTGCGGTTTCCAGAAGTTCAGTGTTCTCTTGTACTCAGTGCAGGACTGAGGACTCAAGGTAACTGTTCTTGCCTGATGTGCTGGCCTGGGCCCATGCTTGTTACAGTATTAGCTGCCAGTGACTCAGCTCAGGATTCTTTTTCTTTCTCTTAGATATAAAGCACCAGGTACTTTGGGATTTTTTTTCCCCTTTTCCTTCTTTTGTCTCTTCTTTCTCTCTCTCTCTATTTTTTTTCTTAATCTTATTTTCTACCTTGTCCCTGGCTCTTTTCTCTACTGACTTCTTATCTTTCTTTCCCTGATAACTCTCTTCTGGGCTCTGGTCTGGGATTTCATTCATTTTCTTCTAAATCTGTTTGCTTGGGTGACCAACTCCGTGCTCATCATTTCTTCCTTACTCCCCTGCTTTGGACAGGGACAGCTATCTTCTCTTCATAAAGGAATTTATACCTCTTGCATCCTTCATACTAACTCTTTTTCTTCCTTATCTATGAACCAAATACTTCTGTTTCTCAATTTTTGTTTTTCCATTTATCTTTTTCTTGCATATATGTTACCTCCTTGGTGAAGACTCCCATGCTTGTCTTATCTAAATCATAAACCCCTACTCCACTCCTTAGTTTCCATCTTCTTTCTCTGTTTAATTTTTCTCCCTTTTCCTTTCTACTATCTAACCTGTGATATTTATTTTTTCTTATCTTGTTAATTGTCTCAATTTCCCACTAGAATATAAGGTCTATGAGAATAAAGCTTTGTCTTTTCTTGTCTACTGTTACAAACCTGGCACTCAGAAAAGACTTGAGACATACTTGGAGCTGAATAAATATTTGTTGATTGAAGGACTTCATTAAGTCAGTATACACCAACTATAAACTTTATAAAGACATACAAAAAAGTATAAAAAAGGAAAAATAGTTACATATAATTCTCTATTGAAAAATAACCAGTATTATGTTGATATATCCTATATGTGTGTATATGTGAGAAAGTATAAATAGATATGAAATTGGAATTAATCTGTATATAGTTTTGTGTCATCTTTTGCTATGACATTTAATATTCTTTAATAAAAATGTAATCTGTGGTGGTAGCGTAATAGTCTGTCTTATGAATGTAACAAAATATTTGGCTACTCTTCCTTTGTTATATATTTTGTTTGTTTCTACTTTTCACTCTTGTGAATGATACTATGATAAATATCTTTATGAAAAAAAACTTTTGCTTGAATGCCTGATTATTTCATTTGGATAAATTTCTAGTAGTAAATTTTTTATTTTATTTTATTTTATTGAATATTTTCAGTATTTATTGAATATTTTATTGAATATCGAATATTTTCAATTATTAAATTGAATATTGAATATTTTATTGAAATATTATGAAAATATTTAAAGTTCTTTTAACATTACCATAGTTTTGATTTTTAACAGCTTAATGTTTTAAAATGGAGTTTTAGTTAGGTCTAGGTATAACAGGTTCAGAGCAAAGGCTATGGTATATTTTGATCTTTAACAATTTGTTAAACAATTTGTTAGTTCAAGATTAACTGAAGTTGAAATTTGTGTTGACTGTGATTCTTGCTTTATATGTCCATTAGTATATCATTAACTTCTTTTGCTTTTTTACCCTGCCCCCAGGTATAGTCCTAGTAGCTATAAATCCTTATGAACAGCTGCCTATTTATGGAGAAGATATTATTAATGCATATAGCGGTCAGAATATGGGTGACATGGATCCGCATATCTTTGCAGTAGCTGAAGAAGCTTACAAGCAAATGGCCAGGTTGGTGAAAGCTCTATTTATTTTTTTCATGATTCTTACTAGATATGATTGCTTCTTCTCTGCCAAGTCATAGATATTTTAAAGTGTAGTGAAGAGCAGCTGGTAAATTATTATTAAATAAGCAGCCTTGATTATTTCAAATGGTCTACATTATTATTTAAAAACCTTGTATTTATAAAAGGACATACAGTCTTAAAAACTGCCTTTGGGGTTGTAGAGGGAGAGGGGTCAGGAGAGGAGGGTGGGGTTATGGACACTGGGGAGGGTATGTGCTATGGTGAGTGCTGTGATGTGTGTAAACCTGGCAATTCACAGACCTGTGTCCCTGGGGCTAATAATACATTATATGTTAATAAAAAAAATTAAAAAAAAAAAAAAAACTTGCCTTTGGAATCTCCTGCTGCTGTGACTATGGGAGGACAGATGCTATGTTTACAGAGAAGAGGACCGAGGACTGGCGGTGTGAGGTCATGCTCCCTCTATCCTTCAGCTAATGAGCAGCAGACTAGAGAGAAAAGGCCTAAGAAGAAGATGAAATCTGTCTGTATCTTAGAGAATTAAATACCAAGGAAACTGTAAATTTAATGTTACTCTTACGTTCTAGAGACCAGTGATCCTGAACAGCATCAGTAAAATGTCTTTAATATTAACCATGGAAACCTAACATTTTGAGAGTAGAAAACCAGAGGGAAAAAAAGCTACTTTCAAGACTAGACTGTGCTGTTAATAATGTAATATAATGAAAATCAAAACTATGGATGTATAGTATAGTATACATTTAACTCATTGCTCCAGTCTTCAGGAAAGAACCAGCATATTATAAATATGCTGTGGGAAACCCTGAAGCAATTTATGAAGTGGAGAGAAAAAAAATACTGCGGAGGTTTTATTTTCTCCTTTCCAAGCAAGGAGGGTGTTTGTTTGACATAATTGGGCCAGCACATAACAGAATTTTAGAATTATTTCCCTGCCAGAGTCCATAGAAGTCATTATGCCCTTTTATTAATAAAATATTATTGTTCTAATAATCGCTAAGACTTATTAAATACTCTCTCTGTGCAAGGCACTGTTTAATTGCCTTCCATTTTTTTTAAGTAATTTTATCCTCCTAACAACCTTTTGAGGTTGGAGTTATTATTAATCTTCATTTTACAACTGAGAAAACTTAAGCACTTGAGAAGTTATTTAACTTTCCTAAGGCCACATAACTAGGAAGATTAGCTTTCAAATTCCATTGGTCTAACACTATGAAATATTATCATATTAAATATAAAATGACTAAATATAGTTTTGTACTACATAATATGCTTATTATAGCAGATTCTGTTATAAAATGGAAATGAGTGTCAAAAGTATAAGAAAGGTTACATTTTTTTAGAAGGATTTATTTATTTGAGAGAGAGTGTTGGGTGCATGCAAGTGGTGGGAAGGGGCAGAGGGAGAGAATCTTGAAGCAGACCCTCCGCTGAGCATGAGCTCTCTGGGGGGATCTCAGTGCCACAACCCACAAGATCATGTCCTGAGCCAAACTGAAAGTTGGCCACTCAACTGGCTGAGCCTCTCAGGTGCCCCAGAAATTTTTTTTTTTTTAAAGCTTTTAAATTCCATCTATCAGCACAATTTTTTCCCTAAAATGAGAAAAGCCCACCAATATTTGAAGTGTATGGCACTGGAGCATTTGGCAAAATGTTAGCACCACGCAAGTGCAGCCAGAGAACTACTGGGCAGAGAAGGAATTGCCGGGAGTGCCAGGACCGAAAAACCGTCTCCAAAAATTGTTATACTGCTCCTAGAGAAGGATATGACTTCTTTAAAAAACTAATTTTAAAAACAAAAGTTTGATTCTTAGCATTTTTGTGAGAGAAACCCAAGAATAGTGTTAGATTTATGTGAGTATTTCTGGCTTTTAAACCCTGGATTTACTCTGGTTTCCACCCAGCCCCCCCAGCCCCCCAAATTATTCCCCTGTGACTCAGCCAGTCATTGCAATTACTGCAGGTTGGCTTGCTGCTTTCCCCTTTGCTCAATTCTGTTTCCAAGCCAGTTTTAAAATACGCTTCAGTCTTTCCTAAGTCCACCATGTATATGAGTAAATCTGTGCACATAAGATGTGCTGCAGCTGCTAAACAGTCCATGTCTCTTAGGCATACAGTGGGAGCTAGATATTGCAGGATCCTTTCTTATCATCTTTTCCTTACTGAGTGGAGATGTGCCATATTCACCACATGTGAGACCTGGTACCCTTAGAGGCCCCTACAACTTCAGGGAAGGTAATGGCTACTTGTTCAGTAGACCTTTACTGAACATCACCAACACACTGTCCCAGGCATGGGGGACACAGCAGCAGACAAGTGAGACAAATAGACAAAAATTCTTACTCTCCTGAAGTGAGGCATGATAAACAATAACAATAAATAAGATACAGTTTATCACATATTAATAAGTGCTTTTCTGGAAAATAAAGTCAGAGAAGTAGATAATGTTAGGTGGGCCAAAGGGCATATATGCTAGGCTCAGGGAGAGCCTCCTTGTAAAGCTATCTCTCCCCGCACCTTTTTTCTTTCAAATGTAAAAAAAAAATCTTGAGCTTAAGTGTGGACAAACAGTACACAGAGGTACCATATACCCTACATCCAGCTGTAGTAAATAATTGAAACAAGGAAATTCACATTGATATAATACTATTAAGTAGTCTAAAAATCTTGATCACATTCATCATTTCCTTTCTGATGTGCTTTTTCTGTTCTAGGATCCAATCTAGAATCATACATTGCACCTAGTTCTGTCTCCCTAGACAGATGGTCTATCTAGGACCATCTGTTTGTCCTCTTTCCTTTCATGGCTTTGACAACTTGGAAGAATGCTAGCCAGCTATCTTGTAGACCCTGAGGACACGGCAATAGAAGAATTAGACAAAACAGACTGCAAAAATCCTTCCCCTTCCGAAAGTTTAAGGTTTTCTTTGGGTTAGATTGAGGCTAACCATGTGGTATGCCCTTCATCATATAGAGGAGACACAAGATGCCATTTACTGGGGATGTTAAGTTTGATCACTTGGTTATGCCGGTATCTACCAGATTTCTCTACTATAATTACTTATTTTAAACTTTAAAATTAGTAAGTGTATTATAGGAAAATACTTTGAGACTGTGCAAATATCCTGTTTCTCATCATACTTTCACTTTACTAATTTTAACAGCCATTGACATTGCTAGGTCAAAATCTAGGTGTAAATGTAGATTTGTAGGTATTGCCTACAAAATTCCCTCTAGAAGATTTGTACTGGTTTGTATTTCTGCCAAAAATATTCAAGAGTCCCTGCTTCCCTATAGCCTCATCAACAAAAAATGTGTAGTCTTTCTTTTTAGTTCTTTACTATCCAGTGGTATCTCAATGTTGTTTTCATTTGTATTTCTTTAAATATGAGTGAGTTTACATCTTTACATGTGTTTAAGAGACTTTTTATTGATGTATTTGTTTCTTTGTTTATGTGGTAGACTGTCCATTCATGTCTGTTTCAATTTTTCTATTGTGTTTTTAGTCCTTTGATCCTCAATTTCAAGAATTTTAAAAAATACATTAGAGATATTAGCCCTTTGCCTATGGTATATATTGCAAATACTCCCCATCCTACTTATAAGTTTTCTTTTTATTTCATTTATGCTGTTTTTTTCCTATGCAAAATAATCAGTCTTTTTTTTATTACTCTGTATTTTGAGTCATTGTTAAAAGCCTTTCCCTATACCAGGATAAAAGAGAAATTCATCCATGTTTTCTTTCTTTTTTTTTTTTTAAAGATTTTATTTATTTATTTGACAGAGAGTGACACAGCAAGAGAGGGAACACAAGCAGTGGGAGCGGGAGAGAGAGAAGCAGGCTTCCCATTGAGCAGGGAGCCTGATGTGGGACTCAGTCCCAGGACTCTGGGATTGTGACCTGAGCTGAAGGTAGATGCTTAATGACTGAACCACCTAGGTGCCCCTCATCCATGTTTTCTCCTACTCTTTGTGTTGTTTTATAATGTACCTTTAGATCCCTGATTGAATTGAAGTTTATTCTTTTTTATTTTTTAAAATATTTTATTTATTTATTTGACAGAGATCACAAATAGAGAAGCAGACAGAGAGAGAGGGAGAAGCAGGCTCCCCGCTGTGCAGAGAGCCCGATGTGGGGCTCAGTCCCAGGACCCTGGGATCATGACCTGAGCCGAAGGCAGAGGCTTTAACCCACTGAGCCACCCAGGCGCCCCTGAAGTTTATTCTTTTGTATGATATGAGATATGGATCTAAATTTATCTTTTTTTTCCAAATGGCTATCTGGTTATTCAGCATCACTTATTAAGAAACCCATTTTGGGGGCGCCTGGGTGGCTCAGTGGGTTAAGCCGCTGCCTTCGGCTCAGGTCATGATCCCAGGGTCCTGGAATCGAGCCCCGCATTGGGCTCTCTGCTCAGCCAGGAGCCTGCTTCCTTCCCTCTCTCTCTGCCTGCCTCTCTGCCTGCTTGTGATCTCTCTCTGCCAAATAAATAAATAAAATCTTTAAAAAAAAAAGAAATCCATTTTGCTCCAGTTCTTTCAGATGCCATTTAGCATATCCTAGGTTTTCTCATGTTTTTGGATCAATTTCTTCTCTCTGTTCTTTTCACCTCCCTTTATCTATTCATGTCCCAGTACCACACTGTTATAATTATAGTGCCTCTGTAGTAATTTTTTTTTTTAAAGTAGGCTCCAAGCCCAGCATGGGGCTTGAATTTATGACCCTGAGATCAAGACCTGAGCTGAGATCAAGAGTCAGACACTTAATCAACTGAGCCACCCAGGCACCCCTTAATAATATTTTTTAATGTTTGGTATCATTAAACCCTCTCATAGTTTGTCCTTTTCATTATTTTCCTGGCTATCCTTAGATGTTTGTTTTTCCGTATATACTTTGGTATCAACTTATCTACTTCCATAACAAATAAAGCTGTCTTTTGAATAATTACACGAAGGAAAGGATAGAGTGCACCATTCACATATCTGAGGAAGGATATTCCAGGCAGAGAGGTCATAAACTGCAAGGACCCTACAAGGCCATGTGGGGTATTGTAGCAAATTTGACTTCTTCTCTGGGTGTGAGTTTTGAGCAGAGGAATGGCTTGATCTTGCAGCTATGATAAAAATCGACCATAGATTGCTGCCAAAAATGCATGTCCTGAATCTAATTGGGAGGAAACACCAGAAAAACTGAAAATGAGGGCATTCTCCAAAATAAATGTATATGCTCTTCAAAATTATGAAGATCAAAAAAGTCAAAGAAAGGCTGAGGAACTATTTAGGATTAAAGGAGATGAGCATTTTATGCTAGTTAAGTGCAATGAATATTCTGCATTGAATCCTTGGTGACTGGGGAGGAAAGGTAACTATGTAGGGAACAACATTGCTGGATGTTAGAGTATAGACCATAGACTAAATACTACTACCATATCAATACTATGTTTCATGATTTTGATTATTGTAAATAGGTAAAAGCCGGTCACTGTTCTGAGGAAGTAAATTACTCTAAATTATATAGGAGGCATCATGTCTGTAACCCACTCTTAAATATTTCAGAAAATATAAAAAGAAACAGAGAAGTTAATAAAACAAACAGGCAAAACCTAAACAATTGGTGAATTTGAGTAAAGCGTATATGGGAGTTCATTTTACTAGTTTTGCAATTTTCCACAAGTTTGAAATAGTATCAAAACTAGTTAGAAAAACAAGCAAAAATTAAAAGAACAGTTGGTGTTGGGATGAGGGTAGAATCCAGAAGACTAGTTAGGAGATTTTTGTATTGATCCAAGCAAGAAAAAATGATAATCTAGTTAAAGAAGATATTTATGGAGAAGGTAAAAGTGAACGAATGGATTCTGGATGTATTATTATTTTTATTTTTTAAGATTTTATCTACTTACTTGTCAGAGAGAGGGCACAAGCAGGGGGAGCAAAAGGCAGAGGGAGAGGGAGCCTGATGTGGAACTTGATCCCTGGATCCTGGGATCATGACCCAAGCCGAGGGCAGATGCTCAATTGACAGAGCCACCCAGGTGTCCCTCTGGATGTATTTTTTTTTTTTTAGCCTGGTCCGAAGCTTTTATTTTTTTTCCAATTTATTTATTTTCAGAAAATCATTATTCATTATTTTTTCACCACACCCAGTGCTCCATGCAAGCCGTGCCCTCTATAATACCCACCACCTGGTACCCCAACCTCCCACCCCCCCGCCACTTCAAACCCCTCAGATTGTTTTTCAGAGTCCATAGTCTCTCATGGTTCATCTCCCCTTCCAATTTACCCAAATTCCCTTCTCCTCTCTAATGCCCCTTGTCCTCCATGCTATTTGTTATGCTCCACAAATAAGTGAAAGCATATGATAGTTGACTCTCTCTGCTTGACTTATTTCACTCAGCATAATCTCTTCCAGTCCCGTCCATGTTGCTACAAAAGTTGGGTATTCATCCTTTCTGATGGAGGCATAATACTCCATAGTGTATATGGACCACATCTTCCTTATCCATTCATCCATTGAAGGGCATCTTGGTTCTTTCCATAGTTTGGCGACCATGGCCATTGCTGCTATAAACATTGGGGTACAGATGGCCCTTCTTTTCACGACATCTGTGTCTTTGGGGTAAATACCCAGGAGTGCAATTGCAGGGTCATAGGGAAACTCTATTTTTTTTTTAAAAGATTTTATTTATTTATTTGACAGAGAGAAATCACAAGTAGATGGAGAGGCAGGCAGAGAGAGAGAGGGAAGCAGGCTCCCTGCTGAGCAGAGAGCCTGATGCGGGACTCGATCCCAGGACCCTGAGATCATGACCTGAGCCGAAGGCAGCGGCTTAACCCACTGAGCCACCCAGGCACCCCGGGAAGCTCTATTTTTAATTTCTTGAGGAATCTCCACACTGTTCTCCAAAGAGGCTGCACCAACTTGCATTCCCACCAACAGTGTAAGAGGGTTCCCCTTTCTCCACATCCTCTCCAACACATGTTGTTTCCTGTTTTGTTAATTTTGGCCATTCTAACTGGTGTAAGGTGATATCTCAATGTGGTTTTAATTTGAATCTCCCTGAGGGCTAATGATGAACATTTTTTCATGTGTCTGATAGCCATTTGTATGTCTTGATTGGAGAAGTGTCTGTTCATATCTTCTGCCCATTTTTTGATGTGTTTGCCTGTTTCGTGTATGTTGAGTTTGAGGAGTTCATTATAGATCCTGGATATCAGCCTTTTGTCTGTACTTTCATTTGCAAATATCTTCTCCCATTCCATGGGTTGCCTCTTTGTTTTGTGGACTGTTTCCTTTGCTGTGCAGAAGCTTTTGATTTTGATGAAGTCCCAAAAGTTTATTTTCGCTTTTGTTTGCTCTGGATGTATTTTTAAGAAAGAATGGACAAAGCCTTGCTTATGTGAGGCTATGAGAGAAAGAGAGGAGTCTGGGATGGTGGCAAGGTATTTGGTCCAAGTACCTGAAAGGTGGGAGTTGCCATTTACTGAGACGGAGGATACTGAAGGAAGAGCAGCTGTACAAGTGGAGTGGGAGCATGGGAGGAGGAAGGGTGGAGTTTTATTTTTGATATCTATCCTCCAAGCAAAGCTGACAGAAGTGTTTCTTCTCCAGTAGCTATATGGCCAATGAGAGAGTAGCAATAACCCGGGGTCCTTGACTTGGGACTCCTTTTTAAGCATGTCCCTTACAGAGAACAGTTCCTCATAGAACACCTTCAGAGTCAGCCCTCTTACTTTAATAGTCTTGTTGACTTACAGAAGAGAAAATGTCAGTGGGCTGCTCTGTCTGTTTTTCTTCTTATATTCTTGTGTCCCATTTATATCAGTCTTTTCTCACGCTGGAACTGACTGTTCTTTGGTAACTAAATGACAATATTATTTTCCTTAAAACAAAAGCTTTTTTTCTTTTGTTTCCTTAAAAACAGTATTTCTTAAATACTTTAATGTGGTATATTTTTTCCCCATTGGGAATGGTAAATAAATTTTTTCTACTAAGTTTCATTTATGGGTTTTCTTGAAATTAGATACTTACATGTATAACCTTGGTGAAATCAAAAAGATATCTGTATAAATCACAACTGCATCAGTAAATAACTACACAAGGTTAAATCTCCTTGTCTGCTTCTGTCTCAGTTTTATTGCGGACACAATGGAACAGTTTCACTGGCTGGTTTACCTTGACACTTAACGCTGTTGTGTGGTGTGCATTTGTTACCTTTCTGTTCCATGGAGACTAATTAATAAGTATGTTGCTCTTCCTAGTGGAGAGCAGACTGGTAAGGAGCTGTGGAGCAGAGCAGAAGGAGCATGGTGTACTTTCTTCTTGGAAACCAGGGGATGCAGTATGTGACGTCATTCGTAGAGCTCTGCTCTAACCTTAGATAACCCGTCTAACTAATAGTAAATAGTAATATTTCCCATAACGTGGAAAAAATAATGCTGTCGTGCTTACTTCAAAGGTGAAAATTATCTTAAATGATAAACATAAAAGCACTCTGAATCGCATAACAGAAAGTTACTGAATCACTATGTTGTACACCTGAAACTAATGTAACATTATAGGTCAACTATACCTCAATAAAAATGTTAAAAATACACTCTTTTTTAAAAATGGTAAGTCTTGGGACGCCTGGGTGGCGCAGTTGGTTAAACGACTGCCTCCGGCTCAGGGCGTGATCCTGGAGTCCCGGGATCGAGTCCCACATCAGGCTTCCCAGCTCCATGGGGAGTCTGCTTCATTCTCTGACCTTCTCCTTGCTCGTGCTCTCTCTCACTGTCTCTCTCTCTCAAATAAATAAAATAAAATCTTTAAAAAAAAATATAAAAAAAATAATAAAAATAAAAAAAAATAAAAATGGTAAGTCTTGCAGTATAGGTGTTACTGTCATCACGTCTTCATCATTAAGGAGTTTTATGTCTCGGGTGCCTGGGTGGCTCAGTGGGTTAAGCTGCTGCCTTTGGCTCAGGTCATGATCTCAGGGTCCTGGGATCGAGTCCCGCATCGGGCTCTCTGCTCGGCCGGGAGCCTGCTTCCCTCTCTCTCTCTTCCTGCCTCTCTGTCTACTTGTGATCTCTCTCTGTAGAATAAATAAATAAGATCTTAAAAAAAAAAAAAAAGGAGTTTTATGTCTCCATTCTCTTCTCATCCACTTCAGCCTCTCATCTAGTTGATTCCTCTTGACTGTTCACTGCTAGGCCTTGTCTGAGGGTGGCTCCTTCTTTCTCATGACTGGGAGTCTCTACGTGCATCGCTGTCCGGAGCTCCCTGCCTGAGGGCAGGTACAGATTATAAAAGCTCTGCTGTTACCAACAGTGACTCAGCTGCCCTATGGAAACAAGTATCCCATTTATGCAAATAGACTTGAAGTAATATATGCTATATGATGAGGAATCTCATGTATGATCTATAAAGGTGGATTAACTTACATTAATGAATAGCTGCCATGTTTTGATGCCTGCTGTGTCCAAGCATGGTGTCAGGCTTGTTTCCTCTAATCTTCCTCACATCCCTTGGAGCAGGCATCATCACCCCTGCTTTACAGGTGAGGAAACTGAGGAAAATAACTTGTCAGACTATCGTGCTAATAAACAGCATCTGGAAGTGGAGATGTGGTTCTCGCTTTGAGACCCCAAAGCTTTCCTCCTTTGTCATTTCATTTTCTTACTTTCAGCTACTCTCTCCTCTTCTTAACACATCTATTCCCTCAAACTAACGTAGCATACTTGTATTGGTGCACATTTTATTCAGTCTAGAATATCCTTTTCTGTGCTTCTTCATCTGTCTGATTTTTATGTATTTTTCATGATCCCACCCAGGTTTTAGTTTGAGACTAGCTTAGTGCCTGGTATATGATTGCTCTTCAGGATTCTTTACATATAAATGTGGCACTTAGTGGGCACTAGCTACCCCATAAGGCTGTGGAAGGAATAAAATACAGGTAATACAAGTCTATAAAAGTCACAAACATATGTAACTGCATATTTCTGTTACGGCCTTATTATGTTAATCTTATAGGCTCTGGAGTGATGGCACAGAGAAGTCAGTTTGACCAGAGAGGATCTTAATGCCATGTGAGTGGTTCCTCACTAGGAACTGACTGACCTTAGTACATATCTCTAGGAAACATTTCTTTCCATTTCCTGAACAGTGTCTTTGCCTCTCTAAAGCACAACTTTCACCAGTCTGCCTGCACATCTTTTTAGAGGAAATATTTAACTTAAAAAATAATATTAAATATTGTCATTGTGAAGTCATTGTCTGATATCACCTTTAGAATTTAAATCTTTTCTTCTTGAATGGATGGAGCTAGGGAGTATAATAATGCTAATTGAAATAAGTCAGAGAAAGACAATTGCTATATGCTTTCACTCATGTGAAATTTAAGAAACAAAACAAACAAGCAAAGGGAAAAAAATAAGAGAAAGATAGACAAAGCACGAAACAGACTCTTTAACTATAGAGAACAAACTGATGGTTACGAGAGGGGAGGTGGATGGGGGTTGGTTGAAATGGGTGATGGGGTGGAGGAGGGCACTTGTGATGAGCACCAGATGATATTATGGAATTGTTGAATCACTGTATTGTACAGCTGAAACTAATATAACACTGTATGTTAACTAACTGGAATTAAAATAAAAACTAAAAAAAAAGTGTTCTTGAGATTCATCAGAACCGGAAATCATGAAAACACAGAGCACAGCAGCTTGATTTTAATGAGTGATAATGATGTAGAAAAATTTAACAGCTCTTAACAAGAGAGATAGGGATTAGAATCTCAAGTGACGTCACGTAATCACACTAAAGGCACGGCATTGGAAGAAAGCTTTATATCACATGAACTTAGTATTTTCTCTTTTTACAAAGGCTCAGATAAGGGAGAAACAATTAGATTGATTGCCTGAAAAAAAGTAAAACTCGAGATTTTGTTTCATGCACACATGTTCACTTATAAGCTAAAAATTAGATATAGGTGCTTGTCCACTTAACTAAGGTAAACAGCAACACCCAGTGGTTATCAGAGAGTCAATATCAACATGGGTGAAAATATTAAATTGTCTTCCATATGAGTCAGGCCTGAGGTTGGCGTTACTTAGTTTAGTCTTGAGTAATCTTGATGTGACTGAAAAGTATGCTCATTAAATTTGCAGAGAACAAGTTGCTGGTCTTAGAAAATACAAGTAATATTCAGTATGACCATGATAGACTAGAGAGATTACATTTTTTTAAAGGAAGGAAAATCTATATATACCTGATGTAAAATGAAAACTGAGTAGATATAAGAAAAGGCTGGACAGACCAATTAGATAGAGATATACTGAATAAAAGGACTGAAGACCAAGGATGGAAATGGACTAAAGTGAAACTCTTCTCTTTCATCAACCCAGAGTGGATATTCTGTTCTTGAATAAATTTTTCCTGAGGTTTCAGGTGCCACTACGTAGTTTCATTCCCATTGCATTCTTCCCATTCAACCTAGTTTTCTCCTAATCATCATGTGAAAGTCAATGAAAGCATCCCCTTTTTAAGGTAGCGTTTCCTGACATCCCCTCCCCTCATCTACCACCACTTCCATCCTGGGTGGTATCCTGGGTGGACCTCCTTGTTAAAATGGAGTGAAGTAATGAAGTGCTTCATTTTAACTATACTTTCATTCTCTCTCAAAAGGCTATGATCCCGGAGTCTTTTATCTTCACAAAATGTTTGGCACATTGTGACTGCTCATTACATGTTTGTTGAATAAATGAATGAAGCAGTATTTTTAGGTGGGGGCTTTTAGTTCACATTAGAGCTTCTGGAACCACCATTGATAAAACTAGGTCAGAAGAGCTTACCTCCAAAGGCACCCAGTACCCAGATATTTAGGATTACTCTAGAGGCCCTTGAGAAAACTGGCCAAGCCAGAAATCATAAATCTTTGCTTCACGTGTCCTTAAGACAGTCCAGATTGATCTGACTTTGATGAAGAGTAGAGAATCTTTGTTCTTTAATGTGTTTTTATCAGGGTTTTGAAGTGATATCTACCTCCCAAAAGTAGAAAAAACTTTCTTGTAATAAAAGAATAGGAACACTTGAAGGATTATAAATACTGGCTGATAAGATATGCAAAATTTCAAAGAACAGTAAATTATTATATATATATATATAAAACCACATAAAGCTTACAGATCAAATGACTAGAAGAGGGTAGACTCTGGTATTCACCTTGAACCATAAAATTTTTTAATTTTTATTTTTTTAATTCAGGTATGATTAACATACAGTGTTAGATTAGTTTTAAATTTGTAATATAATGATTCAACAATTTTATACTTTACTCAGTGCTCATCAGTATAAGTGTGCTCTTAATCCCCTTCACTTATTTTACCGATCCCCCCGACCTTGCCTCTGGTAACCACCAGTTTGTTCTTTGTATTTAAAAGTCTGCTTTTCTGTTTGTCTTTTTTCCTTTGTTCATTAATTTTGTTTATTAAATTCTACACGTGAATGAAATCAAGGTATTTGTCTTTCTTTGATTGACTTATTTCACTTAGTATTATGCCTTCTAGGTCTATCCATGTTGTTGCAAATGGCAAGATCTCATTCTTTCTTATGGCAGAGTAACATATCATTGTGTCTATATACTGTATTTTTATTCATTCATCTGTGGGTGGACATTTGGGTTGCTTCCATATTTTGGCTATTATAAATAATGCTACAGTAAGCATAGGAGTGATTCTCTCTCTCCCTCTCTTTCTTCAAATTAGTTTTTAAAATTTTCTTTGGCTAAATACCCAGTAGTAGAGTTACTAGATCATAAGGTAATTCTATCTTTAACTTTTTGAGGAACCTCCATACTGTTTTCCACAGTGGCTGCACCAGCTTGCATTCCCATCAACAGTGCACAAGGGTTCCTTTTTCTCCATATCCTCACCAACACTTATTTCTTCATTTTTTATTTTAGCCATTTTGACAGGTGTGAATAGGTGTGAGGTAATAGCTCATTGTAGTTTTAATTTACATTTCCCTGATGATGAGTGGTGTTGAGCATCTTTTCACATGCCTGTTGACCATCTGGATGTCTTCTTTGAAAAAGTGTTTGTTCATGACTTATGCCCATTTAAAAATTGGATTATTTGGGGTTTTTTGGTGTTGAGTTGTGTTAAGTTCTTTAAATAGTTTCGAAATTGATTTCTTATTGGCTATATCATTTGCAAATCTCTTCCTTCATTCAGTAGGTTGTCTTTTTTGTTTTGTTGTGTAAAACATAAATAAACAAATAAATAAAAAAAAACATAAAAACAGTGTAAATATTGCTTTTGTTTCCCCTGCCAAAGGAGACATATCTAGAAAAATGTTTTTACAACTGATGTCAAAGGGATTATTGCCTATGTTTTATTCTAGGAATTTTATGTTTTCAGGTCTCAAAATTAGGTCTTTAATCCATTTTAGGTTTATTTTTGTGTAGGGGATAAGCAAGTGTGAACCACAAAATTTTTATCTCTGATGTTTTTGTGTGTTTTCTCCTCATCTCTATCCTACCCTTCTTGTTTTTCCTTTTGTGTGTCTTTATTTTTTTTTTATTTTTATTTTTTTTAAAGATTTTATTTATTTATTTGAGACAGAGAGAGTGTGAGAGAGAGCATGAGCGAGGAGAAGGTCAGAGAGCGAAGCAGACTCCCCATGGAGCTGGGAGCCCGATGTGGGACTCGATCCCGGGACTCCAGGATCACGCCCTGAGCCGAAGGCAGTCGTCCAACCAACTGCGCCACCCAGGCGTCCCTTGTGTGTCTTTATTATCTGTTATGCTTCTCTCGTCTCCGTCTTCTCTTCTACCTATGTCTACTCTTATTCTGTCTTTTTGGCATTTCTTCCTATGGCCACATAGAACTGAAAAACATTTTAAAATTGTACCTACTATACCTATTTTATAAAGATTTCTACTTCCTGCATTTAGGTGAATTGATTATTTTACATTTTTACTCTTTGTAGCCATTTATTGATTTTGGTCATCTCAGATTCAGGGGCCCTCTAGAGAAGAAATGTTGCCCATTTTAAATATGGCTACTCAAGACCATCTGAGTCTCTGTAGGCCTGTCCTCTTCCAATTGTCCTTGGTTCCAAGAGTTTACCCTGGCTTAAACTGCAAGCTGTTGTCCATCCAGCATCTGAAAAACAACTCCAGAGTTAGACTTTTAGATTATAGTACTTTAGAATTTGAGAAGGACCCTTGGTACTATTTAACCTTAAAGATGAGGAAAGATGAGAAAACCAGAGAGGTCATGCAATTGCTCAAAGCTGCGTAGCTCGTATATGACAGATCTAGGGATAGAGCCTTGATGTAGAGGAGCTTTTATGTAATGGAAGACTGGTGCTTGTTTATATATTGGAAGCTCTGCTAAGCTTGGGAAAGATGGGAAGACTCTCTGCCAAGAAGTCAGGAAATATAAAAAAAATAATGTCCCTTAAAAAATTTAAAAACTGTTGATCCTAGATCCTAGAAAAGAAAATGTATATGGCATGTGATTGATATCATATGTACGTGGTATCCTAAATCCTAGAAAAGAAAATGTATATGGCATGTGCTTGATATCCTATGTACATAGTTGTACAAGCCTCTGATTCATTTGAACAATCCTTGATCTTATTGCCTTTAATATTTTTCTTCTTCCCTATATTATAGGAAAGAGCTGTATGAATTTTTAGATTTTTTGGTACAATATTTTGATATTAAGACTTGAAATAACATTTCAAAGACAGTACAGTTTAAATAGCAGTTCCCACTGATATTTTCATCAGACCAGTGGAAACCTCCCCACCTCGTTTGCTGTTGGAAGGAGGGGTGTTACACAGGGTGCAGTGACAGCTGATCATGCACAAGTTAGGAAAAGGTCATTTTTCTAATCATATTGTAGAAGGGAATCCAAAAACTGTTGATGCAGTACCTTGATTAATGTATAGAAAAAGGTGAATTCTGAGGACGTTTTAAATGACTAAAAGAAAGGACAGTGGTGCCACAATGAGAACTGTTTTATTAGATGATTTAGGTTTTGATGAATGAATGAATGAATGAACAGGGGTAATGGGAGTATCCAGTTCTGTCTAGAAATTCAAATAAAAAGAAAATGAGATGGTGGGTATGAGGTTCAACGATGTTTCATGAAAACAGGGATTATGTGCCAGCTAGTATTATAAAACTTAAACATTCCTTAGTGTCACCTAGGTCCTCCTAGGTACTTTTCCCCACAACATGGGAGTCAGAGTGTCAGGAACAAGTTGCTATACTCCCACTGTATTTTTCAAGGTCTATAAAATAAGACAGTTACCCTCATTTCTCATAGGAGGAAGAAACCTTTCCTTGAGAAAGTCCTAAATTTCTACTTTGGAAATTTATTGTCAAGTACTGTGGCTTCTACCACTTTGGTGTCTCTTAAATCTTTCTACCTCTCTCAGTCAGGACAGCCACAACCTCTGTTCAGACTTTCATAATTTGTCATCTGGACTCTCACCACTCATACTACACATTGCTGCCAGAGTGATTTTTAGTAGTTGGATTATTTTGTTTTCTGTTTAATGGCACTCCATTACCTTTAGGTAAACTTCAGATTCCTTAACATCTCACGGAAGTACTCTATGGTCAGTTTCTTGGTCATCTCTACAGTCTTAGCCATCATTACTCCCTGTTCCAGGCAAATTGAATTATTTGCTTTTTCCTAACTTCTCATGCATCTGAGCTTTCATTTATCTTATGTCCTTTCCCTAGAACGTTTGCTTTCTGACTTCTGCCTCCCTTACTTCCTTTTTCCTAGTTATCTTTTTAGACCTTATTCTGATATCTTCTTCAGGAACCTCTCCTGAACACCTCTTCCTCCTTTCAGTGCCCCTTCCCATGTATTATAATCTCAAATTACAGTCTGTCTTTCCTGTTAGACCATTACCCACTTGAGGACACAAATCACAGCTTATTTAATTTGTAACCCTAGTGTTTAGTACAATATTTGGCATGTAGTAGGTATTTGATAAATATTTGTTGGCTAAATAAGTCTCTTTTAAAAGACAAAAAGACCATCTTCTGTAGTAGAATAACTTCCCCATCTTGTGGCCTTACAGGATAGTTCCACTAAAAACCTTTGAAATCATCCTGATCCAGTCCCTTTGTAAATTAAGAGCACAAATAATACCACCTTTGCTATTATAAAAATACCTTGTTTGGTTTTTAAAAAAAATTTATTTATTTATTTGACAGAGAGACACTGTAAGAGAAGGAACACAAGCAGGGGCGTGGGAGAGGGAGAAGCAGACTCCCCACTGAGCAGGGAGCCCAAAGTGGGGCTTGATCTCAGAACCCTGGGACCATAACCTGAGCCAAAGGCAGATAGATGCTTAACTGACTAAGCCACCCAGGTGGCCCTTGTTCAGTAATTTTGATTAAAAGTTAATTGCTGGTTCCGGGGCGCCTGGGTGGCTCAGTGGGTTAAGCCGCTGCCTTCGGCTCAGGTCATGATCTCAGGGTCCTGGGATCGAGTCCCGCCTTGGGCTCTCTGCTCGGCAGGGAGCCTGCTTCCCTCTCTCTCTCTTTCTCTGCCTGCCTCTCCATCTACTTGTGATTTCTCTCTGTCAAATAAATAAATAAAATCTTTAAAAAAAATTTTAAAAAAAAAGTTAATTGCTGGTTCCATCTTAAGAAGTAGGATTTTCTACCTCTGTCCTAGTAGAAATTGTCACCAAAGCAGAGAGATTTAGGGGTGCCTGGGTGGCTCAGTAGGTTATACGTCTGCTTTCAGCTCAGGTCATGATCCTAGGGTCCTGGGGTTGAGCTCTGAGTGGGGAGCCCATTTCTCCCTCTCCCTCTACCCCCATCTTGTGCTTGCTTTGTCTCTTTAGTGCTCACACTCTCTCTCAAATAAATCTTTAAAAGAAATAAGCAGAAAGATTTATTCTTAGATTAGGTTGTTCATTGAATTTCTTTTTACTTATAAGAAATACACATTTATTGAGCATTTGTGATGTGTCAGGCTTTGTACTAGGTGCTGGATATTAAAAATAAAGATGACTTAGGTTTTTATCCTCAAAGAAATGATAGTCTTTGTAAACAAGTGTATTAGAGTTTTTGAGTCATTGTGTGAATGAACTAAAGATGGGATAGTAGATAGTCTTTGAGTTCTGACATATCTGAAGAAGTCAGCCAACAAATAAATGAACTGTTTCTTCTCTCCTGAGAAGAAACTTTCAGTAGGAACTGGAGTTTGTGGAACATATGATATAGGGACTGTTAACTACTAGACAATCTGTAATTTTAATTAAATAGGATTTTCTTCTAAATTCCCCTGCTGTGGCTCCTTTTTCTTCTGAGGTGGTTGCAGTACTGTAATATAGCAGAATTATTGTCTAGAAATTAAATAATGTGCTTGAGACCTGTTCACACAAGTATCAGAGACCCTCTAACACAGATTCATCCTTAGATGTGATGCTACCTAATATGATGCTTGATATTCTCCTCTCCCTCTCTGTTCATTGCTAGTTTGTACGTAGTTACTTTTATTAGGAAATATTCTCATGTTCCTTCCCACATTGCTGCATGTACGAACCAGAAGAGATTCACCATGGTTTGCTGATGAGAACACAGAGGAAATAATGCTAGTCCCATGCAGGAGCAGGCAGCACTGTTAGTTACTCTTCTTTGTTTTACAGAGATGAACGAAATCAGTCCATCATTGTAAGTGGAGAGTCTGGGGCAGGAAAAACAGTCTCAGCTAAGTATGCCATGCGATACTTTGCAACCGTGAGTGGTTCTGCCAGTGAAGCCAATGTTGAGGAGAAGGTCTTGGCCTCCAACCCCATCATGGAGGTAAGGCAGCAGTGGCCTTGGCCTTCTTACTATGTTCTGTTAAGAAACCTGCTCAAAAAAGTATCGAAACAGCACCTGTCAGAAAGTCTGGGCTGTCTCAGCCACTAAAAGTAAGAAAATATTTTTCCACATATTAGTAAGAAGAGATCTATGAAAAGTAGAAAGTCAGGGAGGTAGCCATTTGAGTAAAGCCCAGCTATGGAAGCATCTACTTATTCCATAATCCTGCATTTTTAACCTACCACTGACTTGCCGCTAAATAACTGGCAGTGATATTTCATTTTCTAAATTTCTATTCTCCTAGAAATTTATTGGTCCTCGTACTAGAAGAATGTTTCTCATTTCCCCCCATTTCTGAAGTTCATAGGATTCACTATACCCAAGCATGATGAATTTTATCATTCCTTTGCCACATTTCATTTTCTGCATTTAGCACAACCTGTTTAGCTGTAAGTTTCTATTTGTTTCCCCCAGATGTGAACTACAAGCTTAAATCATGATCTTGTGAAACATTTTTCTTCTTGTTTCTGTGAAGCACAATACACAGCTTTAGGTTAGAAAAAGAAATTCGGTAGCTATAAATTCCTGAGAAAGGAAGAAGTGCAGAAGGATGTCCTTTCAAAAGCAAATATGTCTACAAAGTGGAAAGCTCATGCCAAAGAAAGTGGACCTGTTTGTGTGAGACTTTGAGTATTTCAGGATTTGTAGCTAGAGAATTATTTGTCTATTAATACAATATTAGGAAAGTCGCATTTTTGTAAGTAGTCCCATTGAATGGAAAAAACTAATTCTCATTACTAATGGGGGGGGGAATTATTTTGGACAGGGAGAAAAAAACCTGTCTTATTAAAAATTCAAGTCAGCATTTTTTATTCCTGTTTTTTCCCTCTGTCAAGCCTTATTTGTCACCCAAACACAGACGGAGTTTAGAACTGGCCTGGTGCACCTGTGATACAAGTGGTTGTTGCAATAATCAGTTCAGAGGTAATTGTGCCTGGTTTGCAGTGCCGTGTGTCACACTTGGAAACAGGATATTGTGCCCCAGCCTGCGGGGCTGCCCTCCGTAGCAGGAGGACCTCTGTCCTTGGGACCAAGAGTTACGAGGGGAGTTACGAGGCTGCCTGGACTAGGTACACTGTCCAGCGAGAACTGGAGAAGTTTTCTGAAATAGCACAGACAGGGTGGTGGGGGGTGTGTGTGACAGAGGTGTGCGCCAGAAAGACTCGTAAAGATTTTAAGCAAATATTAAGATTTTGAAAGAATTTAAGCTACGGATAAATGCTGGATGCCATTGTTAATATTGGGGAAATATAATCCATAGAGCCAGTTTTGGGTTTTGGGTCAGAAAACAACTGGGTTTTGATTTGCTTCCTACCATTGGTTTGACTGTTTTGGGTCACAACAACAAATTCTGTGTAGTTGTCAGAAGTTTATTTCATTCTTAATCCCTAAAGTTAGAATATCCCAGTCTAGACTGTGATGGCATCAGGGAATCCCATCTCTTCTAGGCTGGATCATATAATAATGTAAGTCTGGGATGAACCTTCTAGAATATGTCTAGAATATTTTATGACCTTGCTATATTCTCATTCAAAAAATAGCTACATTGGTTTTTCTACAAAACAGATTTGTGTTAGTAGGAGAGATTAAAATGGTCATAGATCCTACCTTTTTTTTTTAAGATTTTATTTATTTATTTGACAGAGAGAGACACAGAGAGAAAGGGAACACAAGCAGGAGGACTAAGAGAGGGAGAAGCAGCTTCCTGCCAAGCAGGGAGTCCGAGGCAGGGCTCCATCCCAGGACCCTGGGATGAGGACCTGAGCCACCCAGGTGCCCCAAGATCCTAGTTTTTAATATGTAGTTATAAAGAATTTAGTTTATTTGCTGGGATGAACAAAAAAAGATAAAGCCATCAGTTAACTCCCTTCTATATTGTTGTGTAGTTTTTCTGTGGGAATTTGGATTAAGAAAGTTTGACAGAGAACTAACTCTCAATGACTACAAATGAGGGCATCCCAGTTTGAAAGATTAAAATGGAATCTGTGGCTGAAGAATGGTGACAAAGGGTTTGCAGTCATAGGAAGAAGAGATAGATGAAATATTGTGTATGTGGCCTAGAAGGTCTGTAACATTAAACTTGCCCCAAGACTGTGTTTCTCTATCAGAGTCCTTTACTGCCGTGTTAAGAATGGCATGGCTGGGTCTCCAGCAATCTGAAACCCCTCCCCGGATAATGAGCATCCCACACAGTTAATGTCACATCCTAGTGGCTATTGGGATTTGCACTTGATCCTTTAGAAAGAACCTCCTTATCCTCAGATAGACTCCTTTTGCAAAATATGAATAATGCACAGATAAATGATTTTTTTTTGGCTCATTTTATCATGTTTTCTTTTTTTCCTTTTCCTCTAGGAAATTTTAATCCTAAAACGGGGACAGAGAAAGATTCTTGGGGGGCATAGTGAGTCTTAATAGTTCTTTTACATCTTTAATAAGCATAGTTAAAGATTTTCATCTCCTTTTAGTAAAGAAGAATAAGTCGCTGAACACTTCACTGAAATCAATAGTAAAATCAAGACCATAAAGCCTTTTTTCATTAACAATTTTTTGCTAATTAAAATGATAACAGCACCAGGGAAGCCTGTTGAAAATATAGTACTTAGAAGCCAGAGGGAGCAATTAGGAGAAAAGGACAAAAAGTATAGCTTATATATAGAACCTTCTTTCCTTATCAGGTTCAAGGCTTATAATCATGTAGTTCTAGTTTTGTAAAGGACCCTAGGGCTCATCTATCCTAGTCACTTCACGCCTGGAGACACTACTGCTCCTCAGAGGATTAAATGTTGGAAAGTTGGTGGGAGGGCCTGGTCTAATACCCACGTCTTTAGACTTCTATTTCATTCACTCCTTCTACTCTTCTTTGCTCTAGGTTTAAATACCTTTTACTCAAAGACAGAGGGAAGGGGTCTGTTTCAACCCTGACCTTGCTTCTCACAAGGGTAGTATTGTTTTGGCAGCTCAGCCCCTTGGACACGTACTCTGAGTCGCTAGGAGAGAGATGGCATATGGAAGGAAGGTGGGGTGCGGTCAGGGAAGGAGGAGAAGCTGTGGACCCTCTTTGCCAGCTTGCTTAGTTGCTGGTGGGAAGGGGCTTAGGACAGTGCCTGGTAAACACTCGGTGGCTATCACTGTCACTGCCACAATTACCACAACTTTTTCATCTGCTCTTTGATGGAATATTCTGTTTTGAAAGAAAATCCTGCATTTATCATTAATTTCCTTTTCTAAATAAAATAAAAACAATTGGAAGATATGGAGAATTTTGTTGTACTTTTTGTCATATTAAGAAGGGGAATATCTCTACCCTACCCCTTGGGATAAAAATACATGTTTATAAACAATAAAAAATTTAAAAAAAAAAGAAGGGGAATATCTAAGTAAATGTATTGTTAAATTGTCTTAAGCTACACTAGACTACTCCTATTACTTTGCTGGGAAGATAGCTTTCTGTCATTCTTTCCCTTTAAAATGTTATTCTGAAATATAGCAGTGTTCTTATTGCCAAAGCAAAATAGGACAGTACCTGCCCTGTGTTTCCGAGAGTGAAATGTGCCTTCTTTGATTGATCAGAGAATCTGATGTGTTGATTTTTTTGTGGCTGTGTTACTACTGTTTTCATCATTTGTATTTGTTTTGCTTTTTTAACACTCCAGAGCATTTTCATGTCTTTCTCTCTGCTATGGTTTCAGTCTACTAATCCTGATCCTCTCAGGTTCTGTACAAGTAAATTAAGTAGTCTTACATAAAATATTTTACTAAATATTTAATGCATGCATTATGTGAACGCTTGATTCTCTACCTACACCATGTTTTTTGCTTTTCCTTGGAAGAAAAATTTCTAGAAGCATGTTACCTAAGTTAGAAAGTAGTGCATATATTATCTTAATTTTTTTAATTATATAAAAAATTAGCAGAAAGTTACAGTCTCTGAATTCTATGGCAGATGTTTTCAAGTTGGATACAGCTATCAAAATCCAAGGGCAAATTTTATTATGTTTGGTTTCTGAAAATGACTGAATTGAATGGGTGATTACTAAGATTCTGCTAAAAACCAGTCCAACTGGGCCTTTGTTGTCACAGGATAAGAGGATAGAAACTTTTAGCTAAAGAGACTCAACACCAGAGCAGTATTTCCCTAAAAATAATAATTTGCCTTAACCAGCTCATTTACATTAAACAGACTAAGTTTTCACGAAACGCAAACCCACCGTGCTTTTACAGCCCCCAGTCCCATCCAGTTCTTTCTTTGTTGAACTGAATGGGTGTGTTCTGATAGCAAAATGGTGTGAAAGTCTCCCAGCCGCTGGGCTCAGGTTTGCTGTTCCTGAAGATAATTTGTGTGAGAATAAGGCAGATCTGAGCTATTAGTCGGTATCTGTGTGGTTGTGCACTGGGCAAAGCATACACTGGTACTTACTTGCAGGTGCAAAATCAGTTCTGTTCTTAAAAGAATCAGTTTTAAAGTGTTGTGTTACACTGTCCTATCTCTCCCTGAACAGACTCTGTAAATGTCATGTCATGAACTGTATTTCTAAGATACTATTTTTTTCCCTTGCTTCTTAGTCCATTGGAAATGCTAAGACAACCCGGAATGATAACAGCAGCCGTTTTGGGAAGTATATTGAAATTGGTTTTGATAAGAGATACCGAATCATTGGTGCCAATATGAGAACTTACCTTTTAGAGAAATCCCGAGTGGTATTCCAGGTAAGACGGGCAGCTGCATGTATAAATTTTTGTTAGATTGCCATATAATTCTAGAGCTCATGCTTGCTAGTATGCATTTTATTTGCAGATACTCTTGGGCATATTATGACAGTATTACTACAAACCACATTTGGGCTGAAATACGTAAAATGGTACCTGTCAGAGGCAGGGCAAACCCATTAGACTAATAATCTGTGGAACTGGGCGCTGGTTTAGGTTTAATGGTTTAGACTTTTTCCTGCAAATGGTTGTAGCTTAATTAAAAAGAGGTGCTATTAGTTTATTTTTTTTTAAAGATTTTATTTGTTTCTTTCAGAGAGAGAGAATGTGAGCATAAGTAGGGGGAGGGGCAGAGGGAGAGAGAAAATCCCAAGCAGACTTCCTGCTGAGCGCAAGCTGACATGGGGCTCCATCCCATGATCCTGAGATCATGACCTGAGCTGAAGCCCAGAGTCGGATGCCTAACTGACTGCGCCACCCAGGCTCCCCAAGAGGTGTTTCTAGTTTACTCTCAAGTCTCATATTTCCTAGTTGGTAGGGAAGACATTGGATTATGTTTTCAGTGAATTACAGTTTGAACCTAGTTCCTTGTCCTCTTTTCTTCCTTTTCCTCTCTTAGAATATGGTATTGTTTAAATAGAATAATGAAGGCTAAGAAATCTCCTTTACTAGACATAAGCCCCTTTTGGGGATCAGACCTGACTTTGAGGCCACACTGTGATTTAGTCAGCTGAATACACTACAGAATTCAAGGATATGATGGTGGAGTATGAGGATTCAGTTTTGTATGAACAGTGTTATTACAGCTGCATTTCTAAAGTATGTATGTGGAAAAAGGACTGTCAGGAAATACCAAGAAATTATGTTAAAATTATACATGATTTATTTTCTGTTCTGTAAAATATTTTATTAATGTTATAATGTATAAACTAAAATGATGTAGATGATGCAGTGCATTTGTGGATTTCTTACAAACAACCACAGGAGATGATCTGGTCTGACATATGGCAAAGGTAGAATATTCTTTTTCATTTAAAGTGTTAGGAAGACCATGAGCCTGAGAGGTACTGTGAGAAGATATTGAGTACACATTTACCCCTTTTTCCAAAAGTAGATTGGTCCTATGAAAACTTCTGTAAGCTGAAATGGTGTGAAGTGAAGAAAAAAATTACGATTAATTTATATGGAAAAATTTCTGAGCATCCCAGACCCCAAAAATAACCTCTCTTAGGCTTTTCTGATCCCTTAGGACACATGCTAGCAGATACACAGAATAAATCGAGATAAAGCGCAGATGCTCACAGACACAGTTCAAAGCTATGGCAGCTCGATGCCAAGATGCTGAGTGTAGTTCCCGTGTAAAGAGCTTGGTGGTTCCACGCTCGCTGCTGGGGGAGTGCAGCCTCTGTAATGGCTCACCACAAAGTAACTGCTAAACACCAGTTTTTGCTTTTCTGTAAAAGAGCCTCTTTGGATTTCCTTTGGTTAGCAAAACAGGCGCTAATGTAGGCTTTCTGCAAAAATGAAGTGGTGTAGTGCGAGCTTTAGAAAAGCAGGGGATACCTATACTTCAAAAACAGGGTTTTAGTTTTCCCCAAAGGCATATATCAAACTGTTCTCTACTTCAAAAAGCACCATTATCAGATATAATGTGGACTGTGACCAACAGATACACATTCATACATATAGGCACATGACTGATAAATCATGAGATTTAATAATCATAAATCTATATTAAAAATTTAGGTAAAGGACAACTTATTACACTGAGATAATTAAATATTAAAATTTCATTTTATGGGGGTGCCTTGGTGGCTCAGTAGTTTAAGTGTCTGACCCTTGATTTCAGCTCAGGTCATGATCTCAAAGTTGTGGGATAGGGACCTGATCAGGCTCTGTGCTCAGTGGGGAGTCTGCTTGAGATTCTCTCCCTCTGCCCCACCCCCTGCTCTCTTTCTTTCTCAAATAAATAAATCTTAAAAAAAATTGGGAGCACCTGGGTGGCTCAGATGATTAAGTGTCTACCTTCAGCTCAAGTCATGATCTTCAGGTCCTGGCATCAGGCCCCGCATTTTGAATCCCAGCTCAGTGGGGGTCTTCTTCTCCCTCTGCTTCTCCTGCCGCTTGGGCTCTGTCTCTCTCTATTCCTCTCTCAAATGAATAATAATAATAATAATCTTTAAAAATTTTATTTTATGATTGAATTTTCAGGGTTTTAGGTTAAAATGCTATAATTGAAAATTCTTCTTATTTCAAAGGCAGAAGAGGAGAGAAACTATCATATCTTCTACCAGCTTTGTGCTTCAGCAAAGTTACCTGAATTTAAAATGCTGCGATTAGGTACGGATATGGTGTTAGATTTATTGTTCTGGTATTGTTTTCATTTATTCCTGTGTCCATAAACTTATTATAGGAGATTATCTAATACTAAAATATTTATGAGTAAAATGATAGGAAGTTTGCGATTGGCTTCACGATAACCTGGGGATGGGGAAGGGGTGAAGTAGGATGGGCCTTACGTGGATACCTATTTAAGATGAGTGATGAGTCCACAGGCAGTCCACTTAATGGGGCTATCACTGCCTCTGCTTTAGAGTGGACATAAGGGTAGGATTTAAGGCATCTTCATAGGCTGCAAATCTTTTATTTTCATTCATTGCAGGAAATGCAAATAGCTTTCATTACACGAAGCAAGGTGGCAGTCCTGTGATTGAAGGAGTTGATGATACCAAGGAGATGGCACATACCAGGCAGGCCTGCACTCTGCTAGGTAATATAATTTTATTTTTGAGCTCTTAGGAGCAGTAGTTCTCTTATTCACGCAGTCTTTGTTTGGAATATTGGCTTAGCTTTGTATTAGGTGGTGAGTGTTGTTGGGAGATTTAACATTTGTTCCTTATAAAATAACTTGGGGCAGCAAATGAGCTCAAGGTTTTTTGGGGGGGTGATGGGAACTATTCTAAAATCAGATTGTAGTAATGGTTATACAACTCATCACTGAATAGTACACTTAAAACAGGTGAATTATGGTATGCAAATTATCCTTCAATAAACTGAAGGCATTAGGGGAGGTAGGACTAACTGTAATTCTTTGTTTTAATTTTCACAAAATCTGAAACCTAAAGCTAAATGAGATGAGTTCCTGAACAAGTTCAAGTTCACATTTTGTAGGGTTCTGGCTGTTTTGTTTGTTTCGTCCTTTTTTTTTTTTGGTCGTTTGTGTTTGGGAATGTGGTTGAGTTTGTGTAGTGACAAACATTGTATCGCAAGTAGACTATTCCACTGTTTAAAAGATGGCTCAAATGTCGCTGTCTTGCTTCTGAGATTTAAAAAATATGGGGTCTACATGCAAGTAAATTAATCTTTAGAACTGCAGTGTACAACTTTTAGTGGTGAATTATTTATTTTAAAAACCTCAAAATATAAATGACTAAAATCATGTGTTGGTATTTTGATGAGTACTATGAAGTGAGCTAATTTAATTTAAAAGCATTGCTAATCAGAGTATGGTCCAGGACCATAGTGGAGCTTGCAAAAATTCAGAAACTCAAGCCCCATTTTAGATCGACTGAAACAGATCTGCATGTTAACAAGATCCATTGGTGATTCATATGCACATTAAAGTTTGAAAAATTACTGCTGTAATTTTAGGGCTAAATCTATTCATAAATAGAAAATTGCAAATTTATAAAAGTCATAATTAGGAGATAGTAAAAATATTCATTATAAGCTCAACTCTCAATTACCCTGTATATGATTACATATTTGAAAATAATTTTACTATTTTTACTTCTATATAATTATATCTAATATTCAGGAAATTCTTACCTTATTGAAAAATGAAGCCAGATCTGATAAAATGCCAAAGCTATACAGCTTTCTCATCCTGCCTTATCCATCAGTTGCTACTCTAATGCCGCATTTCAAATTCCCTCATCAAGCTGAGTACAACATGGGCCCAAACACTTCTCATCTTGAGATCTCTTTAACTTATAGTTGGTCTGTAGTTAGAAGGAGTAATTAAAATAATCTGACTTAAAATAGTCTTATTGGGCTACAGCTTGCACTTGGGATTAGAGAAAATAGAAAAGGTAATAATGTTAGTAAAATACTTAAATCTAGGGTATGATGGCGATGATAATTTGTTTAGCATTTACCACGTGTCCCGTAGTATGCTAAGTATACTACAGGACTATATGCATTTTCTCATTTAATGCTCATGGATTCCCTTTGAGGTAGTCACAACTATTTCCATATCTCACATGAGAAAACAGAAACATAGAAGGGTGAAGTTATGTGCCCACGTGACATGGCAGGTCAGGAGCAACACCTGCCCTTGAGCCAGTTCTCACTCCACAGCCTGTGCTCTCAACCGTGATGCTACATGGTGTTACGTGTTGATGTCAGCAAAGATGAAAGTGTGGTTAACCATGACATGTGACCATCTGCACCTTTGGTAATATTACCACCTTTGGTAATATTCAAGGGTTAAAAATAGGCTTAATATTGGCTGTTGCAATAGTTTATTATCACTTGTTCATTTACTCTATTTCAGGAATTAGTGAGTCTTATCAGATGGGAATTTTCCGAATACTTGCTGGCATCCTTCACTTAGGCAATGTTGCATTTACATCTCGGGATTCAGACAGCTGCACGATACCTGTAAGTTCAGAATATGCTTAGTGTGATAGCAGTTTCCTTGTGTTTCAGTTTTGTTAATTCAGTTTTGTTTCAGTTTTGTTAATATTTGAAGTCTCTATTGTCCTTATCAGAGAGATAAATTATCCCAAGTAGAATCGTGAACCGAAGCTAAGAAATTTGGATGCTAATCCCTCCTGCACAGTGATTGTGTGTGTTAGCGGTAGGGAAGAGGAGAGAACTTGGATACATGTCTGGTCCATATGAACAGAGGTGGGAAGTATTAGTATTCAGTGTGAAAGTTGGACTGGGGATGTCAAGGGAGAGGGGTTCATTTGGCCCATGGTACATACCAGTAATTGAAAACTTTATGTCTTCAGCTGTGGAGTTGTAATATAGTTTAAAGGTTATTGAAACAACTATTAACAGTGATTACTCCTGTGAAGAGGAACTAGATGACTGGAGGACTGAGTGTCTTCACTAGGATTTGCATATTCTTTCACACATAGTGATAACTGCACACTGAGAATTAAAACCCAATTCTATATGTGGAAGTGTTTGTTTAAATTGTAACAAAACCTGGTAGTCTCAGGTTGTCCTCATTGGGCATTTATGATTTGCAGTATTTGCTGATCACCACCATCAAATATAACTCATGCGCACGCGTGTGCGCGCACACACAGTTTTAGGTACTTTCTAACTTTATTAGAATGGAGGGAGTTTTAGTATAATTAATTATTTTTCCATCCTGCTTCCTCAATACTGTGATAGGACACAATCTGAAGATTTATGTTTCACTCTTCAGATACCCAAGTTGATATTAGCAAATCTACAAGTAGATTAATTCATGATTTAAATTTGCATAAATAAGACGTTAGTTTTGAAATACATGTTTTTGTGTCTCTGCTTGGATTCAGTCCCTACTTTACTGTTTAATCATGCTTTGTTTTTTTGGTGAGTTGCTTACACTTCTCTGAACTTCTGTTTCCTCATCTGTAAAATGAGACTTTCTTTTCCAGCACTTTTCGACTGGGTGCTCTGGTTGATCTTCATACTGGATAAACCATAAATATATATATATATATTTATGGTTTATCCAGTATGAAGATCAACCAGAGCACCCAGTCGAAAAGTGCTGGAAAAGAAAGTATATATATAATATATATATATTATATATATATATATTATATATATATATATAAATATATATATTATATATATATATTTATATATTAATATATTTTAATATATTAAAAAATATAATATATTTTAAATATATATATATATATATATATTTTTTATTTTTAAAGATTTTATTTTTAAGTAATCTCTGACCTAACATGAGGCTTGAACTCACAACTCCCAAGATTAAGAGTCTCATGTTCCACTGACTGAGCCAGCCAGATGCCCCATAATAAATTATATTTTTTTTAAAAATTAATAAATATATAAAATTTAGTCAGAGACCAGAAACTAAGTGAAAATAGGAGCTATGAGAAAGAAGTAGAACCCTGGAATTAGGGCTCATCTTGACGGCATTTACTGAAGCCAAGTGACCATGAGTTTTAGTTTTCCTAGCCAAGTAGAGTGCAAAAAACAAAAGACAAAGCCCAGGACTCATATAAACAGGGGAACTCCTGCCTAAAGCTAAGGCCCTAAATGGGAAACTAGTAATAAACTTGCCCACCACCTACTTGAAGAGTACAAAGAAAAGTTGATCTGGCTTAAGCAAACCTTGGTGCTATGTGTAGGAGAAAATAGGTCCTAAAATTTTATGGCAGTGAACTGACCCTCACAGTTACTCCCAGACTGATTTTTGTAGTTCCCGGAAAGCTAAATACAGAAAACTTAACTGAAATTGGTCCTGGATTGGTGGTGCCTTAGATGCCTGTCAGAAGCAAATATAAATCTATAAATCTACTTTGGATGATCCAAGTCTCAATAGAGTCCCATGAGAAAATTTACAACAAATAATTGGTTCATAGTCAGAAATCACAAATGCCACAAAGAAATAAAATAGAAGGAGCTAGGTGAAACAACAGATAAGAGTCAAACCCATTAAGAATGCTGAAAGATCCTCTCTCTCTCTCTCTCTGCCTGCCTCTATGCCTGCTTGTGATCTCTCTCTGTCAAATAAATAAATAAAAATCTTTAAAAAAAAAAAAGGGGGCACCTGGGTGGCTCAGTGGGTTAAGCTGCTGCCTTCGGCTCAGGTCATGATCTCAGGGTCCTGGGATCGAGTCCCGCATCGGGCTCTCTGCTCAGCAGGGAGCCTGCTTCCTCCTCTCTCTCTCTCTCTCTGCCTGCCTCTATGCCTGCTTGTGATCTCTCTCTGTCAAATAAATAAATAAAAATCTTTAAAAAAAAAAAAAAGAATGCTGAAAGAAATTAATAGCAAATCAACACAACTGAGGAGAGAAGAGATGAACTAGAAGAAAGATGTGAAGAAATTACCCAAAATGCAAGACAGACCCAGAGATGGAGCACTTAAAACAGAGGAGAGGTAAAGGATAGAATAATAAAATCTAATTTTAATCGAATGAGAATTCGTAGAGGGGAAAAAAAAAAAGAAAGAGGCAGACATAATATTTGAAAGATAATTATTCACAAATTTCAGAAATTGTGAAAATGGCTTCTAAACCTCAGATAAGGAAAGTCCACAAAATCCTAATTAGGATAAATAAAAAGAAATCCACCTAAGGCACACCATAATGCTATCAGAGGCAGAGAGAAAAATCTTAAAACAGGTAGAGAGATAGAATATAACTACTTTTGAAGAAATAACAGTTAAACCATTAGCTCACTTCTCAACTACAATAGAAGCTAGAAAACACTATCTTCAGTGCTCTAGAGTAGAAAACTATTAACTTAGAATTGTATATCCCATAAAAAGATCTTTCCAGAATGAGGGAAGAATAGAAGTGTTTTCAGACAAATAGAAATTGGGAGATTTTGTCACCAAAAGGCCCTCACTAAAGGAAATAATTAAAGAACCTGGTTTAGGTAGAAGGAAAGTGACCCACGATAGATCTTAAAGTACAGAATGAATGGTGGATCAATAAACTAGGAAAGCACATTTCATTTTAATGAAAATGTTTCATTAATTAAAATAGTAATAATTATGAATAGTATATTGGGCCAGGAAAGACAGAACTCCCCACAAAATACTTAGTTACAAAGGGAAAATAGCCATCTTTACAGTGGAGAAACTTGGCAGGCATTCCCTTAATCAGGTGACTGCAAGTCACAGGACCAGTGGAAAAACCAATCAACATCACAGAACTTCTTTTTTTGTACTTGTTGCTGTTGTTTGCTTTTTTTGTTTGTTTGTTTGTTTTAAAGATTTTATTATTTATTTGACAGAGAGAGATCACAAGTAGGCAGAGAGGCAGGCAGAGAGAGAGGAGGAAGCAGGCTCCCTGCCGAGCAGAGAGCCCGACCTGGGGCTCAATCCCAGGACTCTGGGATCATGACCCCAGCCGAAGGCAGAGGCTTTAACCTACTGAGCCACCCAGGCGTCCCTGTTGTTTGCTTTTAAAAAGCCTTTAAAGGGCACCTGAGTGGCTCAGTTGGTTAAGCAACTGCCTTTGGCTCAGGTCATGAACCAACGATCCAGTCCCGGGATCTAGTCCCTGGTTCCCTACTCAGCAGGGAGTCTGCTTCTCCCTCTGACGCTCTGACCCTCTCCCCTCTCATTCTCTCTCTCTCTCACACTCTCTCTCTCTCTCTTTTAAAAGATTTTATTTATTTATTTATTTATTTGAGAGAGAGAGATCCAGAGAGAGAGGGATCACAAGTAGGCAGAGAGGCAGGCAGGGAGAGAGCGAGAATCAGGCTCTCCATTGGGCAGGTAGCTGATGCGGGGCTTGATCCCAGGACTCTGGAATCATGACCTGAGCAGAGGGCACCCACTTAACCAGCTGAGCCACCCAGAGGCTCTCTTACTCTCTCTTAAGTAAATAAATCTTTAACAAAAAAAATAAAAAGCCTTTAAGGATATTCTTTATTGGGCTCCCTGCTCAGCAGGAAGCCTCCTTCCCCCAACCCCCACTTCCCCTGCTTTTGTTCCCTCTTTTGGTGTATCTCTCTGTCAAATAAATAAATAAAATCTTTAAAAAAAAAAAAAGAAATTCTTTATTTCTCTGGTTTGTAGCTTATAGTGAACATGGTTGGTTTTTTTTTCCCCCCCAGGTTTTTAATTTTAACTCCAGTATAGTTACCATACAGTGTAAGATTATTTTCAGGTGTGCATTATAGTGTTCAGCACTTCCATACAACACCCGGTGCTCATCACAAGTGCCTCCTTCATCCCCATCACTTGTTTCACCCTCCCCCACCCACCTCCCCTCTGGTAACATCAGTTTGCTCTTAGTAGTTAAGAGTCTGTTTCTTGGGCTTTTTCCATAGTGCAGCTATTGTTAATACTGCAATAAATATGGGAGTGCTTGCACCCCTTCGAATTAGGGTTTTTGCATTTTCGGGGTAAATACTCAGGAGTGTGATTACTGGATCATAGGGTAGTTCTATTTTTAACTTTTTCCAGAGTGTTTTGTGGAAACTTAACTTTTTCCATACTGTTTTCCAGAGTGGCTGCAAGAGTTTGCATTCCCACTAGCAATCCATGAGGGGTCTTTTTTTCTCCACATCCTTACCAACACTTGTTGTTTCTTGTGTTTTTGATTTGAGCTGTTTTGGCAGGTGTGCAGTGATATCTCATCGTAGTTTTGATTTGCATTTCCCTGGTGGTGATTGATATTAAGCATGTGTTCATGTGGGTGTTAGCCATCTGGATGTCTTTAGAGAAATGACTGTTGAACACTAAATAACTTCTGATGTGGTGAACTGAGAGCACAACATCACTTCTCTGGTATTCCTGCTAGGAAGGCATGACCCAAATCTTAATCATGAGGCAGTGTCATACAGACCTTCATTGAAGGACCTACATTAAAAAGGTCAAGGTCACAAACAAACAAACAAAAAAGAGTGAAGACCTATTGAGATTAAAGGAGGCTAGTGAAACATGGCAATTAAATTCAGTGTATGAACTTAGAATGGATCCTGGACTATAAAAATATCTCCCCCACTCCTGTGCAGAGACTGTTAGAACAGCCAGAAAAAAAAAAATTGGATTGGATCTGTAGGTTAGATAATAGAGTTGTGTCATTGCTAATTTTCTAATTTTCTTGGTGATATCATAGTTATATAAGACAATGTCTTTGGTTTTTAGGAGTTGCACCCTGAAAATATTTAGGACTAAAATGGCATCATGCATGGAACTTCTCTCAAAGGTTTTTTGTCGTTTTATTTTTTTCTTCCCACTCTCAAAGGTTCTAAAAAATTAATGTGTATGTACATGTATTTGGAGGAGAGAGAATGATACAAGCAAATGTGTAAAATGATAATATTTAGGGAATCTGGGTGAAGGAAATTCTTTGTACTGCTCTTGAAACTTTTGTCTTAGTCTAAAATTAGTCTAGAAAAAAAGTTAAAGAGAATCATCAGCCCCTGTTCCCCCTAAAAACATGGAACTAGAGTACTAGATAACAACTGGATTACTGCTGTAGGAATTCAGCTGAATAGTTTTGAAAAAAGTATCCTCAAAACATAAAGGTACAGAAAGTTTGAAAATAAGTTTAGAGAAGACACATCATAATAACTAAAAAAAACCCTGGCAGAGCCTGTATTGATATTCAACAAAATAGTTGGGACCAAAGCAATACTAAAGGTAAATAGAGTACTATGTAATAATAGAGGTTTTATTCATCAGGGAGATATAACGCTTTTGAACTTTCATGTACTTAATGGCATAGACTTAACATATATAAAGCAAAAATCAACAGAAACCAAAAGAAGAAATAATTCTATCGTAGTGAGAGATTATTGACTTTTCTCAGATAAAGAGAAGAGGTAAATGAAGAAGTCTAAAAATCAGTAAAGTTACAGAAAATTTGAACAAAAAATTTACAGCCGTGATCTAATAGTATGGTCATGTTGTTCAAATAGAATATGTTTAGAAAGTACTAATGTCAAATCATACATATTTATATGAATGAAATTAGCTGCTTATTTAAGGGACATATAGCATGCTGTTGGTAAGGATGCTAATTTGTATCTGAAGTGACCACTCGGGAGGAGGGGAGGTGAGGGAAGGAAGGGACTGCTTCAGTGGGAAGGGTCAGGAGGTGAGGATGCCGACACCCAGGTTCTAATGACAACTGTGACATACACTGGCCATCTGATGTTTGATAAGCTGTCCTCTTGGATTTTGCTCCAAGATAGCCATGTTCATCCTGCTTATTCCCTAGGAATGTCATCAGAGTCAACTGAAACATGTGAGTAAAGATGTTCACAAATGTAGTGCACTTGTGTAGATTAAACTAAACAAGGTTTTATTGAATGTCTACTCAGTCTACTCAAATCAAGGCCTAGGGAAGACCTTGTAGGGGATAGAGATTAAAGAGATTCTAATCTAAGAAGTCCTATGAATAACTCTCAAGTTATCTGTCTTAAACCCTTCAGTGACTTCCCTTTGCTCTCAGGATAAAGAGCAGCCTGTCTCTCTGGCTTCATCTCAGATATTTTCTCCCTCACTCAGCTTTGGTCCCTCAAACTATAGTTTTCTCCCACCACAGGACTTGTGTACCAGCTATGCCCTCGGCCTGAAGACCCCTTCTTTCCCCTTTCACTGAGTTAATACTTCCCCATTCTTCAAATCTCAACTCTTGTTTCTCAAGACAACTGGCACTTGCCTCCCGAGTGGAGCGCAGTCCTTTCACATGGAATCATAGGATAGCACCCTTGTTCTCCGCAGTCGTTTTACATTTTAGGGAGCAGTCGTTTGACTAATATCCATTTCCCCTAGTGACTCTAAGTTCTAGGAAGATAGGGGCCATGTCTGGTTTTATTTACCGGCATGTTGTAGGCACTAAGTAAATACTTGTTGACAAGCTGACAGATCTTCTGATCAACTGACTGAATAAAGGTGCCCGAAGACAGATATAAACAAATACAGTGAAGAGAAAGGAAGATGTAGCGTGTGAAACGAGCCCTAGTAGAGATAGTAAAATGGTGTCTAGATGCTAGTCTACTGGATGACTAAGATTATTATCACCGATCAGGTTGAAGTGATCTGGGTGTTCATTATAACAAAGAAATTGCTGGGTTTATTTGTTACTTCTTTGTGTTCTTTTAGTAAATTCTTATTTGATTGATTTGGTCGTAGGAAATAACCCACTCTTTTTTATCAGCCCAAGCATGAACCTCTCAGCATCTTCTCTGACCTTATGGGCGTAGACTATGAGGAGATGTGTCACTGGCTCTGCCATCGGAAACTGGCTACCGCCACAGAGACATACATCAAGCCCATCTCTAAGCTGCAGGCCACGAATGCCCGTGATGCTTTGGCCAAGCACATTTATGCCAAGCTCTTTAGCTGGATCGTAGATCATGTCAATCAGGCCCTCCATTCTGCTGTCAAACAGCACTCTTTTATTGGAGTGCTGGACATATATGGGTAAGTGTATTTGGCTTAATGGTCTGCCACAGAGCATTTCTTTCTAGAGATTATCTAGTAACTCTGAGTAGGTCCTAGATTCTGTCTCCTACTGGTAAGGAGAAAAGAAAATTAGAAGAGCGTTTCTAAAAATCTTATTTCATTTGCTAGTTTGCCTTCTCTGGGTGCCCTCCTTCAAAGATTTTATTTATTTGAAAGAAAGAGAGTGAGAGAGAACATGAGCAGGGGGAGGGGCAGAGGGAGAAGCAGACTCCCAGGTGAGCAGGGAGCCCAATGCAGGACTCTATCCCAGGGCTCTGGCTGGGATAATGACCTGAGCTGAAAGCAGATGCTTAACTGACTGAGCCACCCAGGTGTCCCTCTGGGTACCCTCATTTAGCTGTTAATACAGTTCTATACATTTGTGATTTTTGATGCCTAATTTTAAAAATTATCTTATAAAGTTTTTCAAAAGAACCTATGCGATCTCTATTTTTAGTTCCCTTTTATGTGAATATAGGCCCTGAATCTATAAATTGACAAGAGCAGTAGCTTTATCATAATTACGATTGTTCCCCACCTGGGGATGAATTAGCCCTCAAAAACTCATAGTGTTGAACATTGCTGCATGCTGGAGCCTTCAAAAAAAATCTCTCTGCTACATGGCTGATGCCTACCTGATGGATGTAGATTCCATGTTACTGACTTATAAACCTTTATCTTCACTGATGTGGAAAAGAGGTTTCAGAATGTTGGGAAATTTCCCATTTCTTTCTTTCTAATGGGCACATTTTGAATATTTTAAAAAGCTGTTTGTTTCTTTTTCTCCTCTTAACATACTGTTTTTCATTTTACAGATTTGAAACATTTGAGATAAATAGTTTTGAACAGTTTTGCATAAATTATGCAAATGAAAAACTACAGCAACAATTCAATATGGTAAGAATTTTCTTTCTTAACTAATATTCTACTATAAATTCTTTTGAATTCCTACTTTGTGTTTCAAGACTGGTTTCTGAAAAGAGACTGTAAATTGCAATTATTATGTGGGATTTAGAACAACTGAGCTGCTGAGGAACTTAGATTAATATTAGGTGCAGTGTTAAAGAAATGTGTATAGCCCAGGTTACAACCTGAGAATAGTAAAAATTGGGTCAAAATAAATTGAGTGATGGAAACAGGAAGTGTGTTAGGTGATAACATAGGCAGTTTGAAGTTTTAAGCCCAGGATGTCCTTTAGTGTGTTGTTCCCGTGGAGTGAAGACTATCATAACTCCTGCTTGCTGTATCCTCAAGATGCCAGTGTGAAAAATCCGCACACACTGTTTTCTACATATTTTTTTTTTACATATTTTCAACAATCTGAGACATCCACCACAACAATAGCAATGGGAATATCTTGAGAATGGTTCTTGTCCAGTTCTAGTATGAAATATCATCAAGTATTATCATGGTATTGGGGAATTTTAAGGTGTTTAAAAATGACGGGCAGTACATTGTAATAGTGAAGATCACAGACCTCCAAAGTAAACTGCTTGGGTTGGAATCTCATTCTGCTTTGATTATTCATGGGACCTTGGGCAGGATAATTGACCCTCCTGGGCCCTAGTCTCCTCATCTTTATAAAGGGGATAATGATAGTACCTACTGCATATGGTTGCATAGATTGAATGAGTTAGAATATGTAAAGTTATCAACAAGGACAGGCACAGTTCTAAGTGCAGGATTAGGGATGGTTATTAGTACTGATGAGAAAGGTTGTTAAAAATGAGTTGCCTGAAAAGCAAAACAAAAAAACAAAGAAGTCACTCGTAAGAGTTGACGATGGAAGAGCTGAAGGACAGGAGAAGAGTCCTTAGTAACCTCCTTTTATAAAAAGAGAGGAAAAGAGGCGTGGTCTCTAGTTAATGAACAAAAAATAGAAGTTCAAAGGTATTGTTTTAAGTTACAGAATTAGTAAAAATCAAAAGAAGAACTAAAAATAGTAATATTGTGAGGACAGGGGACAGGCAGTAGAGAGATGGTATATATGAATTTGACCACATTTGCCTCTTCAAGAAATCCATAGATGATATTTACAATGAATACATAAGAAAATAGTAGATAAACATATGCTTTAGAAGTAAGTATCACGGGGCGCCTGGGTGGCTCAGTGGGTTAAGCCACTGCCTTCGGCTCGGGTCGTGATCTCAGGGTCCTGGGATCGAGCCCCGCATCGGGTTCTCTGCTCAGCGGGGAGCCTGCTTCCCTCTCTCTATCTCTGCCTGCCTCTCTGTCTACTTGTGATTTCTGTCTGTCAAATAAATAAATAAAATCTTTAAAAAAAAAAAAAAAAGAAGTAAGTATCAGAAGAAATAACTAAGGAAGTTAAAAATGGCTTCCTCCAGAGAGTGAGACTGGATTGAAGGGTGGGGCAAGGGATTCTTGCTTGTCATCATCAAACCTTTAGACTGTTTGATTTTTAAAAAATACTGTGTATACTCTGATGAAAATTTAGACCCTCTTTATTTGTCAAGTTAAGCTGCTTAGCACAGTGAAATAATGCAAAGGTGATCTTCAAGCCTTAAGCTTATGACTGTTTCCATAAGAATGTTATTGGTGTCCTTTTTATCTTTGTTTAAGAAACATTAATAAAAACCTGTCAGAGACTAAACTGAGCATTATCTTTTCTGAAGGTTTTACTGAGTTTCTTAATACTTTAATCAGAGCCACAGCCTCTGCTCCTTCCTAGTATATTTTGGCACAAGATGACTGTAAATGTAAGGAACCAACACTGGCCTCACTAGGGACTGGCTCATTTGTCTATTTGACAAGGACCCCATGTCCTTGCATGTGTGTTTCTGACTCTCTCATTTCTCTTTCTCTTTCCCTCTGTCGCTGTCAGTCTGTTTCTCCTCTCTCTCTCTATCAGACACACACACACACACACACACACACTGTGCCGCATCTTAGCTTCTCTCTGCACAGCTGCTCCACTCCCTCTTACTATCAGATGACTTCTTCTTCCCTTCTCTTCTGTGTATATTTTCTCAGGGTTTCTGATTCCTCAGTCACTTCAAGCTCCCTCTGAACCCAGCAGTGGTTGGATTGCCCCTCTCATCCTTTTTCTTTTTCTTTTTTTTTTTCCTGGAGAGATAGGGAGATGGGGGAGGGGGCAGAAAGAGAGAGAGAAAGAGAGAGAATCCCAAAGAGCCTCCATGCACGGAGCCTAATACAGGGCTTGATCCCAAAACCCAGAGACCTGAGCTGCAATCAAGAGTTGGATACTTAACCAACTGAGCCATCCGGGCAGCCCTTTCCTCTCACCCTCTTAACTTGCCATTTCCCCATTCATTTTGAATCAGCTTTAGCTTGGACTGTTGATTGCCCGTTTCTAAATTCTTATACCCAACAAAGAGAATCTGATTAACTTCATTCATTTTTCCACCAGAGATCTCTAGCAGTTGACCAGCTGTGACTAGGAACATAGGGTTTCACAGTAAAGAACCTGGTTGTTTTGGGCCACCCTTGGCAGGGATTATGAGTGGGGCAGTGGGCATGAGAAACACGGTGATTGGCATATTTAGAGATCACAGGCATTACATATTAAGGATCTCTTGCCATGATGAACCTCATGCCTACATTGTCTTTTTGACAACTGAGTATCCAAGATTTTTGAGGCCTCATGGACTTTTCCAAACTAGCATAGAGTTGTGTATAAGAAACAAGCTCTATTTAAAATCTGGAGCAGTGTTTCTGTTGTCAGTGTGAGACTGCATATAAATTATTGAATTAAAAAAAGAGCAGAGCTCGTTCCTTATTGGTGCCATCAGTCAGGGCATCCTGCTAACACATGGTGTCCCATTTGCCTTCTCATTCATCATAAGAGCAGAAGAAATTTACTTTATGATCAACATGACATAAATATTTATTTGGGTGACCACTTTGTTTTTTTTTAATTATTGAAGCTTATTGCAGCTGGTAAATGCTACAATTGAGCCAAGAGAGACATTATTATAAAGGCAGAATAAAGTAAGAAAGTTCTAAGTGCACAAGGAGCATGTGTATCAGATATCTTGGTGACACCTAAGTTTCACGGGGATTAGGGGCCTAGAAAATATGTGTTGTCTGGTCAAAGCCACAGGAGACTATCCTTTCCAGAAAAAGGATCAAAATGTCTGAGAGAAGAAGGGACTCAGAAGAGATAAAAGAAAGCAGAAATCCCCAAGTACAATGAGTAGAGGTCATTAACGTCTTATAGACACTAGAAGTTTGCTGGATTGCTGTATTGCTTGGGCAGCCTGAAGCAAGAACGGTAACGGGGATTGGATTGCCCTTCCATGTAGACTAACTTAACATCCATTCATCTGCAGAGCTCCTATTACAGAGCCTGTCCTCAGAGAAGCCTTCCCTCACTACCCTGTATCCAAACTAGATAAGGACTCTTGTTTTCATAGCTTACATTATTTTCCTTTGTAACATTACTATAGTTTGTGATTCCTTGTGGTTACTTGATTTCTGTCTGTTTTTCTCACTAAGGTTCCAAACTCCCTGAGGGCAGAACCCACATCTCCTTTGTTAATGGTGTGCAGTGACTGGCACATAGTAGACAGTCGATACATATTTTTGCTTAAATGAGTGACTGGAGATGAGAAGCAATGTGGAGGATGGTGGTTGAAGCATTTAGCAGAAGGAGCAGTTGATTGGTCCTTGCCGCAGCTGCTTGCAGCATTGGATGTAGAATTCACAGAATTGAGCTGTAGATTCCCTGACTGTGGAAAGTGATGGAGGCAGACACAAAACACTGTTACCTAACTCTGAGGCACGTGAACTTCAACATCACTGTCCCTTAAGCGAATTACTTTGCTGTGCTGCAAGCATCATCCGGCATGGTTCAGTAGTCTAGAGGGTATCTGCTCTGCATAGTTCAAGGCCAGCTAAGGCATTGTTAGTAGCACTGTGCAATAATTTGAGGCCAAAAAGTATATTGTACAGTGTTGTTTGTATACATATTAAAAAAAAAAATCGAAAAGACTGCTACATTGTCAGCTGTTTTAACACACCCACACATGTAGATTTACTTGTTTACCAAGAATCCTGTGTAGCTGAGACTTTGCTATGTGTGGATTTTATTTTCTTCTTATATCACTCTCCGTGTGTAAAACATGTTTCTCCCACAAGATTATTGTTGCTGGAAGCCATGGACTATCTCATATTATGTTCATATCCTCTTAGAGTGTTTTCTATAAATGTCATTTCTTGACTAACATTACTTGTAATGATACAGTAATGCCAGTTTTGTTTTTTCTTTTTCATTTCAGCATGTCTTCAAATTAGAACAGGAAGAATATATGAAGGAACAAATTCCCTGGACACTCATAGATTTTTATGATAATCAACCTTGCATTAATCTTATAGAATCTAAACTGGGCATTCTAGATTTGCTGGATGAAGAATGCAAGGTAAATATAATTTTCTGACATACCTAGTCTATCAAGAGACATGTCAAGGTCAGAGGTAAGTGGGTTTAAGCACAGATTCATTGGTATACCATGAGGTGCCAGTGTGGCCACAAATAAGAGGTCACCCTACTTGCATTCTGAAGGGTCACTAGACCCAAAGGTTCTACATACAATCAAAAATGGGATAATTTGGGAGCTCCTGGGTAGCTCAGTTTGTTGAGTGGCCGACTCTTGATTTCAGCTCAGGTCATGATCTTGGTGTCCTGGGTTTGAATCCCGCATTGGGACTCTGTGCTCAGCAGGGAGTCTGCTTGAGATTCTCTCTCTCTCCCTTTGCCCCTCCCCTCACTTAGACTCTCACTCTCTCCCTGAAATATATAAATAAATCTTTTTAAAAATCTTGAAGAAAAAAAAAAAACTTGGGGAATTTCCTTTCTCTTTTCTGCCGCTTCTGTTATGTAAAAGATTGACATTAGACACAACTGCTTACCAGTTTGGTACTCTTTTGTTCAGTGATATGACATATTTAAAGAAATGCAAGAAATTGTACAAAAGATATTTTATTTTATTTTATTTTTTTTAAAGATTTTACCCATTTATTTGACAGAGAGAGATCACAAGTAGGCAGAGAGGCAGGCAGAGAGAGAGAGAGGAGGAAGCAGGCTCCCTGCTGAGCAGAGAGCCCGATGCGGGACTCGATCCCAGGACTCTGAGATCATGACCTGAGCCGAAGGCAGCGGCTTAACCCACTGAGCCACCCAGGCGCCCCAAAAGATATTTTAAATAATAGTCTTAAATATCTGTGATTTAAAAATTGACTGCTTGTTCTTTATTATTGATATATATGGTAGAAAAGGAGTTTTAGTTTTAATATTTGAAGACCCAGCGTGCTGGGAAAACAATGGATCTCTGAGTGATCTTAGACAAATAACATATCCTTTCTCTTAACTCCTCTTTAGTTTGAATGCCATAAATTACAATTTACCATAGATTGATCCTCCTAAGTATCAGATTTCCTACATTAAGAATGAGTATAATGCTCAGTTTCACTTGAAATTAAATAAAATGCATATCAAACCAAAAATGGGATACTGCATTTTACCTATCAGACAGGCAAGTTTTTTTTTTTCCTTTTAAGGTTTTATTTATTTATTTTGAGAGAGAGAGAGAGAATGCATGTGAGCTGGGGGAGGGGCAGAGGGAGAGAGAGAGAATCTCGGACTTCCCACTGAGCAGGGACCCCAACACAGGGCTCAATCTTAGGACTACTGAGATCATGACCTGAGCCAAAATCAGGAGTCAGACGCTTAACCCACTGAGCCACCCAGGTGTTCTAGATAGGTGAGTTTAAATTTGATAATACCATTCATTGATGGTAGGATGTGAGTTAATACAGCATATTTTGGGGGGAATTTGACAATATTTTTCAAAATTATAAAATTTTAGACCCAACAATGGGTCCAAAATTACCTCTGGGCCCAACAGTGGAATTGCTGGAATTCACCCTATGAATATACTTGCAAAAATATCCAAGGTATATATGTAAAAGAAGCAATTGTGCCCATTTTTATAATAACAGAAAATGAGTAACAACCTAATGGCCATGAATACAAGAATGCTATTATTATGAAGAAGAAAAAAGCAAAGATTTTATAGAATGATTCTATTT